>NC_022021.1:16318251-16320186 GCF_000317375.1 Microtus ochrogaster
GGTTTTTGATCCTACTACACATACTGGCTTTGTGGGAGCCTAGGCAGTTTGGATGCTCACCTTGCTAGAGCTGGATAGAGGTGGGTGGTCCTTGGGCTTCCCACAGGTCAGGGAACCCTGATTGCTCTTCCAGCCAGATGAGGGAGAAGGACTTGATCAGGGGAGGGGGAGGGAAATGGGAGGCGGTGGCGTGGAGGAGGCAGAAATCCTTAATAAATAAATAAATTTAAACAAAATAAATAAATAAATAAAAGCTATGACCATCAAAAAATGTGATTGAAATCTTTCTAAAAAAGAATAATTGAAGAAAGAGACTCCAATTTGGTGTCATTATTAGTTGGGAGGAGGGGCAGAAGTCATTCTTGATATAGAGGCAATGCGTACCTCTCATCCCCTTTTTCCTAGGTGAAACACTTTAGGCTCAATACCTATTGCAGTAGATTCAGTAGATCAGTAACTAGAATGTAGGTGGCATAAGAGAAAAATATTTACAGTTATTACCCCATGGCAATCATGTTTTTGTAAAGCACAATACAAAATACACCAGAAGACTGGCCTTATACATTTAAGTTTTATTAATTCATGGATATGTTAAGTATCCTAGTAAATAAAATATTTTGCATTTTTGTAAGCTGAAATATTGCTTGAATCAGGCAACAGCATGAGAGACTTGAAAGTCAGTTATCAAAAATTTTCAAGAAAAGTATTCTATAAGCAAAAATAGTTTAGTCCAGAAGGGAGAGGTGACTGTCAGGACTTACAGTTCAGTGTTTTTTTTCAGTGGATGGAAGCCGACTGCTTGCAAGATGATCCAACAAACATTCTCTTTTTCTGTGTCTGTGTAGTTTATGTTTTTATCTTGACAATGTTCAGTTTTTTATATTGAATTGAAACTGATCTGAATTTCCATTCATATCTCTACAAAACAGATCAATAAGCAATGCTGTGAGGGCCCAGCCCTGTCTTCTTCACAGGACATTCTTTCCATCTCTTTCACTATATCCTAACTCTTTGACTATTATCTTTGCTTGAGAAACTGGTTATAAATCTATTCTTGTTACAGATATCAGAGAATAACCTTCCGTACCTAATATTTTTTCCTACCAAGTTCATAAGTTATAACATAATTCCTTTGGAAAGTACATAAATTCTTTAAGAAATTTTATAAGAAACTCTACAATCTGAAGTGACCACTGTTTCACAAAGATGAACATGAACAATGAAACATATTCCAGTGACACAAATATTTTCATGGAATTTTATTCTTTCATTGAAAAACCTCTCTTTCAGAGAGTAAGTCTTTCATTCTTGTCTTTCCAGTTAGACTGTGAAGCTCTTTGAATGGAAAAAAAATAAACATTTGATGATATAGACTTATTCCTGGTTCAGAATACTCACTAAGTGAAGGACTCAACCATTCTTCCTGTATTTCCTAGAATGTCATGTTTGAGACTTATTTAGTGTTCTAAGTGAGTTTTTAGTCAATTTGGAAGCTTCCTTGATTGTATTTTCTGTAATTTGTTATTTGGATGCCAATGTCATTCTTAAGTTACAGTGTTTGATCACATTCTATTGTACTTTTTATTATTTGTATACTTTGGTTTGGATTTTTTAAACTTTGATTTGAGTTTTTTATTTCTGTCTTCTACTATGTAATACCAGTTTGTCTGGATTAAGAAATGCCCAGAAGACCCAAATGTAATAACATATGCTTAGGACCATGTACACTCTCCACTGACATGGGAGGACCAGAGCTACTGACAATCCTGAACAACACAAAACATATTTTTAAGAAATTTTAGAATAAAGAAGAGTAATTGATGGCAGAATACAAAATTGTAATTACAGAGATAATACCCAGGAGCCCAAGGCGATGTCCCCAGTTAGTTCCCTGGGCAGCTGAGGATAGGGAACCTGAAATGACCCTATCCTATA
>NC_022021.1:16322296-16379562 GCF_000317375.1 Microtus ochrogaster
GACTGATATTGAGGTCTTTAATAAATTTAATACAATTTGTTGATTTGACAGTGCATCAAAAAACCTTCTATGAGAGCAGAAACACTGGCAGTTTTGGCTATTGATGTATCCCCAAAACCATTTTCTTGTCACATAGAGTACACGCTTAGCCATTTAATCCATACCTCAGTGAATGAATTCGTATAAATATTTTTGTGAAAGTTGACTTTTCTGGGGATATAAATTAGAGAATTTTGCTGACAGAAACTGTACTGTACAGCACTGAAGTGCAGGCAGTTGGGTGATGAACTTGTGATTGGCCATGAGAGCAACTGTGTAAAAGATCAGGTTTATATGGCAGTGTCCTCACTACCCGGCCCACAAAAGAAAAGCAGAATACAAGCAAAAGTCATGGCTAGCAAAAGCAGTGTACGGCAGGTACTTATAAATTACCTAATGTGTGACACATGTGGCTAAAGCAATTTATGTGTGCTAGCAAGAGGGCATGTTAAAGCATTTGTTGAAGGAGAGAAATACTTGTGAAAGTTGTTCTCTGACTTCCTCACATATCCTATGGAATGTACATACACACATGTATGCACACAGCACAAGTAATAAGCAAGCAAAAGTCATTTTGTGCTGTAATTCTCCTTCTACAATAGTTTCAATGACTAATCTGTTGTTATTCTGTTTGCCAACACCATCATCACTACAGATTCAACATTGTCATCACAGTCTCCATTCCAGGCACCATTAATATCACACACACAACTTGACTTGCCACTGAAAAATAACGTACATATACAATATATGTATAAGACATGTATTTGTAAATATTTGCTTATGTTATTTATATGTTTGATAAGTAAAATAACATTGTTTGTATAATTTTAAAGTTTTCAGTCTATTTTTTAGATGAACCATGTTTTCTTATGCACTAATTTACTTGGTTCATTTTACCTGTTACGTACCTTTCCATTGTATACTTCAATGTTTTTTATCCTGCCCACATTTTTCTTTTCAATTCTGTTTTTCTGCTCCAGTGACCACTTGAAAATACCATATAAGAAATCACCAAATACAATAGATTTTTAATATATGTTAAATAATGTATATATTATTTAATCTATCTTTACAGAAAGTGCTCTTAGTTAGCTATTTTCTTTGACATTCCCTTTCGCCTTGTGTCAGTGGAGTTTACCTGTCTTGATATCATTAATTTTCCTTTTCTTGCCTAAAGGTAGGAATACAAAAAGCCTCATCATTGTACCCTTCCATCTCACATATCCTGAATACAGTTGTTCACTGGACACAACCAGCTGAATGTACTTTACCTAAATCTGCTCTTCTTCCTCTCAAATTTGCTCAACCTTTTCGGCTTCTTATTTAACTGGCAACAGCACCATCTTAACAATCATTCAGGCTCAAAAGCTTGGAATGATTTATAAGTCCCTTGGGCCTCATCAGTTGCCAAGACCTGCAAATTACTGTTCCATTCATTCTGCCAAATTGGTTCCCACTGCTACTACCCTAGTTTAAACACCATGACTTCTCGGCTCTTTACAATAGCAGAGCTTGTTTTCCTGCTTCTAAGTGTCTTTCTGCTTCCTAGGCATCCTGTATCCTGCTTGATTAATTTTCCTAACGCACAATTCTGTTCATAATATTTCCCTGTTTGAAAGCTTTTAACAGCTTTCTGTTGCCTGTAAAATAAATCCTATCTGCTTTAAGATGGAATTTATGCTTCTCTGCAAACTGACTTGTTTACCCCTTCAAAATATTACTGCTTTATTTAATATGTCACATATGCCTATCAAATGGAGTATCTCACTGTGTCTCTACCTGTGTGTATTCTCTAGGCTAAAGTGTGACAATAAGCAATTGTAAAATCTCTTTCTTGAAATGACTAAACTTTATTTTCTACAAAATATATGTAGTACTTTCATCTAGGTGGAAGTGTCTTTGTTTTTCTGGAGGCACTTGAATCCTGGTTCTGGGAGCATCCATGGTCTTCGTTGTTGCTGTTTGGGAAGCATGTGGAGGATTATACACTGAGAGTTAGATGTCATAGCATAGAAATGACACATCACTTCAACTGACAACTCCCTGACCCAGATTAATCACATTCCTAATAGATTCTAAGGCACACTAGAAAATTCAAACAAGCCATGTAAAATAAAAAGAACTTTTGGTCCTGTTGAACAACACTAATGACCATTCTAATCCTTGTATCCATTCCTAGCATTTTATCCTGAAAAGTATTGTTCATCAAGCTTAAAATGCTTTTCATTATCTGTTTTCCTCCATACATTGTCTATCCTAATTCCCAGAATGGCTCAAATTTCTTCAATGAGTTCATTCTGGGTTTTCCAGACATAAATTCTCCCACAGTTCAAATTTACTTTAGTCCTTTACTTCTGAAATAATTATTTATGACTTGGCATTTCAATCTTTATAGACCAAACTTGTATGCTCTATTTACAATTGAATATATGATCATTAGCAATGAACACATGAGTTCATAAATCCAGTTAGTGTATTGTGATCACTTAGAGCTTTATTTTTAGCAAGGAGGAGGAAAGGCTGACTTCAATTACTTATTTATGAAGAGAACATTTTATGATTCTCACTATGTACAAGGTTGGACTCTACACACATATATAAAATGTGTTTCTACACGTACGGTGTATGTGTATTTATATATCTTATGTATATACATATAGTTAGCAGATCTTAGCTAGTATGGCACAAATATAGAGTAAATTAATTATGAATCTGCCTTATTCTCACTCAGAGATTGCTGGCATTGCTACTATAACTCCTTTAACTCTTTTTTTTTCTTTTGACAAATGTTTTATTTTGTCATTTCCCTTGTATAGTAATAAGAAATACAGTCTAGGGATGGTCTATAAGAAGAGTATTTTATAGAATATTTTTTTAAAACTGAGCATAAAGGATATACTTGTGGATTATAGTTGTTTTACCTTTCCTATTCCTTTAGCGAAGCATTATTGGACATGTTATCTGTGTATGCTACTGTGGTAGATACAATGTTTGGTAGGAGTCTTGGAAGAAACTTAACATCCAGGAGATAATCCATTTATTCTACTAACTTAGTTTCTAATACCAAATCAGTTAGCATATATAATTGCTCCTTCAATAACAGAGGTTAGAATCAGCATTTCTCCAATTGTACACCTTATCTAGCTGTACAATTGGATCAGGTATTCAGATGCAGCTTAAATACTACATTCTCTCAAAAGCCTGCTCCTTTCCCGGACATTTTAACAACATTTCGGAGAGAGAGAAGAACTCAGTAAAATTTATACAGGGATTATTTTTCAAAACTGTCTGAAGGTTTTAATTCTTCAAGAAAAGCAAAAATAAAGAAATTTATTTGTATTGAATGATATGAAAAATGCTATGGCAAGCAGAGATGTCTATGAGTAAATCGTTATTGTTGGAGTTTAGATCATTTGAGTAAGGTTACATAAAAGGAAATTAACAGTTGTGCAGAAACCCAGTTCTGAATATCTATATGATAACAGAGAACCACATTAAAGAATGTCAAAGACAGAAGCAAAAGGACCTGATTCAGTTAAGTTCCTGCTGGATTATGGAGAAAGAACTTGATGTTGGAGGCAGGAGAACTTCAAGGCATCCTCAACATCCAAGAAACATTCCATAGTGGTTATGTAGAAGGAGGTTTGTGAAAAGAAAACATGCAGAATTAGAGAAAAAGAAAATACATTGTAATAGAGTGTAAATGAGCAAGAAATCTTCTTGGAATGGGCAGTTAGTGAAAATGGGAGCTTATTTTTTTGCTTAAAAAATTAGTCAAATATTTAGTATGGGAAAAAAGAGAGTAGGAGTGGGTAGTTGTTTCCAGCAGAGTGGCAAGATTTGCATCACCACCGAGAAAACAGGAATGGGAACTGATTGAAGAGACATGCAATGTATGAGAACAGTCGCAAGAATCAAGGTGAATTTTAAGATATCATCTACCTACAGATCTATATGACACAAATACAGAGCCAAAGGGGTAAATAATGTGTATGACAAGTCCAAGGTTAATGAACTATAGTAAAATGATACATATGTAAAATATGTGGAATTAAATGAGGCAGCTAAGGAGGAAATGGATTCATGGGATATCCCAAATTGGTCTTGAGAAAGGCTGCCAGAGTTAGAAGGCGGTGTTTGAAGAGAAGAGCTAAATGTATCATGTCTAGGGTGAAGTTTTGTTCTTGGGAAGGTCATGAAGAAAGTTGAAAAGAGACATGGAGTAAGAAGAATGGAAATAAAGTCACTGGGGTTGACTGTTGATGGATATGGAGGAGTACCAGGGAATTTTTCCAAAGGATTATAGTATTTAGGACAATGAAGCATTCGGACAGGAGGTATCTACAATACAGTGTCTACTCACTGGTTAAGTAGTATCACCTGGAGGCCAGATGATGCCATACAAAAGCAGGGAAGTGCCTTGATAAACTGATTTATTTGCTGTTGATGTTTCTGGCTGGATATCATTATCTATATAATTGGCCTTAAACTTGTCATTCTTTGCCTCTCTCCTAAGTGATAGTATTACCACCATAAACCATAATTCTGTAGTTCTAAACTGGTCTTTGGTATATGTTTAGTCAGCTTCTATAGAAAATACTTGGGTAGATAAACTTAGAAGGAAGAAAGATTTACCATCACTCATAATTTGAGCCCATAGTATCTCATATCTGTGTGTTGGATGCTGTGATTGACAGAACCGTATGATGAATGTGTGGAAAGACACAACTGTTTATTGTATGGGGTTAGGAAGGAGAGAGAAGGGACAGGAAGAGCTGGAGAAGCTGTGACACAAGTAGTGACAGTAGGAAAAGTGCAATTTCAATCAGAACAAGGTACTTTGGACTCCTTTGAGTTTGGTAATGATGATTGATGAATTAGTATTTGTACCTTGAGATTAATTTTAAAAGGAGACCAAAGGGCAAACAAACCAACAAAAAGTCATGTAAGTGGTCAAGTACAGTTTCTCAGTTCCTTCTGTGGTGCTCTGAATACTTTGTCCTCAGCGTGTTGCACTTTTAGATGCACTTGGATCAATGGATTAGAGCATCATCGGTTCCTTCTGTCTTGCCCGAGAATTAGGTGGGACAACATTGTAAGAGGCTGTTCCGTGGGGTCTTGTCTTTGAAAGGAATTTGTATTGGGAAACTCTTTGATACTACTACAAGGTGTCTCTTCTATCCCACTCCCTATTCTCTCTCCAGACTCTCCCAACTGCCACTAGACTTCGAATTCCCACTTTTTGTCTTTCAGTGAATACTCTAAAAAGTTAGCTGAAGTCAACCTTTCTTTCTCTTTTATGTAGCTTGCCTCAGGTATTTCACCACAGTGAGTAAAAACCCTTCTCATGAACTGTGATACTAGTCTCAGTTTCATATGTTTAAACAATAAAAATAGTCCAAATAAGGTGGTTCCTAGATTTCATATGATCATATAAATTCATATATGCATATATTAAGTGAAAGGAGGAGTAAAAATCCTCTATGGGAGGAAATCTGAATGATGGGGGAGAGAAGAAAATGAGTAATGGGGGAGAGAATATGTTCAAAGTAAAATGTAGACCTGCAAGAAAAAAATGTTTAAAGCCAAAATAGCACGTTAGTCCTTTAGAATCTAAACTGTTTATATATGCATGCCGTTGTATTTAAAGTCTGCTAATAAGAGGTTAGAAAAACCCTAAACTCATAAAAGACCCCAAAACTACTGCTGTGCCTTACAGTTCTTTGACAATGAGACTGTAACTTCAGTGATGTCACCATGGCATACAAGTTTTCATGCGGAACTCTGCCGTTCCTCTAGATCACATGCACATTCCACTGGTGGATGCCTCGGAGGAAGGTAACTTCGTGGGAAGAATTCCTTCCACTGTCTGAGCACCACCAAATTAAGCCTGATATGTGCTACCCAATTTTGTGCTCCTACCTCTCCCTATATGTCCTTATACTTTTCACAGCACAAAGTTGACAAAGCAGAGAGTATGAGAAAGTATTGCCTGAGTGTTGGCAGTAATTCTAGAATTAGGAGAAATGAATGTGCTTGACAGAATTCAAATTTCTAAACTTAATGGCCCAGTTATTTTGGTACTAGTATCAGCTAAATCCTTAAGATAGGAACCATGAGTAGAAACTGACCAAGAGTTCATTCTAATGCAATTATAGAACATGAGCAACAGAAACGATTTATCCAAGAAAAATTTAATGGTATCTGAGAAATAGTGATGTCTTTATTCTAGATCAATGTAAATAAAAATTAAGGAGGAAAGAATGTAATTAGCATTGTACCTTCATATATTTTAACCAAATCAGTGTTCTACCAATCTTCCTGTAAATTTATGCTTGGGTGTCACCATTTGAACAACTAATTTATGTTAGCATCTGGAAAAACTATGCTACTTTGGGGAATGCATAGGGCTCCTAAAGATGGAAGTTTGTGTATATATGTTTGTTTGTTTTTAAATGTAAGACTCAGAGGGAAGTTTTAAGACAATTCATGAAATTAATTCTATGCAAAAAATAAAAAATATAAAAAGAAATTAATTCTATGCATACATAGGTTTAGATTTGATGTGGGAGTCCCTCTGTATGTTGTGATTACCATTAATGAATAAAAAAAAAACTGCCTTGGCCTGTTTATAGGAGAGAATTTAGATAGGTGGGAAAAAATGAACAATGCTGGGAGAAAGGACGTGAAGTCAAAGAGAAGTAAGTCATGGAGCTGCCAGAAACAGGCACACTGAAACTCACTATGAGACCATGACCTTGTGGTGATGCAAAAATTAATGGAGATGGGATAAACATAAGAGTTAGCCAATAAGAAGTGAGAGCTCATGAGCTAAACGGTGATTTAAATAATATAGTTTTTGTGTGAATATCTTTGGGTCTAAGATGCCAGGCGGCTGGGAAACAAGTAGTCTTCCTTTCAACAATTGGCACCATCAACATGGGCAACTACATCCACATGAGAAAGCATAAAAAAAATCTAGACATAAAAGAACAGAGTTAAGCTTGGTTTTTGGTAGCCACAAATTCTTTTTGCAAATGGGCTTGCAGTAAGCAAGGGCAGGCTGCTTCAAGAGAAGTGCAATAAAAGCCAAGTGGCTTTGAAACAGTGGCTGCTACCATGACCTCTAGCTCTTTCTGGAGACGGAGCATTTAAATGGGTTTGTAAGCAACATACTGCAGCTTGCTTAATGGCAACATAGACCTGCTATGTGCTTAAAACTGGAGCAATATGCAAGGTTTGGAGAGGTGGTGAACAGACTTCCACCATGTTGGACTGTGGAACAAGCAGGCAGTACCATATATATGCCACAGCTAAAGTTTTTTAAGAAGTGCCTAGCATTTTAAGAGGCCATGCTAGTCAGTAAAGAATTACAAATATGCAATTAAAACAAATTCAGATGAAAACGACCTTTAAATGGGTCACAGTGTTGGATAAATGTATATAGGCTTGGAAGAGAAAAGAAAAAGAGTATAGACAGTTATAAAAATACATAAATGGTATTATAAAAAGGTAAAGTCTTTAATGAGACAGTACAGACAGTCATAGATTAAAAGGAGTAAAGAAAAATAAGCCATATGAAGATGGAATATGCAAGGAGAGCCTGGAATCTGTATACTATTGTGTTTTCTTTGAAATTTTTGACTATGGATGAGTTAAGTACAGAGAGACATTTCATTGTACAGACAGTTAAACTAAACTAGCATATACACTCTAAAAATATTTTGCCTTCAAAATATTGATCTAAGGATGTGTTGCTTTGGAAAAGAGATTCTTCTTTTGTTTCCACAGAGGATGAGAACCTGTGGAATCCTCCTAGACTAATGTGGTTTAATGGACCACGACTCCCCGAAAGGTCACTGTGAACACCACAAAAATTACTTCACCCAATAAGCAGCAGGAAGCAGTTTAGAGAAAAACTATGCCCATTTTCCCAAATGTTGTTTATAAATGTTTGTTTACATTTAAAGGGGGATATGCTATAGATATTTGCATGGGTATGGATATTGGTTTATTGATATAAATTTAAGGTCAATTTTGTTATATGTATATTTCTGTTCTTGATTAAGGTATTGTGTAATAGATAGTCATCTATAATAAAGATTGTCTTTATGTTAGTTAGGTTTTCTAGATGTACCGAGATTATTTCAGATAGTGACTACTAAACTTGCATAAAGATGAGACTGTCCTTTAGGGTTCCTGCTTCATGAAAGAATCTGCCAGACAAATCTGCAGGATATAGAGGAAAGTAACTGAAAAACTGCCAATACAGGTGGACCTCTCTTTGAAATTTCCTGCTTCATGAAAAAGTCTGCTGGATGTTATGGGCCAGTAGGCTGAAGACAGACGGATTCCCCAATAGTACAAAAGAATTCTGGGTGACTGTCTAGGTAACAAGATGTCTCTGTCATTTCTAGAGTTTTGGAAGTTGCTTACAATGCAATTCTGGTTTACTTTGCTAATATTATATACTTCTGGAATTGTTGAGGGAGTTGAAGAATTTATAGTTCTAGTTCTAGTTTTCCTTAGTTATGATAAAGCATAAAATATATATAAATATTGTAATTGCAATTCTTGCTTTATAACTGTTTTGTTTCATGTAATTTTTCTTTGTTAAAGTTAAAAATCTATTTAAACAGAAAAGGGGAAGTGATGTGGGAGTGCTCTCTGTATGCTGTAATTACCATTAATGAATAATGCAAACTTCCTTGGCCTGTTGATAGGGCAGAACTTGGCTAGGTGGAGAAAACTAAACTGAATACTAAAAGAAAGGTGGTGGAATCAAAGAGAAGTCATGGAGGACCCAGAGACAGATACGCTGAAACTTTGCTGGTAGGCCACAACCTTGTGGTGATGTACAGATTAATGGAGATGGACTAAATTAAGATATAAGAGTTAGCCAGTAAGAAGTTAGAGCTAATGGATCAAGCAGTGATTTATATGATACATTTCTGTATGATTTTTTTTCAGGTTTAAGCTGTAGGGCGGCCAGGAAACAAATGGTCTTCCCTCCAACAATTAGATTAAATAAACAATTGGACTTTTTGTTCAGAATGTTCATCATTTTATCTGGAAGAATACTTACTAACTTTCAGTATGTATGGGTTTGAGTATATTTGGGACTAAAGACTTCATTTAGTAATATAATCTATGAAATCGTTCTATAGGTATATAGACTGATGTTTGTATACAGACTTTCATATATGTATTGTCAATATGATTGTGTATATTGTGATTATGTAAATGTCTGAGTGTGTACTCACAACATATAAATGTATATTCAAAGTGAACATGGTATTTCTTTATCTCTTTAAAATAAGAAGAAATACAAATCCTATATTCAGCATGAGTTTTAATTCCCTTCTGGGGCTGTGATGGTCATTTTCTTTAGATTTGAAACATGTATTGCTTCTGTAGAAAGCAAGCCAACTGACCACAAAGGATGGCTAAAGAAAGCCTGTAGTCATGTGTATTCTAACAATGGTCATCAAGTTATTCCGAGTTGACAGGCAAGGGTTAGCAAAGCTTAGGTTCCACAAGTGGAGGCAAACGTGACTGTGACAAGGTGAAAAGTCACTGTTCACGGTACAACACTGCAGCATGTTTTATTGGTGCACCTGATCTCAAATTAAAGCACATTATTTTATGATATGGGCTTATACAATAGATGCTGGTTATTTTAACCAGAGTCAGTGCTACTGACAATTGCATACTTCTAACCAGCAAGTTTGGATTTGTTTTTGATAAAACAGCAGCAAAGTCATAAATCACGTTCTTTGTGTTGCTTTCAAATCGTCTAGAAAATATGTTTGTGCTTTGATGGTTAGACTGATATCTTTTCTGCATTTAATTTAGATTTTAAATTAGGTTGAATTTGCAATAAAGAAAAATTATTGTTTCTTTTTTTAAAAGAAAATATGTGAATAGGTCAACATGAAGGTTTCTGTCACATTTTTCTGAAAGTTTTAATCATTTGTCAGTCATTCACTATTCTACCTAAGAATAGAATACTAATAATTTCTGCCTGCAGAGAATCATGAAGACTTGGTAGTAAATGAAAATGAACTATGGAAAAGAACTAAATCCAACACTTTCAGCTATCTAATTATCTCAGCATAATTAACTGTTTGCTAGATTTAGTGCGCAAATCCTTTTTTTCAACTTAAATTTCATAGTCCTTTTGATTGCACAAATATGATAGCCTATCATGTATGTGAACTATAGAGAGCAGAGAAGGAATAATTAGATTCACCTGGATTTCTTTCTTTCTTTTTAACTTCATCTCCACCCCCAAAGCTTCAAATGCAAATTTAAAGCATTGCTTTTCCACATACAATCACACCATCATTATTTCTTCCTTCTTACTGAATCACAACCTAGAAGATGTGTCTAAATAAAAACAAAGAAATCTCACATTTAAAGATAATTAATGCTTTTGCTTGAGAAAGATGTATCTATTCTCAAGACATGTTTCTGTGTCCACAGCAATCAGCGTTAGTCACTTAGGTACCTTCAACTTCTCCAACAAATTTCACAATTTTCTCAAAAATGGTATTACTATACAATTCATTACATTTTATGGAAGTTTCACAAAAGAGGGGAACTAGTCACCCAGAAAGCTATCTTCTTGACCACTCTTGCAGGCATGTGTGAAGCCATAGAAAGGCAGCAAATGGAAAAAAGCAAATATTCATCACCCCTATTGCTGTTTTGACACAGCAATTAGATTTGTACAGAACAGCAAGATTGTTCCAATTCTATTCTCCCAAACATAAGTCTTAAAAAAAGAGGTTACATTTGTGACTGTAGCTCGTGGAGCATCCAATCTGGCATCCTGGAAATCCATATGTAAGCCACACTTATATCTTAAACCTGTCAAACAAATAAATGTACAGAAGCAGTAATTTATGTACTTTATAGACTGTTTTGCCCTTTTAGAGCAAAAGCCTAATTTTCAAGTGTTGCTATTTTAACTTCTGGCAGTGCCTGGGAGATAACTGAGGTTCAAAATGTGAATTTTACAAGTAAAATGTGATTCAAAAATTGATTTGCCCCGTTCTCACTACATGTGAGACAGAGAGGAGAAATGGTGGGAGCTTGCGAGCGTCAGGCAAAGGGAAACATATTGCTAAGTACAGAAGCCGCGCAAAACTTTGCGGGTTTTCAGTTTAGACGTGAACTTGAGCCTTTCTCAGTTCAAGTTCTGTTTAGGGCCGGCAAAACATGACTTTCTGATTCAAAGAAAAGGCTTAAAAAGGCTTATAAAACAGACTTGCAGGCTTCTTGTACATCAAATAGCTCTTACACAATGGCATTTAGATGATTTAAGTGTAAATGAATCAAAGACATATGGATTTCATTTCCCTTAAAATACGCATGGGCTTTAAAATGAGGGGGAAACACACTTGCCAAAATCTTTTTGGGTTGTACTGCATCAAAAACATTTGGAAATGACTTTAAATGTTTGGAAGAACCCCAGACATTGGGTTCAGCCACCCCTGGAGATTAAATCAGTGTCCTTCATCCAATGATAACTAGGCCCCCATTTTGCAAAGGCATTTCTTTTAAAAAATGTCAAGTTCCAAACCTGACACTCCTGAAAACCAAATTTCTCGATGCTTGAATTGCTAATTCTGTGCTAGGGTCTTATTATGGAGTCTTCTCTAGAGACCGGGAATCCATTTTGTGTTAGTCAAACTACCAGAAGCATATTTTAGTTTTTACCCCTTTTTTTAAAAGTGTGGTGAAAAATGTAAGTTCTCTATGTCCTAGAGGTAAAAATTAATGCTTCTAGGAAGCCAAAAGAAAATCGAGTTTTCAAGCTGAATGAACGGACGAGTGATCAGGAGATAAAAACGGAAAACTTGTTTGTTATAAATGCATTCAGTCAGAAGTTCTGACATCGTCTGACTGTTAGCATGCTTTAATTAGAAAACAACCAAGGAAGAAAGGCGGGAAAGGACAAAGATTGAAAGGAGGAAAGCAGGGCGGTAAGATGTTCCTGGAACTGGAAAGGATTTTGAATGAAATGCAGAGACCAGTTGGACTTAACATAAGCAGGTGGGTTTTTTTTTTTTTTTAAGTAACTAAACATTAGTACCAGACAAAACCCTAACTACACAAAATGTAAGTAGGCTGATGCCCAGGAGGACAATATGCTGAAGAAATGAAAACTGCCTTGGCCAAAGTGATTGACAAGGTATTGAAAGGAACTAGAAAAGAGGAAAGGTGCTGGTAAAGGAGACTATGTTAGTAGGCAGAACTAGGGAAAGACTAAAAAAACACAAGGAATAGCAAAAATTGAGAGAAAGCTACAAAGAGCAGGAAAAGCACAGGAAGACAAATGTGTGAGGGCTGTTATTCGACTGTGTGCTGTCAACTGGCTTACATTAAAAAGATCTGATTCTGCATGCAGCTCTGATGTGAGAGGAAACAGCTTTCAAAATTGTTTAATGACCTCCTGATAGGAAGGTTAACAGGATTGTCATGCAGTTCACTGGAGGATGGACAGCACCTCTCAGCATGCCCCGAGCACAGCAATTCCAATATTCTCCTATACAGAGAAAAGTCTTTGTGCCACTCAAAGGCATTCGTTAGAGAGTTGAGTGGCTTTTAATGAGGGAGGTAAAACATGAAAAGGAAATGAGGAAGGGGAGAAAATGGGCACTAAAACTCAGGCTGGTTTAGCTTCAATCTGCCCTTGTGATGGTGGCGTGTCTGGCGGTGGGAGACTGAGTCCTCTGGAGGCTTGTTTTTGCTGTGGTCCCCTCTCACTTCCCACTGGGCTGCCAACAGCGGGGTGACTATGAAGCCTCTGTCAGCATGGCGTGTTATTGCGCCTCTGTTGTGCTCTCCAAGCGCTTAGGGAAGCAGAAAAATACTTTCCATGTTCTGCTCTGTAATGCAGAACTCGGAGCAACACTGTTTTGTGTTGTCAGTACCCTGTGGAGTGTTGAATGGAAAGGCTCTCTGTAATTTCCCTGCCCCAGGTATTAGTAGCATTCCCACTAGCTGGACATGGGAAAGTGACAATGGAGAGGGTATATAGTGGGCCAAGAATCCTCTGAGCAATGCTTATCATTGTGTGAGCAAAAATTTTAACTTTTCTGTTTGATGACCCATAGCTTTTGTCCCTACATTCCCTACCTCCTGAAATGCCTGGCTAATAGGTAATTCATACCAGTTTATGTGACAGAAAAACTCTAAACCTTTGGTGACTTTACTCTTAAAAAACTTTTCTTCTGCTTAGATCACAGTTGGTGTGGTAGGCCACTTCCTATTCTGGAATCCCAAATCTAACATCTTGTAGTGGAACTTTCTAAGACCTTCTTTGAGTTCCTTTCTTGTATTGTTGCTTACATGGTTTTTAAGCAGAGTGAAAATGATCATGTGGTGCATTTTGTGTCCATGACTAGAAGTGATATGTAACACCTATAATATGGCTCAAATCGTAAATACAAAGCATACTGGGAAATGTAGTCTTCATGGGTGGAAAAAAAATATAGTTACATATTTAGTCATCTCTGCCACATTCACTGAAGAATTTTTCATCTCTAATGCAGATTAACCCTTAGCTGATCTTCCTTTCCTGTCTTTTCCATATATTT
Organism: Microtus ochrogaster; assembly: GCF_000317375.1. Taxonomy (NCBI): domain Eukaryota; kingdom Metazoa; phylum Chordata; class Mammalia; order Rodentia; family Cricetidae; genus Microtus; species Microtus ochrogaster. The sequence continues at coordinate 16,335,946 of NC_022021.1, forward strand.
GGATGTGACTGAATTGTGAACATTACTCAATGAGGAAACTGAGACTGAATTTTGAGTATGCACAGCTAATAAATGACAGTACCAGAACTTAAAACAAATTTATCTGAATTTTGATACATTCTCTCTTCAAATCTATGCTTTGAGAGTGGTACCAGGAATGAGATCAGATCAGAAAGTACCATCGAAACTCAGAGATACCAGAGTTTCATTGGCATCAAAGTTTTGGTTCAGGAGATCCTGTACTTAAATTGGTGAGACACTTCTCCTGGGGTTATGGAGGAAAACCCAAGTTGACAGTATTGTAATATTGAGTTAGAAGTGTCACCCCCAACCTGCCAGGTCTGAGCCTGCCAAGCGCGTGAACTCCAACTCCCAGCCTGCCAAGCACTGATCCCTCCCCGGGGAGTGATGTTTGGTTAAAACTGAGATCCCAGCCCTCTGACACTCCTATATGCAAAGAGGCTGAAATGTAAGATTGAGTTGGACACGTCACCCCAGCCTGACAAGAGTTTGCACTCCAACTCCCAGTCTGCCAAGCTCTGATCCCCAGGGAAAGTCAGGACCACTCCCACAGGGTGTTTAGGCTTGAGCCTGGAAAGGAACACATGTTTTGGGGTTTGCCTGTGTGCTCCCTTTGTCTTTCCCCTGTCATGTTCCCAGCCCCCCATGAGTGTGCCATTTATTAAACACGGGCATTAATTTGGTCTAATCTGATTTAGTTGGAGTTTTTTTGTGTTGGCAGAGTGGCTCTTATTAAGATTTGTCTTAACAGATGAAGGTTTCCCACCGAAAGGGTCTGTTTTTCCCACCAGGGTCCCAGGGCCCAGGGCTGTGCTGGAAAATGCCCTTCCTGCGCATGCCCTCTGCCAGGCAAGATCAACTTCAGGTGAGTTCCTCTTTTAAAGTGCATGCCCTGTGTAGGGTTTGGGGTTTTCCGTGATTTCCGATAATGCTGCAGGCCTGTGCTGGAAGCCTGACCCATGCTGTGGAAGCCACAAATTTTCACTAAGGTGAATTTTGTTTGTATAGGGTTGCTTGACAGTCGATATTCACAGCCCCCTTTTTGGCTCAAGGACTGTCTCTGTGGACATGCTTTGACAGACTTGAGTTACACAGGTATGTACTTCAGTGGGTTTCTTACTATTTCAAGCCAATTCCTAAACACCCTTTGGCTGCCTTTTTACAAATAAAATAAAATAAAATCCCTTTAAATTGGGGCTATCTAACATAAATTAAAAATACTCCAAAAGCCCATGGTTTCTACATAGGTGATCCTACCCTGCTCCCTTCCCCGCTCCCTGTTTCTCTAAGCTATTTGCTATGTTTTTCTGGCCTTTGCCCCTACCTGCTCTTACAGCATTTGTTCTAAAAGTGCTTTATTTGTCTTTCTGTTAGAATGATGTAGCCACAATATATCTGTGTGAGTATGTTTATGTATGTACGTGTGCTTCCAGATTGAAGTAACTCTGGAAAATTACAAACACGTGGGTAGCAGCCATTTTAACCTCACTGCCATCTTTGGTAAGGGTAACCATGTGTGCTAGTTCACCATTTTTGTTAAGGGTAACCATGCATGCTAGTATTTTTTGACTTATTAAAATATTTTTTAATCTTTTTGCATCTACTAGCAATGGTACAACTAATGAACAACTAACTAATTGGATAGAATGCATGCCTAAAGTTAGCTTAAATAACAGGTAATGGTACCTAGTTCTCAAGTGCCTTTACCGATCTAAGACTATGGCGTTTTAACAGACACATGTCAGCTTTTGCAGCACCTGTTAGCTCCTCCAAGAACACAGAAGACCTTCTGCCTCGAGGCTTTGCCTTTGGGTTTGACAAAACAAAACCCACACAGCAGCAAAAAGAGGACTTCCACCTTTTCAGCTTCGTGGACGCCTTTTGGGGAATCAATCTCTTCATCCTGCCAAGCCAGGTAGATTAAATCTTCCTCCACAGAGAAAAATCTTTGGACCTCTTGTAATCAATAGTTAACCAAGCACTGCTTCTAAGACTGGTGTTCTCCAAGGACTAGGAGAGACTGTGGGATTGCCTGCATACCTAAAAAAGCTGTCTTATTTTTGCTCATTTATCCCTCCAAGTTCTGTCTAATGGTATTTGACAACTTAAGGTACTGTTCTTTAACAGGCTTCATAGTCCAGGATTAACAGGTTTCAGGTATGTCTTCAGAGGTTCAGAGTTCCCAATTTCCTTTAATTGTCTTCTAAAATGTTCATACCTTTTAACCTAAAGCAATAACCTTTTACTATGATGTAAATCTGTTCCAGGTCTCTTACAGGTTCCTGGAAAAGTTCTACTGCTGTATCAAAATCAGGTCTGGTAAGCAAAACAGAACAAAACAAAAAACTAGCAGCCTCCAGAGCCTTTTGCTAATTCCAGCCAGTTTCAAGCATATTTTCAGGTCACTCCTGCTGCCTGGGCCAAAACCAACTCACAAAGCACTCTCCAGATAGTGCCAAACACTTTTAACAGCTCCTGGGACTTCACCATTGACACCAACTCTCCTATATCCAAGGACTCTTGGATGTTTGGTCAAAAGTGAGACCCCAGCCACCTGACACCCCTATATCCCAAAAGGCTGGAATGTAATATTGATTTGACTTGTCACCCCAGCCTGCCAGGTTCTTGAACTCCAACTCCCAGCCTGCCAAACTCTAACCCCTCCCCGGGAAGGGTCAGAACCACTCCCATAGGATATTTAGGCTTGCGCCAGAAAAAGGAACATGTGGTTTTGGGTTTGCATGTGTGCTCCCTCTTTCTTCCCCTTGTCATGCTCCTGGCCACCTGGGAGTGTGCCGTTTATTAAACATTGGTACTTAATTTGGTCTAATCTGGTTTAATTGGAGTTCGTTGTGTTGGGGTAATGGCTTGTATTAATATTTTTTTTTAATTTTTTAAATTTTTTTATTGAGAATTTCCGCCTCCCCCCCTTCTCTCACTTCCCTCCCCTCCTCCCACTCCCCCTCCCCCTCCTTCTCCAGTCCAAAGAGCAGTCAGGGTTCTCTACCCTATAGGAAGTCCAAGGTCCTCCCCGCTCCTTCCAGGTCCAGGAAGGTGAGCATTTTCAAACAGACTAGGCTCCCACAAAGCCCCTCCATGCAGTAGAATCAAAACCCAACGCCATTGTCCTTGGCTTCTCCGTCAGCCTCCACTGTCCGGCACATTCAGAGAGTCCGGTTTGATCACATGCTCCATCAGTCCCAGTCCAACTGGCCTTGGTGATCTCCCATTAGATCAGTCCCACCGTCTCAGTGGGTGGACGCACCCCTCGCGGTCCTGTCTTCCTTGCTCATGTTCTCCCTCCTTCTGCTCTTCATATGGACCTTGGGAGCTCAGTCCGGTGCTCCAATGTGGGTCTCTGTCTCTATCTCCATCCATCGCCAGATGAAGGTTCTATGGTGATATGCAGGCTATTCATCAGGCTATAGGATAAGGCCATTTCAGGTTCCCTCTCCTCTGCTGCCCAAGGAACAAGCTGGGAACATCTCCTGGGACACCTGGGAACGCCTCCAGAGTCAAGTCTCTTGCCAACCCTAAAATGGCTCCCTTAATTAAGATATCTACTTCCCTGCTCCCATATCCACATCTCCTCCATCCCAACCACCCCATTCCCTCAAGCTCTCCCCAACCTCCCCTTCTCCCTTCTCTCTCCCCATCTCCCCTTATCCCCACCCCACCCCACCCCACCCCCGTGCTCCCAGCCCCTGTCCGGCAACCTTGTCCACTTCCAATATCCAGGAGGATAACTATATGTTATTCTTTGGATTCACCTTCTTATTTAGCTTAATATTTTTCTTAACAAGTACCTCATAGCAAGATGAAGACCATGGAAAACTGTTCCTCCAATTTGGATATAAGAGCATGGCTTGTCAAATGCCCTTTAAAATGTTTGTTGCTCTGTTGGCCAAAAAATTGAAGAGAAGACAAGGGAAAACCACTAAAGCAGAGTGAAACTTTCTCTTGCTAAAAGCAGCATTTGAGTTTTTATTAATTTTTAACTATACAGAACCTCTTATAAGTAAAAATTACGTAGTAAAATGTGAAGTGACAAGTATATAAGAACACACATTGGAAGATGGAGAGATGTTTTATTTGAAGCCGGGCTTGCCGTGCGTGCACATCCGTTTCCGCAGACTGTATTTACAAATTAATGAGACGAATTTAAAAGATGCCAATCTTCACATATATAAAAATCTCACAATTCTTATAAAATATCACTTCCTTTAATTTCCTAAGTATTTTTTTTATTCCAATTATGTTACTTGAAGGGCTATATCAGTCAGCATGGGCTTTCATAATGACTCCCACAGGCTGGGTAGGTTAAATACTAGTAACTTTTTTTCTTACAGTTTTGGAGGCTAGAGGGCGGAGATTAGGCTGAGACCATGCTGTGATTCTGCTGAGAATGCATTCCTGGCCCACCTCAATACATTCTTCTGTAGTGGAGGGAGAGGTCTTAGATCTCTTCCTTGCCTTCTGAGGGTCCTGGGTCCATGAGATCAGTGATCTAACCTAACAATCTTTCTTCATCTGACCACTTGCTCAAAGCCCCTGAATCCAAATCCAGTCTTATAGAGGGAGGGAGAAGTGACAGGAGCAGCATGATCAACTGCACCAAGAAACTCTTCAGAGATACCCCATTAAAATGATCAGATAGATAATTCTAGCTTGATTTTCATGCAGATAAGCCTACATTTGTTTAAAATGGACTCCAATTTATTCTTCTCTCTAAATTCATGAAAATCCTCATAAAAAGAAATTCATAAATGTAATTATCACAATTTTTTAGAATTCATCCAGGTTTTTAATTTTTAATCTTAACAAACATTTTAAAAGCTGTATTGGATTTTATTTTTGCTTGCCAGTAATAGCTATTTTTCAAACGATATGATTTAATCATGATTAATAACATGTCTTAAAAAGACAACAAACAGGTCTTGTAACAATAAAAGAGTCCTTGCTTACTAAGGACAGTGGTGGAACAATTTAAAGATTTTTGGTAAGCTGAGCACTACCTCTCCAAATAAGCCACAATGGCAAAAGTGTTGCCTATTACATATGAAAATTTTCTGGCCTTGACCTGAAATAATGAAAATTACTTCCAGTCATTGCATTAAATTCTCACTATGCTTTATACTTATCACAGCTGCCTTGTACTATAAAAAGAGAACTTGGACAGGATATCTGTTGTTTTACATTGTTTGTTTCTATGTCCACTTAGAACCATCCCTGGGGGAATGCTAACCTTGGAGAAATCACATGATGCTTTTACCCGTGTATTCTGGCATTGCCATGCAACAGAAAAAAATGTTCAACTGAGCAGTGATGATTTGAGAAGGGACAAAGAAGTCACAAATGGGCCAAATGCAACTTAGGAGGTATGCATCAAGGAGCTTGTGTGGACAGCAAAATTGACAGCCCTTACAGTGAACGGGTACTCTTGGTGGAGCATGCAGTTTGACAAAATGTGAAGTGAAGGCAGAGTTTCAGTTCCCATTCCTTCCTGGAAATTGACATGCACCTAGCATGATTTGGGCAGGCCCATGTTAAGGATAAAAATTCAAAGCATTTCTTAATAGTCAATTTGTCAAAAGCTTCCTCTTGAATAAAACAATGATAATCTCAGAAACAGAAAACGAATCAATGTTATTTAGCTAGTTTTCAAATCTAAGTAAATTTAAATCATGGAATTTCTATATTTTTGTATAAAATAGAATTATGTATTCCCTTTCTGAAATGAGATCAACAAGGCTTTGTTCAATGCCTCCTAAGAAAAGGTTCTTATTATATAGAGTACAAAGCTAAGTCCACGAACACTGCCCCCTTCTCACGGACAGTCTTCTTCCACTACACTAGGGCTGTTGTAATTTATGCCCAAAGGAAAACACAATGATTTTTCTTTTCAAAGCCAAGACCAGCTACCTAATTTGCAGAGCAGTGTGTAGAATGGAACCTGGGGCCTGACATGATAGGATATTCAATTTACTTTCTTACTAGCTGCTGCCCAAGGGTGAAGTCACTCTTCTTGAAAGGGTCACTCTGGGGAATTCACAGCCTCTGTAGGTACAGTGTCACAATCTGGCACTCATGTGAGCAAGAAGCTCTGCAAGACGAGCCACCTGACCCACAAACTGTCTGTCCCTTTCTGACGTGCTCAAATCATGGGCAATTGTAGCCATGTTAAAGCTAATTCTAGTGGAATTTGAAAATATTTCATATTTGCTTTAGACAATCTCACTTCAACCACTCCACAAGAGACAAGAGGGATATGTTTCCAAAGGGGAAAATAGAAGCACTCTTGTATAGGGATTTCAAGACAGGAAAAGGCTCTTTAGCTGATGCTAGGGATAGCTAGAGTTGTTTAGGATGCCATCTCTTCATTCTGTAAGCATTTTAAATGCTAACTAGGTTTCAGGCCCTGTGTTTAAATCATACTGACAAAATGTTAAATTAATTCATTTATATATTCTTGATTTTTCCATAGATTTATCTGCTAACAGGGAAATGAGGTCAGATTGAAGAGGTCTTTGAGGGTCATTTATAGTCAGGAGTTCTCTGGCAGTGCGAGACTTTCAAGTTGGGAACACCTGTCTTTTGTCATTCTCAACTTCTACTGTTCTACTCCTATATGAAAATCATTTCTTTCCATGTAATTTCTTCACTATTTTTTGGCTTGATCTCTCTAATACTAAGGAATATAAATCTTTAACCTTATTTTATTCTTTATTCCATTTGTTATTACTCCTAGCCATAGTGAAGACTAGAATGTGTTGAGTGACATCTTTGCCTAAAGGTCACTTGTAGTACCATCCAATATAACCGCATGGGGAAGTGGTTTTTTGGAAGTACTCACTCAAGCAATTCTGGAAAAATTATAATTGTGACTTATTAGAAACATACCTTTGCTTTATAGTGATATAAAGAATTCCCTTTGGGTCATTTCCTATAATGTCTTGACCCATTCTAAAAAGTGAAGAGTGGGAGCTAAGATTAATTATAAGGTGGGAAGGATGAGTCCAAGTCTAATTTTGTTAGTTTTCATAACTGTTAGCAGGATGATGTTGTGCCATTTTTTTTTCTGTGAGTTGGGACAATTCCAGCATGTTTCCTGGTATTCTTGGGAACCTGTGTAGGTCCATCCAAAGCCTTTCATGGCATCTAGCATATAGCATGTACTCAGTGTTATGGTGGCAGAAGCATGCGAACTGTATTTTTTAAGGGCAATTCTCGGTTTTATGGGCAAGATTTAAGTCAGCCAGAGGCAAGAACACACAACCCTTGTGAGAGCTAAAGAAAGAAATAGGTTCTCTCTTTGAAAGGCTCCTTTAGCCATCTTGGAAGGGTGTGTGTGTGGCCCTGAGTCTGGCAGGGACAGAGCTGAGCAGAGCTGTTCGCAGCAAATCTGGGATGATGATCTTCTCATCTGTCTTCTAAGCTGTGGGCGGCTCCTTCTTTGGGAAGCAAGTTATAATCAGAACTTGGAACAAGCTACTCTCCAAACAATGCTCTCATTGCCTTTCCTGCCATTTAATTAATGCCAGCCTTATTTTATAGAAAGTATATAAATATAATTTATGCATATTTGCACCTATATTCTACCACAAGGCTTTCCATGAGGTAAATAGCCATGCAAATTATATCCTTCTGATACATACCATTGGCCTGAATACCTAACATTATTTTGATAGCCCCATTTCAGGTGCATAGCAAACACGTGGAGAAACAGCACTTATCCTTAAAGTTACGATAAAGGACAACCAAGATTTGACCACCTGTCTAGTCCAGATAATATTTTGCTGGAGGACTTAGATTTTAGCAGATAAAAAGCAAGGGCGTTTTTGTAGCGCTTTCTTTTGAGCTCTTGTCAACCTAACTAAAGAAATTCTGCATCTTTAGGCTGCCACTTGAAAGTTACAACAACATGAGCCGCAAATTCTGGTTTTGCTTTGTGTCTTTAAAATGAAATCAGACTGTGATTCATTTTCACTCAAGTCCTGAGAGCATTGCCTTATAGGACCAATGGTGTGCACCTGGGAGGATCTTCTGTTTTCATACAATGTCATTTCTGGTGTGTCTGTGAGCACCCGTGTCAACAAACAGATTTTATAAAAGAACCTTTGAAGAATTGGTAGAAAAGCCTTTTCTTTTACTAATCACAGAATTTAAAAATCACGATGGAATTAGCATTGCCATGCCACACTCCCAGAGTGCCATTGCAAGCAAGAGCCTGGAAACTTGTGTCTACTTAAATCCTTTATCTGATTTAGCAATATGCAGTAAATTGTTTTACAAAGCGTTTTTGATTCCTTTGCAACACTGTTATTGCAAGACTCCAGCCTCCAGAATGTTCCTATTTTTTCCATTTGGGTCACTGTTCCATAGCTTCCCAGGTCAGCCAGGGCTGTGTGTAAGTGCAGAGACAAAGAAAGGCTTGGCCTCTATAGCCTGGTGTGTGTATCGTTAAGAGGTGTCTACAGCACAGATCTCATAATTTTGTTTTCTTGATATCTTCTATGGAAATTACAGAATCTTAGACATTAAAATGCAAGTTTTCATCTTTAAAACATTTAACCCGAACATTCTCGTTTTCTTCCTGGAATTTTCAGATAGATATCATTTTCTTACCCTTGCTCTACTTCCTCCAAAATTTTAACTCTAAAGGTACCTAAAATTTGATACTCAGTAGGAATATAATGGTAATTTGCTGGGCTGTGAGTTGATGGAAACATCTTGGGCTAAAATTTCACTGTAAGAATAATTCTTGAATGACTGTAAATAGGCTTTTTTTTTTCTTCTTTGTTTCTGATGTTACCATGGTACAGAAGATGTAAGGCCTCATTGAGTCTTCTTTATTCTTTTGTCAAAGTATTTCAGTTTGTATCTATGTGGCAGGATATATATATTCTTTTAAAGTAACATTTTTACCTTTAATTTTAAATTTCCTGAATTGTCAAGGTTAGTGTCCCTGTGCTTCTGTGTGGTTAGCTGGAGACACAAACAGGTCAGATGGCCCACAGCCTGCTCGTCTAGATGATGCCCTGGCCTCTGTAGAGATTCAGGTCTCCTGATTTCTGTGTACAAGACACTCTTTACTACCGTGCACAAAAGTAAACTGTCGAATTAGACAAAGCTCTAAGTGGGTGGTTGGCCAATGTGATGAGACAGCTCCAGGGAGCAAAGGCTCCTCATTCTCTGCAGTTTATTATGGCATTCCTGGACATCTAGCTCCCTGGACACTCTCTGGAATTAGTCTTAAGTTATAATGGTGATTTCAAGCTTGCTGGAATATAGCATCGGAGACCTGGGGAGGTCCAAGTAGTGGACTGGAATAGTTATAGCTATTAACTATCTAGGTCACTCTTTATATAGGGCTGTAATATATACTCTCGCTTCTGATTTCTGTGCTGACAGAAGGAAAAAAAAAATTCCATCCTGCTAAAATGTAGACAGATAACAGTTTGTCTTTCCAAAACATTATTAGGTATTATTACAGAACGTGAGCACCTTTCATTCCTGACAAACAGGAAATGTATGCTGCACTACTGGTATGTCAATCAGAGTGATAGCATCAATTTTATGGTTTTTAATTCATCCCCACCTCCTGCGGAGCCTTTTGCTCATCCCAAATTATGAATCTTAAAAGGCACATGATTAAGAAGGAAAAAAAAATATCTGCCTGTGTGAACTCCTGCGTGAAGAGCTGAGAGGTAACTATCTAAGAGATTTGAAACATTGGCTAGTTGCTCAGAGGTTGGACAGCCGAGAATACCTCTGCCTGGTTTCACTGATCTTTTGCTAGCAACTTCAGTGTTCATTTCTAATACATTTCTTCCTTTGTATATTTAAGTAAGAAAAACAAAATAAACCACCTAAGAAATGCTACATTTGTCTTTCCATGATGTTTCTGAGATCTGTTTTCATTTATGTTTTCCATGACAGTTTATTGCACTGGGGTGTTTTGTTGCTATTTTGTATATTAAATAATGAATGTGTAGCTTTCCATTAATTAGACTGATAGTTCACATAAATCTTTTCTTTCATTCCGTTTATTCTTTTCAACATATAATAAAAGTTAAAATCATTGTCAGTTCAGCATGAAGTGAGGCTGTATAAAATAAATAGTGTATGCAAACACACACACGCACACACACATGAGACACAACTTCACAACAGGGGATGCAGGAGCCTGGGGTGCCTGAATCTGTCCTCTCCTGTTCCCCTCTTGTTTCTGGTGAGAAGCCATTTTTCTTGGTTTTCCTATGTAGCTCCACCTGGTCTCCATTTGTTGCAACAAACTCTGCAAATACCACACACTTCTTTACATTTTGGAAGTGGCACCTGATAGTGGCTGATTGGAAGGTAACGCAATAATTAGCAGTTGGCAGAGGTCAGTTTTCCCTCCTGGTGCTGACTTCAGAGTGAATGCTTCATTGTTGGCAGACAAGTCTCTATTTGCTGATAGCACATGAAGAGCTATTCGGAGATTTTTTATAAGAGCTTTCGTTGTATAGTCCCCTTCTTGTTCAAACCTCACTTGGTCATTTCTACCTGAGCATTAACATTGTTGATGTTTCAGTGTCCCAGCATGAGTGATGCCGCTTTCGAGTGACCCACGTGGGATTCTCTTGGACAGAATTTCTCTTTCCGCTTTGGCTTCAACTTCATTATGATTCAGATTTGAACTTTGCTGGTTCTGATGCAAGAAAGAAAAGAGTAAGTAACCAAGAACTCCTGTTTCGCTGGTGGTGCCCCAGCATACAACACCATCCTTGCTTGAGAGGGATGGTAAGGTATGTGTAACTGCTTAGTGCAGTGGGGCTTGACTGCTCAGAAGGAAAAGCTCCAGGAAGTGCTGTCTTTTCCAATAGGGACGAAGAAAGGGATGTGGGACTCTGTCAGAGCGCTTCCCGGAAGAGCCCTTTCCCCAGATGTGCTCATGTTTGCGGTATCAGCATTTCCAAGGTGTGTGTTCCCACTCTGCCTCCCTTGAGTCCTCAGTTTGTTTCACTGCAGTGCCCCAGACACAGGAGCAGAAAGCTTCGAAACCTGAACAACTTGTGTGTTCACACAGACGGGGCAGGGCAGAAGCCAAATTTGAACCTGTTTTCTGACTCCAATCTCTTTGATAGATAACTCCATGCTTTAAAAACCTCTAATTGGCCCTCCTGTTTTTTTGTTTGACTTTCTATACAAAGTATTTATTATAAATTTATTAATAAAAAGCATATATTTTTATAATAGGGACTTGCACATGATGCATTTCACCTGGGTAGTTTTGGTAATATTAGCATTTATGTTCAATTTAAGAATATGAATGTTTGTAATTATTTCCAAGACTTATCTCAGACAATGGGAGTGTTAGTTCATCATTACCAATGAAGCGTTAATGTTTCCTCAAAATTCAAGCTTAGAAACTCATCCTTTGTTGTGGCTGCATTTGTGGGTGGGGACTTATGGGAGTTACTAGGTTAATGAAGTTATAAAAAGCCTTGATTTGATAGAGTAGTGTCTCTGTAGAATGTAACACCAGAGAGAGAGAAAAGGGAACTGGCTACTTTCACATACCCAGTAGGTAAAGCAATGTGAGCCCAAAGGGAGAACAGACTTTTTAAAATAGTTTTAGTTGGAACAATTTATTTCTAGTCAAGAAAAGTTCAATCAAAAAGATTCTTCAAATATATAAATTTTCATTGATAAAACAGAAGCTTTGTTGTTTCCTGAATTCAGCAGGCCAGAGAGGTCACCCTTGCCTAACACTGAACCATCTGGTACCTTCAGCATGGATTTTTGAACTTACACATCTGTAAGAAAATAACTTTTTTCTTGCTTAGGTGCAAGCCTTGAGGTGTAGGGTAGAAGAATGTGCCTCTTCTACAGATATGAGCAGTAGCACGAGAAGTGCTGCAGAACCTGGGTTCTGGATCCTCTTCCAAACTGGTATAGCTGAAGTCAGGGCACACACGGAGGGGCTGGCAGGGCAAGGCTAAAAAACTAAGAGCCAGCTCATTGAAATTCTCTGTATGCTGAATTCTAAGTCAGACTTAGTCTGTAAGTAATATGGGTGACATCAAAAACAATTGGGTCTAGGGAAATGGTGAGTAGTTAAGAGCACTTGCTTCTCTAGTACAGAATGTACTTTGGTTCCCAGCACCATCAGTAGACACATGGCAATCACCATGACTCCAGCTTTAGAGAATCCAGTACTCTCTCCTGAACTCTAAAGACACTCAACTCAATATGCATAAATACACTTCTCTCTCTCTCTCTCTCTCTCTCTCTCTCTCTCTCTCTCTCTCTCTCTCTCTCTATCTATCTATCTGTCTCTCTCACACACACATACACACTTACACACAAACAAACAAATGCACATATATAAAGGTAATTACAATATTTTTGGAAAGGAAATTTTATTTTCAGTTTTGAAATATACTCTAGGAGCATTGGAGATTATAGTAGGATCAGTCAGAGAGCCAGGGCTTCACGCAGTACTTCAGTAATGCCAGACCATAAGTACCTTGTAAATGGCTAGTGAACTTTTGCCTTTGCCATTACTAACTTACCTAAAGGGTTCAGCTCAACATTCCAGCTACTTTACAGTTTAAATAAGCCTTTTTAAAATTTTTATTACAGAACTTATTATCTTTTTAAAACCAAATAAATAAGTACCCCCCATATCTAAATTTTATTTTTGTGTGTGGATTTCATATCACATAAATGACACCCATTTTATTAAAATGGTTTTTTATTAAAATTAGAGTGACTCCCCATGGTAAGCCAGTGGTCTGGTGGAAAGCCTGGTGTTGTCTTTGTCTGTGAGCTACCACATTTTGCCATGTTTCCAGCTGCACCTACTAAAATGTCCTTTGTTGAGTGTTTCAGAAAGCAGTGAAAGGAACAAATGAATATATTCTCTGGGTAATGATGACCTCAGCATGATTGCTAGATGTAAAAAGTCATCCTTTCCTGGCCAAGATGTTTGAGATTAGAAGTAACTGAGCTATGAGAGAAAGGATGTGTTTTTGTGATGTGCACTGGGTTTGGATTTTGTATGTGTGTGCCTAATGTACCTTAACATTACGAATGATTCTGACCCCTCAGTTCCCCTGATTAACACTTAGAAATGATGGGGAGTTTGGTTTTATAATCAGTGTGTCTTTAACTCTCTCTCTCTCTCTCTCTCTCTCTCTCTCTCTCTCTCTCTCTGCCCTTTCTTACATCTTCAAGCAAATGAAAATATCAGCTCGCTGGAAAGACCATTTTGCATAGCACATGGAACCCTGGAAGGGACTTTACGATGATGTGGATATCATGACACCAGCAAGGGCCCTGCCTCCTCTGCACATATTCTCAATCTGGGAATCTTGTTACCCTAGTTACCCCAGAATGTTTCCTTCTGACTGCATTCTTTCTATCTGTAAGTAACTCTTTTACTCAACGGGGAGCAAGGGGCCAGATGGCATGCAGACATGTGCTTACGGCTGGGCAAGTCTCATTTCTTCTCTATTCCGTGTTACTTTCTGTCACTCCATAACTAACCACACATACGGGACGCACCCTGTGGGCTTCTTTTTGCTGTGTATATCTGACATATGATGATAGCAATGTGTTTTTGTTAGCATTATTGTTGTTATGGGATTCTTTTTGGTTGTACTTTTTAAAATCTGCTTAAATTTTCTGAAAGGGGAGATAAAAATAAATTCAACAATATAAACAGGTCAGCCAGAAGACAGACGTGTTAATACAATGAATGTTGTCCCTCCTAATTAATAACCTTGAGCTTCTTCCAAAAACAGCATTACAGTTCAAAAATAATTTTATTTGGGAAATTCTTCCTGCAAAGTTTCCTTTGAGCCTCTGCCTATCAACCATGGCAGTCACCAGGAGTTTTTTTTTTTGTTTGTTTGTTTGTTTTTTTTACAACTCAGTGACCAAATAAGTCTTAGGTGTTTTCTACATAGCAGGTAGTATACCATGAGCAAGGAGCAAGGCAGACATGGTTTCTGCCTTCTAATACATTTGAGATCAAATATGAAATGAGAGCTGGGTAAATGAATGCCTCTTCTGAAAAGTACAAGATGTGACTATACAGTGACAACCTATGCTACCTCAAATGACAACTTTAAAGAAGATATTGAAAACAGTTTGAGCAACATAAGCATCTCTGGAGCCACTCTCAAACATTCTACCCAGGAAGAAAATAGTGATTTTTCACACATTGTGCGATAGTATGCATTTTGTCTACATTAGCATCATTCAATCTCAGCATATAAAAATTGGACGGTTAAGTAGGTGTGATGGCTAATCTTGGTTGTCAGCTTGGCTCTATCTGGAATTAAGTGAAATCCAGGCGGCTGGGTATACTTGCTGGTGAGGAATGTTTTTAAGTCATTTAAAGCGGGAAGACTCACTTTTAATCCACATCCTTTGAGTTGGAAAAATGTGCCTTTAACCTAGATGTTTTGAGTTAAAAAAGATCCACCATTTATCTGGATCATACTTTCTGCTGGCAGCCTATATAAAAGACATAGAAAAGGAAGTTTGCTCTCCATTGCCTGCTTTCTGTCTCCTTGGTAGCAAGATCATTAGTTTGCTTACTTAGGGCCTACTTCTTTGGGAATCTGGCCTTTCCAGCTTCATAGAATGAACAACCACTGGATTCTTAGACCGTTTATTGGTAGACAGCCATTGCTGCATTAGCTGGACTGCACCTGTAAGCCATTATAATAAAGCTCATAAGATATTTGTTCCATAAGTTCTGTTCTTCTAAAAAGCTCCTGCTAATTACTAATTTTGGTATTAGAAGTGGATGTAGAGCAACAGAAGTATAAGATATTTTTTTTAAAGTTTCTGGAACAGGCTTTCCAATTTCCCATCACCTACAGTTACTGATGCCTCCCCAGTCACTGAAGTCTCTCCTAAGAGCCTGAGAATACTGAAAGCACATGGAACAAAATATTTCACAAACTTAGGGAGACAAATACATTTGATTATAGTGATTCACTAATTGTGAGAGTCAATGGATTTGTTGATTTTGTATATAAAACTTTTGGCAACTTGTAGAAAAATAAAGACAATGTTAATTCTAGTTGGACTTTTTCTAGCATCTCTGGATAAGTTGACAAAGGAAAAGAAGATACTCCATGATAAAATCAACCATTGTCTAACATCTTAAAATATGGTGAAGGCCAGTAATGAACTCAGCAATAAAGCTGACTACCAGGTGAAGGTAAACAGTCTAAATGTTTATAAATGTGCCCAGAAGAGAATCTTCTCTCCAGTAGCCTCGGAGCTCAAGTTGCAGAAAATCAAGCCAAAGCCCTGATAATAAGGTTGACTGAAAATTCAGGTCTAAGCCTCTGAGTATGTTGGAAGTTAAGTAAAAACATTAATTGGTAAAGAATGGAATCCTGTAACTTGGTATTGAGATGTGTGGGAAGCTGAGAACTTTGAACCCTCAGGTCTTCAAGGTTTATCTCTCCTGAAGAAATAATTCTCCACCCTCAGCAGAAGATGTACCTCCACACCACCCCATGAAATATTGCTTTTTCTGCCCTTGACTGAGGAAATTAATCTTTCATTGTTTGCTAAACCAGGAATGACTTTCTCTGAAGAGGACACCAGGAAAGACAATACTGATGTACTATAGAGCTCACCAATAATTGCTTCTAGACCTATAACTAGATCTAAGACAAATAAGGCTTCTCGAGAGGATGTAGAAAGTACAGTCTATGAGGAAGTGTGCTACACTAGTAAAGAAATTAACAAATTAACGTATTTGATCAGAAATCTGCTGAATATGTGTAAGAATGGATTTTAAGAGTGTGGGATAAAGGTGTAGGGCACATAAGACTGGCTCAGGCTCAGTTTAATGAAATAGACCCTCTGAGTGGAGTCCACATTTAATATGGAAAGTTACACAGTTAACAAAGATGTCAAAAACTTCTTCGAATGGTTGGTTGAAACATCTATAAATAGATGGTCTATGGAAAAGGAGCTGTAGGCACCTGGTATCTCTTCCCTTGGTGTTGATGAAGGAATTTTTAAGACTAGGGAAATTGCAATACTAGAATGGGTGTCCTGTATAAAACCTAATTCTCTATAACTGGAAGGTCTAGAAGACATGCCTTCACTAATCCTGTAAGACACAGAATAGTAAGAGGGGCCTAGCACATTTGGAAAGCTTTGTTGCCTCACTTCTGCTTGTGTCGGACATGAGGTTTGGAAATCTTGCTGATCAGTTTGGTGAATTAAATATAATTTAGTTTAATTGGGTCAAAAAGTAGCAAGGACTAGGTAGCAGCACTGAATCATCAAACACAAGGTGATCATAGTTATGTAAGGGCAGCATAGGCAAGGCAATGCTCATAATGGCTAAATCCATACTGATTAGCACAGGCAAAGTGATTTTTATTGCCTCATGACTCATATGGACCTTTGGTACAGGCTAATTAATCATGGCATTTCCAGGCATGAAATAGACAAGAGGCCTACTGCATTTTTGTTTGGTCTATTTAACAAATTGAAATGTGGTAAAAGGGAATCTCAGACTGTGAACCAGTTTACAGAGTTCAGCCAGTTTAGACCCCTTGAATGAAGGGACTGGACTTCCTATAATCTCTTGGATACAGGTTCTGAATTGAGGCACATTTTAGGAGACCCCAAGAAACACTGTGCTTTTTCAATTGAAGTATGGGTTTATGGATTTCAAGTGATTTTAATAGAGTTTTGGCTGAAATGGGACTCATTGTAGGCCCAATAGATCCCTGAACTCATCCTGTGGTTGTTTCCCCAGTGCCAAAATATATAATTGGGATAGATGTGGTTAGAAATTGACAAACAATTCTTACATTGACTCTCTCACCCATGGAGTTATGGTTGTAAAGGCTAACTCAGTGATTCTGAACCTTCAGTCCTTCAATATACTTTCCCATGTTGTAGTGACCCAAAACCAGAAATTATGCTTTTTGCTGCTTAATATCTGTGATTATGTTACTGTTATAAATAGTAATATAGATATTTTTGGAGATAAATGTTTGCCAAAGGAATCATGACCCACAAGTTGAGAACCACTGGGTTAAATGGAAGCCTTTAGCATTGCCTCTGCTAGAGAAGATAGTGAATCAAAAACAGCATAACTTCCCTGGAGGAGCTTGACGGATTAGTACATCCATAAAGGGCTTGAAAGATTTGCAGAGGTGGTGGTACCAACCACATCTCCATTTAACCCTCCCATCTTCTTCTAGTAAAGAGAACAGACTGATCTTGGAAAATGTCAACTGACTATCAAACCTCAATCAAGTAATGACTCCAATTGCAGTACCAAATATGGTGTCCTCACTTGAGCAGATGAGCACATCCCCTGGTACATATGCAGCTACTGATCTAGCAAATGCCTTTTTCTTGGTACCTGTCCATATGGACCACCAGGAGAAGTTTGCTTTCCATTAGCAAATCCAGCAGTATACCTATAGAGTTTTGCCTCAAGGATATATTAATTCTTCAACCCCATGTCTTAATTTAATTATAAGTGATCTTGATCATCTTCCACTTCCACAGAATATCACTATATATTGGCATTATGCTGGTTGGGCAAAGTGAGTAGGAACTGGCAATCACTTTGGACTTGACTTGTTGGTAGCACAGATGCACTTCAGAAGATGGAAAATAAATCTCACCAAAATTTGAGGGCCTTCTACCTCATTGTAGTTCTTAAAAGTTCAGTGGTATGGAACATGAATGATAAGTTATTGTATCTGGACCTCCCACCACCACAAAAGAAGAATGTTTAGAGGGCTCTTTAGAATATGGAGACAGTATATTCCTCACCTGGGTGTGCTAACCTGGTCCACATACCGAGTGACTTGGAAACCTGCTGCCTTTGAGTGGGGCCTGGAGCAGGAGAAGGCTCTTTGACAGATACAGTCTGCTCCACCACTTAGACCATATGATGGAGCAGACCTGATAGTACTTCTAGTGTCAGTGGTATATTGGGATGATTTTAAGCCTTTTGGTAGGCCCCTATAAGTGAATCACCGAAGAGACCTTTGGGATTTTGGAACATGACTGTACTATCATCTATAAACATCTAGTCTCTCTTTGGAAGGTTTCTCCATTGGGCCTTAGTGGAAACTGAACATTTGACAATGGACTACCAAGCTACCATGTAACATGGGCTGTCTATGATGAGCTGGGTGTTATATGGTCCACCAAGCTATAAAGTAAGATGTGTATATCAGCAATCGATTATCAAATGGAAATGGTATATATGTGATTGTGCCCAAGCAATTCCTGAAAGCACAAGCAACTTATTTGAAGACATCACCAAAATGCCTATGATTCTGACTCCTTTTACAATGCCATCTTCTGCCAAGCATGAACTTATAGCCTCATGGGGTGTGCTTTTAGCTCAGTTGACTGAGGAAGAGAATACTAGGACCTGGTTTGCTGATGGTTCTCCATGTTATGCAGGCACAATTAGAAGTGAACAGCTGCAGTGTTACAGCCCCTTTATAGGACAATCCTGAAAGACACAGGAGAATGGAAATGTTTACAGGGCAGAACTTTGGGCAGTACACATGGTCATACAATCTTGTTTTAATGGAGGAATGGCCAGATATGAAATTTCTTTCACTAACTCATTGACTATAGCCTATGAATTGGCTGGAAGATCATGGATTTGGAAAAAGTGAAATTGGAAAATTGGTGAGAAAAACATTTGGAGAATAATATATGTAACATGAAGGACTGCTTGTTGGGGTTTCTGTCCTGCCCAATATCCCACAGCCAGCAAGCCCCAAAGAAAATCACACAGAGATCTCCATAAGTTATAAAACTGATTGGCCTAAATTAACCCATTGTTCTTATCTACGTTAGGCACATGGTTCAGTACCTTTCTCAGCAGGGTAGATTATATCTTGCTTCTTCCGTGGTCTGGAAAGGACTGGGAGGAGTGGGCTTCCTCCTTCCTAGAATTCTTTTGTTCTCATCACCCTGCCTCTACTTCCTGTCTGGTTGACCCACCTATACTTCCTGCCTGGCCAATCAGTGTTTATTCAAAATATGATTGACAGAATACAGACAATTCTCCCGCACCAAGTATATAGATATATCTGTCAAAATGGGTCAAGGATGTAAAGTTACTGTTGCCCATGTAAATGTTCATCAAAAAGTATTTTCAACTGAGGAGTACTTCAATAATCAAATAGATAGAATGATACATATTGGGGACCGTCAGCCTCTTTCCCAAGTTATCCCAATGATTACCAAATGGGTCCAAGAACAAAATGGCACTGGTGACACAAATGGAGATTATGGATGGACTCAACAACATTGACCACCACACAGCAAAACTGACCTGGCTACAGCTATTGCTGAGTACCAGATCTGTCAACAGTAAAGACAAACACTGAGTCCTGGATATGATGCTATTCCATGGGGTGCCCATCCAGCAACCTGGTGGCAGGTTGACTACATTTGACCACTTCCTCCAAGGAAAGGACAATGCTTTGTCCTTACATAAATAGATATTTATTCTGGTCATGGATTTAGCTTTCCCACAAGTAATGATTTTGCCAAAACTATTATCTGTGGCCATACAGAATGCCTTATTCACCATCATGGCAATCCACAGAGTATTGCTTCTGACCAAGGAACTCATTTCATAGCCAGAGAAGTATGACTCTGGGCCCACAATCATTGAATTTACTGGTCTTGCTGTGTTCCTCACCATCCAGAAGCAACTAGTTTGATAGGAAAATGAAAATAGCCCTTTAAAAGACACAGTTATAACACCAATTAGTTGGCACTAGTCTTGAGGACTGGTGTAAGGTCTTATAAAAGGCAGTGTATATTTTGAATCAGTATCTAATATGTGGTACAGTTTCACCTATATCCAGGAATCAAGGGATGGAAAAGGGAATAGTTCCATTATCACTCCAAGTGATCCACTAGGAAAATTTTTGCTTCCTAGTCTCTCTACTACAGGAAGAGTTTTCCTGTGTCTTGGCAATTACTCTCAAATGATCAACATCGGAATTTAATGTTAACTATAAATTCTCAGCCAATAGCTCAGGCTTGTTATTAACTAGCTTTAACAACTTATTTAAATTAACCCTTTTCTATTAATCTACATTCTATTACATGGCATTTCCTGTCTTTCATCTCACACCTCCTATTTCCTCTCGGTGTCTGGCTGGCAACTCTTCTAACACTGCAATTCTCCTTCCCAACATACTCTTTTTTGTCTCAAGTCCTGCCTAACCTATAGCTGTCTAGTTACTGGTCAGTCATATTCTTTATTACATCAATCTAGTGACAAATATTTACACAGTAAAAGGAATATTCCACATTTCCCTTCTTTTGTCTAAATAAAAATGATGGTTTTAGCTTTAACATAGTAAAATTATATACAATATACACATATATAATTCAACTATATATATACACATATGTATATTTCAAGTGGGAATTACAATTATAATATCCAGGCCATTTGTATTTGGCAAATTTAGAGAATATGCTCTGTTACCTATCTTATCTTTTTAAGTCTTAAATTTTATCCTAATTTACCTTTTAAGCATAACTAAGGAAAACTTTAAGTCTAATTATTGAGTTTTAACTCTATCAAAGGTCCCAGAAGGGTAAAAGTTACTTAATGATGTTGACATCTGGGTGCCTGGCCAGTCACTCAAAGTTCTTCTGTAAGATTGGGCATCAGTGCTTGGTCTACGAGCCTAGTACATCTGATAGACATTTTTGAGTAGCAAGGAATTTTGAAGAACTATACTACTCTGTCTTGTCAATATTTGGCAGCAACTTCCTTTTGTGTCTTGCTGGTAAAGTTTGGACAGTAGACAGACAACCATGAAGGCAAGGGCAGTTTCTTTGCCCAAATGATTAGCTTCTGCCCTAAAGAAAACCAACTCCACATGGAGTTTCTTTGAAGCCCATTTTCTTTTTTTGAAATAAATTAGTACTGTCAGAATCAGATGTGTCTTACTGTTATGAAAAACCTTAGGCTATTAAACATATTAAATGCCATATTCTGTATGTCTTTGAAGTGTTTGAAGACCATTTTTCTACCAAAATAAATCTCTATGTGACCTTGAAATGTACCTAACATGATTATAAGTTTGACTGTTATAGATAACTGTTAACCTGTATTTCATAATTTTATGTTACATTTTAATTGAGTTACATAAGCACATTACCACAAACAATAGAAGAAATGTAATACAGTATATAAAACTTAAATTTAAACTTGTGTCATAAATTAAAATTTATACCAATGTAAAATATTTTGAGGTTAATACTGCTTTTTAGTTTGAAAGCAGATTAAGTAATTTACCCTTTAATCCTCTCAATTCTATATTATCCCCCCCCCTTTTTTAGAAAGAAATCTTTGGATTTACAAAGAACAATAACAATTTGTAACCAACCTCCTAAATGATAATAGAAATTCATAATCCATCTTTTGGAATGTGGACACAATTATTCAGACTACTTTCTGTTGTTTTGGGGCTTTGAAATCTTTGGAGCAACACTTAAAAAATTAGGATATTTGTTAGGTCTTGACTGACAAACTTGATAAATCTGAACCATCTCAGCCAGCAGCCTTAAAGCAATTCCAGATGCAGAACTCCAAGGAAACTGCAGTGGAGGCTTTGAGCATCTGGGCCATCCATTTTCATTGGTGTTTGTTTCCCTGCTCTGAAAATATATAAACTTTTGAAGGTAACATATATGCATTATAAGTGTGGAATATGCAGTATGTAAAAGTCAGTTAAAAATGTTTTTTTTTGTTTTATGTTTGAGCAAGTGTAATATACATTACATGTTTTGTAACTTTTATAGGTTTATTTCTTTATTTCTATAGCCAGGATTTCATGAGGTCTTCCGTGATCAAACATGGATCCATCTCAACCTGGAATAAACTGACAGTTTCTCATTTCCTGTGAAAATAAAAGCAAAACCTCTCTCCCAAAGTAGTATATCTGTATCTTTCTATTTCCATTTTGAAATAAATACATTTTAAAAATATATAGGTTTGTTTAATTCAGAAATTTTCATAATCCAATGTGTCTTAGAAGCTGTAATTCCTTTATTAGTAATCAGATAATCTAAAAACAATACAATAATATGCAGAATCCAGATTTTCTGTGTATTTTCAATTTTTATGTTGCTGTTTTTATATCTCTTTACTCCCTTTTAAAGGACTTTACCATTTTGAAACATAATGTAACCCATTTAGAAAGCTTTTTTCCATCTGGATTTGTCTTCACTGAGCATCTGTAACCTTTTCTGTCTATATGAACAAAACCTCAAACCCACTATGAAGCACACTGGCAGAACTTGCATTCGTGGTTCAGACCCACAGACAGAGGCTGGGAGACACTTTGTGTACCATGGCAGTGAGAAAGCCAGCAGTAACCTGCCATGTGTCTTAGCTCACGGCCCATTGGTAGCTGCCAAGACATATGTCTCTATACTGTGGTTGGCATGAGAAACACAAGACTAGAAAGTCACCTTTATCTCCATTTTGGTGATTTGAATTTCTTTTAAGCTTTCTCAGCACTTAAGAGGATGTAGGTACCCCACATTCTCCACCATATATAGGTGGAATTTCTCTGTGTCTTGCAAGTTGCTCCCAAATAATCATATAGAAATGTCTTATTAATTATAAATGCCCAGTCAACAGCTCAGGCCTTTGCTAGTTAACTCCTACAACCTAAATGAACCCATTTCCATTAATCTGCATTCTGCCAAATGATATCATCCCTCTTTCATCTTGCACCTCCTGTTTCCTCTCTGTGTCTGGATAGCAACTCCTCTGACTCCATCCTTCGTTTTCCCAACATCTCTTTTTGTCTCAAATCCTGCTTTACCTCTACCTGTCCAGTTATTGGCCAGTCAGTTTCTTCATTAAATCAATCTCAATTGCATACATTACATAGTATAAAGGAATATTTCACACTCAGCCTTAAGTTCTACTGGTCTAGAAGTTTTGGTTATAGAGTGGGAGTTCTTCCAAGCATACATACATTTATCTAACACTGTGACCCATTTAGAGGTCGTTTATGTCTGCATTCACAGGCCAAGGCAGTTTTTTTTTTTAATTCATCACCCAAGAAAAGCAACACACAACAGGGTGTTCCACATCATAATCCAGGCATAATGATAAAGGGCACACAACTTTAAAAAATGAAGGTATTGGTCACTCCTCCAGGAAAAAAGTCAAGACTTGATGAGGTACTTGTTGAAAGTAGAGGAAATACGCAATGGATAGTAGGGAAGGGTAGTTATAAATACCAGCTAAAACATGTTACCAGTTACATAGACAAGGATATTATAATGTTATAATTGACATGAACAATTCTGTCATATTTTGATAAAAATGTGTTTATTCAGATATTTGTGTTTTCTTTCCTTGATTTCTTTGTCATTAAATGTAACATCAAATAAGACCTTATCAGTGGTTATTATATTTAAGTTTGAGATACTAAAAGAATATCTTTAATGGACATTGCTACATATTCTAAAATTTATGATGCATTTTCAGTTGTACAAGGGATAGTTATATCATTCTAGGCATAATTATAACTTGATTAAGAACATAATACATATTTGATTATACATGGCATGGTTATATCATGTTAGGTTTAATTATGACCTGGTTGTTGTTTTCATTTGAAAATTAAGCATCACATAGGGATATATGACTATATGTCTAATTGATCGTTGCAGTTTTGATGGCTATTCTTGGTTGTCAATTTGATTGAATCTGTAATTAAAAAACTAAAACTAAAAGTGACTGAGGACACCTGTGAGGGATTTTTCTTAATTAAATATCTTGAAATTGGAAGACCCATTTTAATCTGAATTTTTAGAAATGGGAAGATCCACTTTTAATCTGGGTTACATTTTCTGCTGGCAGCCTAGATAAAAGACATGGAAGAGGGAAGCTTCTTTTTTGACTGTTTGTTCTTACTTGCAAGTCCATTCCTTCACTGACGTTAGAACCTACTTCTTTAGGATTCTGGTATATACTGAAGATCAGCTGAGAAATCAAGCCTTGTGGATTAAGCAGCTACTGGATTCATGGACCTGGCACTGTTTTTTGTTTTTTTTTTTTTTGAGAAACCATATTTATAAATCTTTATTTGTCTATCAATCTATCTATCTATCTATCTATCTATCTATCTATCTATCTAGCTATCTAGCTATCTAGCTATCTAGCTATCTATGATATAGATAGTGTCTATAAGTTTTATTCTTCTACAAAACCTGACTAATATATTAGGTCTGAAGGTAATTTTTCTCTCCTAAAAATGAATGCTCTCTAGAAGATTTGTAATTTTATGTGCCTTAATTCATGCGTTCACACTGTAGCATAAATTCATCACTTTGGAAATATTCCCTGTGGTCTGATTTGGTAGCAGAGATGTGAATTCAGTTTCTTTCTCCCCAGAAAACTAGGGCATATACGATCCTGAGAAGGGGCTCACAGGATTCCCTCCATCTCTGGTTGAGGAACAAGAAGAAATATGGTGAAGTCCTACATGTAAAGAATGAGGGAGGTTCTGAAACATCAAGTTCAAAAACAAAATCAAAGGAGGAAAGAAGACACAAAGCAAAGCCTTGGGTAGCAGAGGCGGAGGCTAAGTGGCCAAACCTAAAAGGTTGCCTTAAAAAAAAAACCTGTGGTTTCTTTTTATGGGGGGATGAGTCAGAGACCAAAAACCACCCTTTGGGAAACTCAAAGGGAATCTTTTAAAATCTGGCGTTCCCCTAATCCCATCAGTTAAACAACTAAAATTAAAAGAAAGTCAGTTGAAATCTTAAGTTTTATGTCTTTACCTTGTTCACCAGTGAGACTCCTCTAAAATGAAAATGCAGTGTCCGTCAAACGGAATATCTTGATTATCAGCCTACAAGAAAGTGTTCAGAGATTCAAGATGACCTTTATATCTCTCTCTCTGAGCTTTCTTTGTCTCTATCAAAAACAGAGAGATGTTTCTAAGTCCAATTAATAAATAGATCTAGAAATGGTTTTTCTGTCAAAATGTATACTCAGTAAAGATTTACAGGAAATGTCTACAAGGCTTTCTCAGCCCATCTACATAACCGCATGTTAGACTATGACATTTTAACTCTCAGCCACCTCTCTAACATCTTGTCTGCCTGTATATCACAAAGCTTCCTGCCATGACTATAAGGAACTAAAATTCTAGAAATGTAAACCAAGCCCAGTTAAACGTTTTCCTTTATGAGAGCTGCCATGGTCATAGTGTCCTAATGGACTGTCTCAGTAAGAGCACAAAAAAGTGATGTGGAGGGTGATGTGAACTGTGGGAGCCTGGTTACAGAAATTTCAGAGGAGAAGAATATTAGTATGTGATGTAGAGTCTGATCTTGTGATATTTTGACAAAGAATGTGTCTGCTTTCTGACATTGTTAAAAAATGTGACTGAGCATAAACTGAAGAATTTTGGATTAATGGCATTGGCAGAGGAGATTTTTAAACAGTCTAAAATTGACTGTGTTGCATGGCTATTAGTGGCCAGCCTTATGCAAATCTATAATGAAAAGGATCAAACTGACCAAAGCAAAACAAACAACAATAAAACAAAAATACAAAATAAAAACTAAAATAAAACCCAAAATAGATGTCTTGAGGTAAAGAGGGAACCAGGAAGTGCAATATAATAGAACTAAATTCTGTGCTCAAAGAGATAAACAGATTAAAGAAAAACCTGATCCCTAATGAAATAAAGGTGTGGTGACTTGAGGGCAGTTTTAGGATAGTCAGGCTTAGGCACTGAAGGAAACCACTGAAAACAAAATGCTGGTGAAAAAGCAGTTGATTGAGTTGAGGGGGACGATGTTCTAGTCCCAGCAAGCGGAACTTGGCATCTTTGGCCACAGGGTTCTGGCCAAAGGTAAGTCAAGGATACAAAAAAGGCATTGTGGAATTTCTCTCCACAGCTAAGTAATGCTTCCGAGGCCAGGAATGTGTCAGGAATGATGACCCTGCATGGAGACCAGAGAGGCCATTGCATAAAATTATGAAAGTGAAGCCTGAATTTCAATAGCAACAATGGGATACCTGCTGAGGAGAGCTGCTAAGAGATAGTAGAACTAGCCCAAGAGAAAGGGTTTTGCAGTCAAGAAAGCTGAAATGAAATGGAGATCTGAGTAGTACTTTGACATCAGATATAGAGATGCGATGTTTGGAGTTTGCCCAGCTGGATTCTGGTCTTGTTCTAGTCCAGTATTTCTTCACCATGCTCCTTTCTTACATTTTGGAATGGTAATGTATATTCTGTGCAATTTTATTTTGGGAATGTATGATCTTTTTTTTTTCATTTTGATTTTACAGGGTATTAGAGTCAAGAGAGTTCCATGAGTCTCCAAAAAGACTTTGAACTTTAGACTTTAAACACTTCTGTGACTGTGATAGACTTGAGGACTTTTAAGTTGGATTAAATGCATTTTTCATTATGTATGGCTACAAGCCTATGGCGGCCATGTAGTAGAATGTGGTCATTTGAATAAAAATGGCCTTCAGACTTCCATAAGGAGGGGCACTATTAGGAGGTGTGGTCTCATTGGAGTAGGTATGGCCTTGGTGGAGAAAGTGTGTCACTTAGGTGTGGGCTTTGAGGTTTCAAATGCCCAATTCAGGCCCAGTATTTGTCTTTTTCATGATGTCTGCCAATCTGGGTGTAGAACTCCCAGCTACCACTCCAGCATCACATCTGCTTCCATGTTGTCACCTTTCCAACCATAATAATGCATTAAACTTCTGAAACTGTAAGCTAGCCTGGTTTTTTGCTTTATAATAGTTGTTGTGGTCATGGTGCCTCTTCAGAGCAATAGAACACTGATGAAGACAAAAAGTGTCCATTGATGACTTAACCACACAGAAACACACACACACACACACACACACACACACACACACACACGAGATAAGAACACATATATGAAAGAACTCATCCAATTATTGAGGGTGTGGCAGACCCCTTGTAACATTTTGTTTCAGGACAAGCATTTTCTCTGATTTTATCACCAGGCTCCAAACTTGTGGCCACATTCCCTCATAGACAATAACTTTTCCCAAGTGAGATAAAAATAGTGTAGATGAATGTATACACTAATAATGGGAAGATATCATAATCTATGTCTAGAGTATTATGCTTTTAATTTTGAGTGTATTTTGCTCCTAGACACAATTAGCAGTGAATTCATCCAGAAACTGATGTTTTCTTTTTTTCCCCATTTTGAAACTCTGTATCTAGGTAATTTTCCTCTCGGCCAAGTTTTGGGAGTTTGACGCCAGTGAGTGCTCACAGGCCTTTCAGACTTTGCTGCTGTTGTTGTTTATGCCACTTGACAAATTTATAACATGAGGTCACACTCTATCTGTGAAGCTTTATTTTCCATCTGCTCTCCATTTTTTCTCTATTATTAGGCTAGGCTTCTGGTATTTTGATCCTGCTTCATTTCCAGGACCCCGTTGACGTCAGTGGGAAACCTAGGCAGAGCACAGCATGATACCCAGCACGGTTCCACAGACTGTTTAAAGAAGAATACTAGGTCTCCTTGATATTGGACTTTTGCTGGATGAGCCTCTGCCTATTTCCTGCAGACAGTGGAGCCTATGTAGAATATTCAATATAACCCCCAGTGCAGAGTGATATACTTGTTCCACCACCTACGTGTATTGACTTTCTGCTAAAAGGCTTTTAACATAAATTTTAAGGGATTAACCAAATACATTATAAGCTATTGCTGAGAACACAAGGTTTTTAACTGTGTTTCGCCTACATTGATTTCAGTTAATATATTTTAACCACCCTCTTATTTTACTGTGTCTTTTAATTTGTTATTCATTTATTTCAAACCAGAACTTCACAGAAGCTCTCCAGGCCCACAGGAACTGAAATAGTTTGCTTTCATTATCTGGTGGACCCTCTCGAGTCAGGAGCCCTGGCAGAAACCACAGAACTGTACAAACTGGCAGTGTGGGTTTGTCTGTTCTCTATTGATTCTATTTCTGGAAAGGGGTGTGTGAGCTCACGCGCACGCGCGCGCACACACACACACACACACACACACACACACACACACACACCACTGAACAAGACTTGTGATTATACCCTGACTTTATGCTACCATCAGAAGGGTGACAGGGACCTTTTGCAAGCATGTGATGATGAGATCTAAAGTTTTTCTATTTGCGTTTTATGCGTGACTTTTGATAACTTTGACTTTGAAGTTTACATGAGTATTCTGCAAGCAGAAATGCAGAAAACTATTATTTCTGAATATGAGATTAAAATTTTGGAGCTCCATGAGTCACACAGTTTAAACATCTAATAAGCTGCATACTGAAACACTGCTATAGAACAGTTTATAAAGACTTCGCTTTTTTCTTCTGAGAATTGAAAAGAACTTCCACATTTCTTTAAAGGAAGAAATGTACCTGTATTTTTCAAAGCCTAAAATGCTGACTCTGAATTGTTTTTTTTTTCTTCAGTGATCAAGACTACCACTCAGGAAATCCGATGTAGGATTTGTATTTACTTTTCTATTTCATTAATTAATATCTTTATGTTGCATGGCTGAGTGAAAGGGTTCTGGTTTTAACTTTAACAATCTGTGTGCCCTTGGGCCTTAATTTTTCTTATTGTTAAAATTTAAACAACCAAAGACCTCTAGTGATTTTCTGATATTCAAAGTAAAATCCAGGCTTTGAGGGAAACAGGAGACCTCTGCAGTGGAGAACATAGGTAGTGGAGAACGGAAGTCTATGGAGTACCCACATGCATTCACGCACATATACACCCTCAACAGAAAAACCAAAATAGCTCCTCTCTCCTCCTCCCCCAACAATGACAATGCAGCCATCTGTTGGATGTTCCACTTCACTTAGCAGCTGCTCTCAGATACAGAAATCTGCATTCCTGCAGCTTGTGTGGTATGCGGGCAGCATGTGCGGGGACAAGCCTTGGACACTCCCACCAGAGGAATGGCTTTCATTGAATAAAAATGATCGCCCAGGTTTCTTGTTATCCCATCTCAGAAATGCCTCTTTCCTGACCGTTGGTGTTTAGGCTTTCTCTTCTCCTTTGCCTGTTATAATGAATGTCTTAGACATTGCAGATAAACAAGGATCTGAACTTGAAGAGAATAACTAGGGAAGGGCTTTGGTGAAACCCTTGTCTTGCTAGAAGCATGCTCCTTAAAGAAGAGGGAGACAGCAGCTGGAACATAAACTTCCATTTGACTTTTATTTTGCCCATACCCGCAGCGATGTACTTAAGTACTGATGAATACCCATTGTTTAAGTGGAAACTAGGAGGTTTTACAAGCAGCATTAATCTTAACATCAAACTAAATGAAAATATGTACAATGAGTCTCAAAAAACAGCATAAAAATGAAGTTTTCTGAACATTCCCCTTCTTGGGCCATCTTTCCATGCTGAAATTTGTCTTCTGTGTGTATGTTATATAAAGTGGCATTTTTTTTTTTTTTTTGGCACTGGCAGTGTGGACTTTGGGGGTTGGAAGGAGCAGCAGCTACAAACACAAAACGAAGAAGGATTCTGTCCTGCAGGCTTTAGAAGAGAACCTTATGTAAAATTGGATCCTCTTTTGAGTACATAATTTAGGACATTTGTTACAAGATTACTGTGGTTTTCTATAAATGTTAGTTTGCTGTATTATTTTCCATGAACTAGTTTTCTAAAATGCAGAATATCTTGCCCCCCAAACATGGAAGCAGTAAAGCTCGATGAGGCACTGATTCATGGGGTGTCACCCAGAAACAGCTGGTCAGCCATCTGCAGCCCCAGAGTCCTCTTATTTCTACTATATTCAGCTAATTCTTTATGTAGAGGGGAGGAAGACACATAAATCCTGGGAGAGAAAGCATGGCTCGTGTGAGAAATGGTGACTAACTTCTGCCAGAGAGGGCTGCTGGCCTGATGTGCTGCCTGGGAAGTGCACTTCTTATGCACATGAGACTTTCAGCCCTTGCCACATGTGCATTAGTTTCCATGCATCCTGTTCTTTTGGACAAGGAAAGAAATAGTGATATAGCATTGATTGTGTTGTGGGAATTCGTCCAGATAAAAGCTCTCTCAAGAGCTATAACTGACCATTTCAAAGCAGACCTAAAAGTCTACAAGACCAAGGATAAGCCTGGTATTTTGACCTATGTGTTTGCCCTCTCATCTCTCAAGCACACTAAACTAGACCTTTGAATAGTCAGTCATAGATCTTTTGGTCAAATATATTGGGCATGATGAATATTAAAATGATTTTTTCTGTCAGAAGCAATAATAAAAGAATAATTTTTTAGGCATTGTTCATCTACTTTAGAATTTGGTATAAGTGTATTAAGGTGATGTACAACTGGAATAACATTTTGTTTTGATTTTCTTCCTGAATGGGCAAGGGGCCTTGCTGAGAGACGGAGGATGGCTGATGAGGATATTCCTTTCTTGTGCTACCTGAGGCAATTAATTCATTGAGATAACAAAGCCTGTGTGGGAAGGCAAATTTTGGCAGATGCCCAGGTGTGTGCTGTATTCAAGTAGGAGTAATTGTAGTTTAACCTTAACCTTGTGTGTCCCTGGAGATCATTTTCTCTTCCTTTTTCCTTTTAAGCTTTCTTGAATCATCAAAACCTTTTACTCCTTCTCCCCATAAGCGCACACACACACACACACACACACACACACACACACACACACACACAACTCTTGAATTGTCAAAGCCCTTTACCCATTCTCCCCATAAGCATGGATGTGCAGCTCTCTCTCTCTCGCTCTCTCTCTCTCTCTCTCTCTCTCACACACACACACACACACACACACACACACAACATTCTCATCTTATTTCTTTATCTTGGTTTATGAGAATTAAGGTTTTTAAATTTCTTTATTATGCACACTGCCACAAAGCAAGACGTGTCTTCATCTCTACAATACAAAAACAGGAGAGGTAAACTTTCATCACTGCTTATGACTTGGGTGGTATTATTCAGGTTCGAACATAGTTTACTGATCATCTGTAGTTTTTCTGGTATGTATTTATGTAAAGAATATATGTTGAAATAGCACAGTTGGGAAAGCTTTAGGCTGAAGATTATGTGCTAATTTCCTAGAAGAAAAGATAAGTAGACCTTTAATTGATAAGGCAGAGAATTATATATTGCAAACCTGACTGCATGTAAACTTTTCAATTTTTTATTCATTCTTGATTACTTTGCTCCCCAATTCAAATAAAGATTGTTTCCACCTCAGCAGCACACAAGTCACGTGGACTATCCCCCAGGCTGTCAGTCAGGGAAAAGATGTACATATGCCCAGAGTATACATTTGTGCTGCTCTCTCTCGGTGGTATTTGGGGAAAATATGGTGCACGTTCCCCTGGCTCTTCTACTTTTACATCCTGAATTAATGCAATTTATTCTAATTTATGACAACTGTTTGAAAGGCTCATTCTCCATTTTCCCATGCATAAAGAGGTTATTTACATGGACGTAGAACACAGTAGGAAAATGAATTGATTTAGAAAATCAGATTGATTCAGGTAGAGAAACTGAGTGTACCTTGTATTCTTTGGAGTCAACACTGCGCACTATGGCTGGCGGTGAAGACATCTCTTGTAACATTTTTTTTTTCTGCCTCTTTAGAAATAAGAATAAATTTATGGAGAATTTTTTTCCCTGCTTCTTAAAAAAGCCTTATACAATTGAGCTAATTGCTTCCCCCTCCTCTCTTGTTCTCTATTCTTGAATTTATATAGCAGCTATCACAATAGTACCTACACACGCTGATAGGAGAGCTGGTTACAAAGAGGGGGAAAGCTGAAAGCGGGGGAAATGTTGTTGCTTTCCTAGAACAAGATTCGAAGGTCAAAAGTCAACAAGAGGAACTGTCCTTGTTGCACCCAAGCATTGTCTTGAGCACAGCAAGTTCTCAAGGAATCTTTGCTGGCCTCCATCACTAGTATCCATTCTTCTCAAATTCCTTGTTTAAAGTGAAGTCCTTTTCTACAGTGCTCTATTGTGATCCATTCTTCTCTTGGGGGCTCTCTTCTGAAGTGGACATCTAGTGGAAAAGGAGTCTCCACAGAGACAACAGGAGCAGGAGAGATTCCAGGTTCAGTTGGAGTAATCACGAAATTCCATTTCCTGCTGACTGTGGCATTTGCCTTGTCAATTCTATTCTGCAGATCTGTATAAATAGAGCTACTAACCTAGAAAGTCACAAGTCATACACCTGAGAACTTACTATGTTCCAGATACAGTTCTCGGCCATATGTGTATGTGTGTAAAAGTGAATTACATCATCCTCATGACATTGTAATGCAGCATATCCCATCACACTTAGTACATTATAGAAATGATAATGTAAAGTGAGCTCTGGAGAGATGAAGTAATAAGTCTGGGAAGACGGTTATTTGAAACCTAGGGCATCTTATCCAAACATCCATGGTTTTAAGTACTCCTAATTTCTGGCTTGTTATCATTTAAGTCTGAAGTTCAATTTGAAGTGCTAGAAATGGAATGGGCAAATGGTAAGCTTTGTGATTGGATCATGAGGGCACCAGCCTCACAGGTAGATTCATAATTCGATGGCTTTGGAAGGTGGTAGAATGTAGGAGGTTGGGCCTAGCATGAGGAAGTGGGTCATTAGAGGCCCCACCTTGAAGGTCATTGACTTCCTCTCTTACTCCTTCTGTTTCTTGGCCACTTCCTAAGAGCTGCTTTGTTCCACAAACGATCCGTGTTTCTGCTCAGATGAAAATAAATCAATGTACAACAGCAGAGAAATGGTGGAACTCAATGATCACGGTTGAAAACTTCTAAAACTAGAAACCAGAATAATCCGTCCGTCCAGTAAACTGACTCCTCAAATCACATTGTTGAAAAGAGGCGAGTGACTACTGCAGGCTTCTTTCTCAAAATAAGCATGAGTTTTGTAATGAATCAGAAATCAGACCTGGAATATTAAAGAACGGTGAGGAAATACAGTGAGAAGGCTGTATTTGTTTCTGGTTGGTCTAACAAAATAATAAACAGAGATTAAGGAAGGAGTGTTACTCTGGCCCACAGGAAGTCACGGCAGCACGGGATTGAAGTAGCAGGTCGTATTACATATCTGTGAGGGATCAAAAAGAAATGGATGGTCATACTCATTTTGCTTCCTTCCTCTTAAAACAAACCATCATTGTGCTTTGTCGATTTCACATCATGCATTGCCATCCCTCTTAATCTTCTCATCCCCTCACATACGCCCTCTGCCCTTGCAACCTCCCCTAAAAAACAAAACAAAATTTAAAAGAAAAACTAAAACCAAATCAAAACAACAACAACAGAAGAATCTCGTGGAAGTTGTCCTGCGTCTACTGAGATACACAGTTACATGTCAGTCTGTCCATCTTAACTTGGACGTGTTCATTGCCACGAGTCATTGGTCTGACCCAAGGCCTCTGCCTTCTGCTACACTCATGAATAATGAGCTCTCACTGGGGCTCCTCTTGGATATTCTGTTGTCCCGTGTCATGGAGATCCTGCTGTTTTGGATCTGTATGTTTGTCTGCTTCATACTCTTCAACACCTCATGGATTTGGTGGATGTTGAGGTGAACCAATTCATCGCCCTGATTCTGGGCCTGGGTGGGTAGTAAGTAGGTCAGCTCCCTATCTGTCTCTCATGATCACTTTCTGGATGAGCGCTCCAGCACTGTCTCAGCTAGCTCACCCAGCGCAGCCTGCTATACGGTGCTAGGCCGGTTCTCCTGCTCTCTGGCCCTCAGATGATGAACCTCCTTACTCACATCGCCGGTGCCTACTGTATTATTTTACTCAGGCAGCGGATTGGGCCCTCTTTTCTGATTGCTTTAGGGGGCATAGGAGGAGAGGGGGAGGGTCAGCTCTCCTGCTCTTATGCCCTTAGGGCTGGCTCACTGGCACCTTCAACAACAGGACTGTAGCTGGTACAGGGCAGAGTTGGTTCTCTCTCACTGGCACCTTCAACTACAGGACTGTAGCTGGTACAGGGCAGAGTTGGTTCTCTCTCACTGGCACCTTCAACTACAGGACTGTAGCTGGTACAGGGCAGAGTTGGTTCTCTCTCACTGGCACCTTCAACTACAGGACTGTAGCTGGTACAGGGCAGAGTTGGTTCTCTCTCTCTGGCGCGTTCAGGAGCCAGCTCTCTCTCCTACCAAAGGGAGGGAGGGGGGAATCATTCACTCATTCATGCCACCACATGGCCATTAAGGAGGTGCAGGGACAGCTCTCCTGCTCTCATGCCCTTAGGGCTGAGTCACCTGCGGCCACACCACAGTGTCAGTGCTAATGTGCTGTCCAGACAGGAAGCCGAGGCTGCTTTCTCAGGTACTGCAGGTGAGCGTCAAGGCAAGCTCTTCCCTTGTGATCTCAGGGCCAGCTCTCTAACCTACCGGTAAGTCAAGAAAAGTGAAAGAAGGAAGGAAAGAAAGACAGAGAAAAGAATTCTGTGCTGGAATGAAATGGGACAGAAGAAGGCACAAGCACCATGATAAGCTCGCAAGTCTTGTCATCTAGGGGGCTTTCTAGCTGAGGGACAATGAGAAAGGCATTC
This sequence comes from Microtus ochrogaster, assembly GCF_000317375.1. Lineage (NCBI taxonomy): Eukaryota > Metazoa > Chordata > Mammalia > Rodentia > Cricetidae > Microtus > Microtus ochrogaster. The sequence continues at coordinate 16,370,609 of NC_022021.1, forward strand.
ACTAATGACAGGAAGTTGTTGAGTATGCACTCGGGAGACATTTATTCAACGGATTCTGTGAAATCTGTCTCTCTGTTATATAAGCTATATGATGATGATATATACAGGAACCTTGAGGCTGAGGGAGCTCAGACTTAAAGAGGAAAATGCCATGCTCTGAGTCACACAGTTCTTGTAGGCAGATCAAAGACTACAAGTCTTGTCCAAACCCTTCCACATCCTTGTGGCACACAACTCTGAAGTTTATTCAAGCAGCTGGTGGTAACACAGCTCCCAACTCTAAGTGTGCCATGTGGTTTTGCTCCAAGCCTACTCCTCCTGCTTCTCCCTGACTCATCAGCATAAAAGTTATGGGACAGCGCTTTCCCTTCTCTGGTCTGGGCCTGTCTTTATCCTTCAAGCTGAGGACCTGGAATCTAAGCAAATAATGTGTGTTCAGATGTAAGAGACCTTGTGCCTTTCTGAAGCTGAGCGTCACCTGTGTGACACACATGGGTAAGCACAATGCTAAGCAACTGGGTGAATCAGTCATTCTTGTGTTGCTATGGTAATAATACCTAATGGGGACAGCATACAGAGAGGAGGGCTTATTTTGGCTCACATTTGGAAGTGTCATTCACCATGAACAAGAAGGCATGTTATTCACAGCAGTGGGGAATGTGGTGTTCTCACACCATGGCTGACCAGGAAGCTGAGAGTCTTGGGCTGCAGCCCATAATGAGCTGCCTGGCCTTAGCGAAGGCTTCTGTCAAGTAGGCCTTACTTTCTAAAGGCTCCTCAATCTTCCAAGATATTGCCAACTGCTAGTAAACAAAAAGGGCTATGGAGACATTTCATACAAGGGATGGAGGCTAAAATAGGTTGGCTTTTCCATGATTTAGTTTAGGTAGTTATATGGAGCTCTGAAGCTGCTAGGTAACATCAGGAAATCTCTGAAAAGGATGGCACTCACTCATTAAAAAATGCCACAGATGGACAAATGAGACCACAATAAATTTAAAAATTAAAGCTTCTCAATGGGTTTGCAAAGATGCCACAGTGGGTAAGGACTTGAATTTGAATCCAGAGAAGCCAAGTAAAGTCAGGTGCAAGAGTAATCCGTAACCCCAGTGTTTCTTCAGTGAGCTGGGAGGTCAAGGCAGACTCTGTGAATGGGGTGGGGTGGGGGCGTTTGCCCAGAATAAGCGTTGTCAAGCAACAAAGAGATCCTGTCATAAATGTGGTGAAAGGTGAGGACTGGCACACAAGTTACCCTTTGATTTCCACTAATTTCTGCAGCACTCATGTCCCCACACTCACGCACACATTCAAGAACACAAAAAATACGTGGCATGCACACACAAACACACACACACTCGAGCACGCATGGAAACACTTGCAGAACAGAGAAAAGAATCAGCAAAATGAAGAAGCCACCTATAGAATGGAAAAAAGATATCACCAGGAAGCTATTATCTAAAATACATAAAGAACTAAACAAGAAGCAAGCAAACAAACAATCAAAAAGTCTACAAATCAAAAGTTATCCAAAGAATAATTAATGAAATGACAGATATTTCTCAAAAGAAGAAAGTTCAATCTCCTTAGCTACTCGAGAAAAATAAATTAAAACTACTATGAGATTCTTTATCAGCTCAATAAGTAGAGTTCTGATATCTATATAGTATATATATATATATATATATCAATACACATATGTGTATGTATTCATGTAACAATAATCATCAAAGAAATGGGTTACTTACTTGAGAGTGGAGGGGCATGGGAGGGGGGTGAGGAAGGGTATCTAAGAGAGCATGAAGGAGAAAAGTGATATAATTCTATTTCAACTAAAAACATACTAATAAATAACAAATGATGGGAAGGATGTATTTTACAGAACCCTTATATATTATTAGTGGGGATGTAAATTGGTTATACCACTATAGAAATAAATCACCACTATGGTGGTTCCTCAAAAAAAAGAAAGAAAACGAAAAGAAAAAAGAAAGAACAAGAGAAGAAAGAAAGAAAGAAAGAAAGAAAGAAAGAAAGAAAGAGAAAAGCAAATAAAAGTACTGTATAACCCAGCAGCTATTGTCACTTCTGGGTATACACCTAAAGGAATTTAAGTCAGCATGTCAGAGAAATAACACTTGCACATATATGTTTATTGCTTTATTATTCATAGTAGCCAAGAAATGGAACCAGCATAGATGCTCTTCAAAGATGCATGGATGACTTAAGTAAGTTACACATGTACAATGGAGTTTTAGTCGGGTATGAAGAGTTAAATTTTAACATTTGCATGAAAATTGATGTTTTATCTTGTATGTAGGCTCTAGATTTATATACACACATACACCGACATACGGATATGTTCTGAAATTAATTGAGGTGCTGTGAGGAAAGAGGAAAATTCTAAGGTAAATGGGGAACATAAAAGGGTACTATTTTTGTAAGTTTCTTATATTGTGTACTTGATATAAATATGCATCATGAAGATAGACTGGGGATGATTCATGAATGGGCAGTTATGGACAAAGACATAGGTGGGAATGAATAGGAAAGAGCTACAATAATGAACACAAATGCTTTTAGGCATAAACTCAAAAGAAAGAAGACGAGGACTCTGCAGCTGTCGTGATGGGTGCAGAACACGGTAGCCTCCGGCAATTAGAGAAACCCTCTGTACTGGGTACTTGCTTCATTGACATAAGCAAGACAAACAGCATTGTTGAACACATAGCCCCAAATCTTCAAACAAGTGACAGCTGGTTTATTTGCTGTCAGTTTGAGCCCAGTCCTAGGTACTCTCAGTTACGACACGGGGCCTTCTTCAAGGTCTTTAAGGCATAACGTGAGAGGGTACACTCAGTGTCTCACTTAGAAGTATTCCGCACTTCACTGCACTGTTCAGGCTATGCAGAACCATTGACCGCCTCCTCACGCTTTCCTGCTGAGTTCCCTTTTCACTTGGGACAGCTTCTCAGCATTCTCACCAAGTTTTAGTTTCTTCCCTTCTTGTCATGATCATCTCTTCTTACTTAATAGACCCCATCTCAAGCAGGACAATCACTCTACACATACAACTCAGGAACATGGGGTTTATTCTTTTATATGCTGTGACTGTCAACATTACAAGTTTCCCAATATCTGTCTTTCCTCTCCTAAAGTATTTTTCAGCAGGTCTTTTTCATCTCATTTTGGCTCATGTTTTCATAAGTGTCAGTCCATGGTAGTACACTCCATTTCTTTCCCAGGCCTATGATGATGCATTGTGTCACAGGGGAAGTTATAGTGGAACCAAGCTGCTCACTTTATGCGGGGGAAGGAGAGGGGAGAGGAATGGAGGGGAGGAGGGAGAGAGAAAAGTCTTCAAAGGTGTAGACACAGTACACAGTGGCCTACTTCTACCAGTGAGGTCCTGTGGGAGGACCTTGGCAGGCATGTGCATAGAATACATAAAATGATTTCCTCCTTCTGAGCACTTAGCTTTCCTGCTGTTGGTTAGATGGCTGCTTTCTACCCATTTACTACCCTCTCCTCTCCCATCTGTCTCCATTCTCCCCCTCCCTCTTCCTTTTCCTCTCCTCTTCCCTTTTCCCTCCCTCCTCTTCTTTTCTGTTTCTTATGAGTCTTCATACCTTTCCCATTGTTTCTATTTTTCTCCTCTCTTTGGAAACCATTTCTCTTCCTTAACTGAATAAAACTATAATCTGTTCCGCATATTTAGCTTATTCATTAAGTAAATTCTCATACTTAAGAATCAAGTTAATATTGCTTTGGTTATTCATTTTCTCCAAAACAAAATTTGAAGATGTTTCCTATTACATGGAGGGAGGAAGAACGTAAAAGTTTATTTTCTAAAGTTACAAGGACCTGTAATAACTGAATGAAAAACCCTACTGTGGTCTGAGAACTTTAATCTGTTTCTGAAAGGGCACACGAAAGGAAAGTCTGCTGTCAAAGAGGACAAAGTGGGTAGGAACTCAAGGACCAAAGGTAAAAGAGGAGGAAATACCACAATAGCAAGAAAAATATCTAGAAAAATCACCGAGTATCTAGGCATCTCTTTCTGGCCATGGCATTTTCCACCTAGACCTAAACTCAGCTGTAACTATAATACAGTCCACACAGATCCTGAAGGGCACACTGTGCCGCTTTACAGCATCTTATTTTAGTCAGTTGAGAATGACATAAAAACTGATATTTGTGCTAGCCTGCCTGTGATTCTTTTCATGTACAAAGCTTCTTCTTTTGGGGGAACATTCTTATATTTTGTCAGCTTCCCTTTTCGTAGCTACTGTGTGACACCCGAAGCCCAAAGCAAAAGGTAGCAGAAAAGTAAAAATCTGAACTCATGTGAACTCATGTTCAGAAAGCCTCAGAAAGCTTTGGATTCACTTTATCCCCAAAGGAAGACAGCCTGTCTCCTGTTGTATGTACACCTGCTTTTTCATCCCCAACAAGCACAGCAGAAGAAGCCCCACCTTGTGTGGTGGAAGTAATGCACAGCAGAAGCCTCCTTTGTACTGCTGTATATTAATGCTAATGTGCAAGAGTTAAATATAGCACAAAGCAAGTGTGTCGGAAGGGAAACAAGTGCCGAAGAAACCAGCTCTACCCTGTGAGGGGTTGGGTAGGGAAGGCAAGATGTGATCATTGCATACTAGAATAAACTGCCAAAGTGGTAGGCTGCTAAGAGGAGATAGGGTAGATATATGGAACTCAGTCACATTAACCTAGTGTATTTGATATCAAAGGAAACATAAGAACATCGCGTGGTAGGATATGGATGAAGTGTCTAGAATAACGACACAAACCACGTGATGATTAATAAGTTGGGTCATTTGGAAAGGCATCCCCACCCCTTAAGTTCCTAGTAGATGCAGTAAGACATATTATGTGTGCATTCTATTATTCTGCCTAGCTCTCATTGCCTAATTGTGAGACACCACTTTGAAGAATTCTAGAAGAGATGCTTTATGGGTATGCTAGCTATTTTTACAATTGCAATGACAAAACACCTGGCAAATGCATTCAGGAAGGAAGCTTTCTCAACAGATAATGAGAACTCTTTCAGAGTTTGCAACAGTGAATGTTAACTAAAACCAAAAGGTTGCATACTGTCTCTCACTTACTACCTGGTAACCACACCCAAGTCACTTCATTCCTTAATCTCTCGAAATTCAGTGCTCTTGTATAAAAAGAAATCAGAGTTGCTACTCTACCTCTTTCATATGGGCATAAGCTTTTGGCAAATAGTCTGACTGATATAACCCATCTTGGTGGGGAAGGCATAGTGGGTTGTGTGTGAGGTAGCTGATCATACTGTGCTTACAGTAGAGAAACAGGGAGACATAAATACTGGTACTCATGTGTGCTCACCTTTTAACTGAGTTTGAATCCTCAGCCATGAAAAGGAACCACTCACTTTAGGTTAATTTAGTATTCTATAGTATTCACAAAGATATTAATAGTGGTAAATGACTGGCTTATACAATGTGTTCACCTATGCCATGGAGAACCCTGACTGCATCTCCATAAACCAGAGCAGTTGACTGAGTCTGTGCCAGAGCACAGCTTGATCTCAGTAGCCCCCAACCTCTTCAGCTAATAGACCTGTTTGCAGTGCTTAGGACAATCAGTGGCCCTCAGTAGATGCTCAGAAAATCTTTGGTACATGAACAAGATTGTGTCGAAGTAAATGTATATTTTAACAAGTCTTAAAATGCTACAACAGACAATAAAAATGCTTCCAGGGCTTGCCATACTGAAGTTAACTGAAACGAAAAGGCTACATACAACATATAGTTCATCACTTACTATCTGGTAATCATACCCAAGTCAGCTAATCTCCTAATATCTTCGAGTTCAGTGCTCTTGTAAAAAAAGAAATCAGACTTATTATTCTACCTCTTTCATACAGGTATCTTGAAATCTAAAAGTTAGTGCTGGGATTGACATTGTAGTACTTAACTGTAATCCAAACTTTCTAGATACAGAGAAATGAATAAATTCAAAATTAACTTGGCTTATGTAGAAAGATCTCATCTCAAACTTAAAAGGAAAAGAAGAAAAACAAGTATGCAGTGCATTGTTGGCACAGTAATGGGAAAAGAGTAAGTAGCCAACAAATATTACATGCATTGAAATTGGTTTTGAGTTTTGAATTCACAGAACAAAAGGTAAGAGCTTTCCTCTAAATTCAGGGCAGGTGCAAGGATATTTTTCTGACATGTAGCCTTCCAGTTATTATACAACAGAAATGAAGCACTATTGATAAGTTCTCCCATCGACTAGATTGTGTTTGGTAATGAGGAGAACGAAGGAGGGTATAATCATTTCAAAAGAAACCAACAATTCGGGTTTACTATTGTTTAAATAAATAAGATTCAATGAAGAAAATACATAGCATCCAAGTGAAGGCTGTGATTTGCCATGGGCTTTGGCTCAAGGCATCAAGACAAGGTATCTAAGAAAAAAGCGTGAATGTGTCCCCTTCACTGAGGATAGATTGCTCATGTGTCTGGAAAGATGAAAGTCTATCTCCCAGAAACAAAAATTGTCAAACCTCATGGTGGATCCCAGAAATATAGTAGTGGTGACTAGGTGTATGCACAGGATCTGCTGTTTGGGGCTTGAGGGTGTCTTCTTAATCTCAGGACACAAAAATTACTTAAGGGAATAACGTGCGAGAGATTATGATGAACAAATGAATTTGAAATGTAGGGATGGCAAAATTCCTAGAAAAAAGACCAGTCAGAGCCCTAAAAAAAAGCAGAAGTTATGCCTGCTTTAAATTAATCTCACTTTCTGGTAGAACTGAAATAGGACAGAATAGAGCATTAGGAAATGAACGTTTAATTCAGCAAGTCTGTCTGTAGGGCCACAGAATCTATTCTGCTCATAGGCTAACAAAATACTTGACCAATTCCAAGTCATATGATGTGCTTTAATATTACTGCTCAGAAAGTTAAACTAACTGTAGAGACAGGAGACAATGAAACTTATCAGGGGCTGACAAGTACATTGTGTAGAAGAAATAAAAGAAAAGAATAAGAAAAGGAGGATGAGAAGGAGCAACAACAGCAACAAGGAATCACAGAAAAGAAAACTAAACTTAAATGAAGAATGAATGACTGAATAAATGAATGATATTTCTTTGACTCAGGAAAGGTTATCCAAGGCAAAACCAGTTGACTCAGTGATGCTAATAAAGAGTAGACCTGGGAAACACACAGAAAAGCAAGTCCCCTCCTGGGTTTCTGAGTAGTGATCTAAGAGGCTAGACTGTTCACGTTAGAGCTGGGTTTCAGAAACTGCCTCTGTAAGGCCTTAAAACAGTGGTTCTCAACCTAACTATTACTGTGACCCTTTAATGTAATTCCTCATGTGGTGGCTACCCCAACGATAAAAATTATTTCATTTTTACTTCATAACTGTAATCTGCTACTGTTATGAATCAAAATGTTAAGTATCTGATATGCATGATATCTGTATATGACCACCACAGGGGTCACAATTCACAAGTTGAGAACTGTTATCTTAGAGGGTTGTTAAAAATGAAACTGATGGAAGAATGAAAAAGAGATACCTGATGCAAACTTCTAGAGGGTAGAACACAGGAGCAAATGTGAAGAGGATGAGATATACCACTGCTCTGTAAATACAGGCCAACGCACAGTGCATCCAGGCTAATGGTCTGCTCTTGCAGAGGAGAGATTCTGATCTTACCGTGGGAGCATAGGATAGCCTTGATGTTCTCCCATAGAATATGATAAGGGGAAAGAGTCTAGAGTATAGGTTTTGTGATCAAAACTTGACAAAATGTTCTGAAACGATAAACGGCTGTGAGCATTCAGGTTTTGTATTTTCTAGTACTGGCACTGTTTTCGCACCAACTTTATACAACTGTGTTGTTGCTTGGTTTCAGTTCTTTAATTGAATTTTGCTTTCCTCCATGTTGAAATTCTGCAGCTATAGACGCTAATTAAAATTGCTTACAGTCCTAGGTACTCTTCCCATCACATGGTCTTGCCTTCCTGCATGGCTGCAGGCATTCTCAGATGCCAGACAACTGCTCTGATGTGTAAGATGTCAAAAACACAGCTCACTTATGTCACTTCCATGTGGTGCCACTTGCGGGGAATTATCATTTTTGATCTCAGCTTTGCCAACTGTTTGAGATCCAGGAACACAAGAATTTGTGGCCAGACTGTGGGCCTGTGTTTGAATGACAGGTAGGAAAAACTTAGAAAATACATAGAGTGGTTCTAATAATGTCAGGGAAATGTTAGCAAAAATAAGATAAAAATTTTAATGCAAACATCCATAGTCTGTCTTGAATTTGTTAAATTTCACTAAAATAAAGATACATAATCAGTTTTAATTTAGGAAGTCTGACTACAATAAAAAACAAACTAGTAAGATGCCACATTTAAAACCTGGGCTAGGGAAGAAATATAATTGGGTAACAATACCTTTAAAATGTTCATTGTTCCTAGCAATCAGAGAAATGCAAATCAGAACAACTTTGAGGTTTCATCTTGCTCCAGTCAGTATCATGAAGATCAATAGAACAAAAGACAACAAACGCTGAAGAGCATGTAGGGTAAATGAAACCCTTGTTTGCTATTGGAGGGATTACAAACTGGCCAGACCCTCTGGTAATCAGAGTGGAGAGTTCCCAAGAACCCAAACTAACCCTCCCGTGTGACCCAGATACACCATTCCTTGGCACATGCCCAGAGGACTTGGCATCCTCCTTTGCTGATACTTGCTTAGCCGTGCTCGCTGTCACTCTATTCCTAATGTGAAGAAATAGAAGCAACCAATATAGCCTTCAATGAACAAACTGATAATGAACATGTTACTGGGGAATGCAGTAAAGAAAAGTGACATTATAAAATTTGCTGACAGGTCTAGTTAGGTGAGCATCCAAACTGCCTAGGCTCCCACAAAGCCAGTAC
>NC_022021.1:16379802-16388645 GCF_000317375.1 Microtus ochrogaster
AGATAGACAAACATCACATGTTCTTTCTCATGTGTGAATGCTAACTCCAAAACTTTAGAGGTGAGTCTATAATCTAGAGTAGCCACATGAACCAGAGAAGTAAAATGGGGACTAGGGAAGTGGGAGCAATGCAGAGTGCAATCACCTAAATAATTTGAGAGGGGAGAGGAAATTAGGGAGAGGGGTGCTTCATGTAGGAGCAGAGGAAGGAAGTTAATACAGGAGGGGAGGGAGGGAGGAGGGTAAATAAGAGCGAGGATTCTGAAAAGCCCTAAGGAATCATATTGTTAATTATTTTGCTGAAGCTACGTACAATATGTGTAAGTATGCCTGCATACATTCATATAGTTTGTTTTAATTTTCCTTTTATTGAAAATAGATTATTTTATGTTATCTATTTGATTAGGATTTCCCCTCCCTCTACTCCTCCCAGTTCCTTCCAACCTCCCTTGCCATCCAGAAGGGGGTACCCTTCTGTCTCTCAGTAGAACCAAAATTGTGTCTAAGATAATAATAAAACAAAATAAAATATAATAATATAAAACAAAACACATTGGAAAAGGACACAGCAAACAGGCAAAAGGAAAAGAGCCCAAGAAACGGTTGAAGAAACAGACATAGATGCATAGTGCTGCTCATTAGCATACCCAGGAATCCCTCAGAACACTAACTGGAAGATATACTCAAAGGATCTGTAGGGTAAAAAAAGAGAAAAGTAAACCAAAATAAAAATGATAAAAACTTAATTTTTGTGTTATTTAAAATATTTTTACAAAGTAAGTATATTTTGATCATATTCTTCACCTTTCCCAAGTTTCAGATCCTCTCCCTCTACCCATTTACCCAACTAAGCTCTTTCCCAAAAGACAAACAAAAACTCAATATAACAACAAACTCCAAATAAGAAAGCAAAATAAAACCAAAAAAAAAACCAAAAAAACAAAATCACCAAACTTTAACCAAATAAAAAACTATGGAGTAATATATCTGTTGGTCACCTCCTGCTGAACATAAGTTTCACCCTGGAGTAGTTGATATTATACCTATTGCCACTTCATTGTAAAAAAAAAAAAAAAAAAAAAACAAAAAAAAAAAAAAAAAAAAAAAAAAAACTATTTTCTTCTGACAGGTATAGAAGACATTTCATTTATTAACATTTACCCTGTACCTAGGTTTTTATTAATTCATTTATCCATTTTTAGAAAAATATGACAAAATAAACTATAATAACATAACAAAAAACATAATGCCAAATTTATACAAGACAAACTAATGGGATTTAAAAAGCCCAGGAAAAAGCTCGAGAATCTGAAGCCCACTAGTTTATACACTCAGAATTCCATAGAAATACTAAACTGGAATACATAATATATGCTCAGAGGGCCTGACACAGACACATGCAGGCCCTGTGCATGGTCCTTCAGTCTCTAAGGTCATATGAGTCTTGCTCATGTTGATTTACAGTTATGTTTTCTTGGTGTTTTCCATCCTCTTTGGCTATTATACTCTTTCTGCTTCCTCTTCCACAGGGTTCCCTGAGCTCTGAAGGGAGGGATATGGTGGAGTCAACCATTTTAAGGCTGGACGTTCCAAGGTCTCCCACTCTGTGCATAATGTCTTACTGTGGGTCTCTACATTTGTTTCCATCTACTGCAGCAGGAGGAAGCATCTCTGATAATGGCTGAGCAATGCACTAATCTATGAGTATAGTAGCATTTTGGTAGGAGTCATATCATTACTACTCCCCTCCCCCATTTTTTAGACCAGGATTAACTGTTTTTACCCTAGGTCCCTGGGCTATCAGTCTCAGATTCTTGGTCACCTGCGCAGTGTCAGTCACTCCCGTATAGGTGTGACTCAGAGACTTGTCTTCTGGATCACTCCAGTTCTTTTTCAGAGTCAATATTTGCCATGACATCTGCTTATCATGTTAAAGAGAATGTCTGACATGCTTTGTTCCTTTATTGTCCCTTCGCTCACACAAAAGCAGCACATTGGATATTCATTGACTGAATTTTAAAGACATCTTAAAGCAGATAAATTGTTTTCAAGATACAAAAATATTTAAAAATCGGCTAAGGCATGGACTATTTTTTTTATTTCTACCATAATCCCTTATTTTGTACAGATTTCCCATCTTACCTTTTATCTCTAAATAATGGAAACAGTTTTATATTGTTGATGTAGCTAAATTAAAAGCGAAATATTTCAAGCACACATGAGTGATTTTCTTAATGCTTCTTGTAGGAAAGACTTACTCTAAAGTGCTCCTTCCCGGCATTGGTCTGCTTGTCCACCAAGTGGCTGATCTCCGCGCTCTCCTCCCTGGCATTGGTCTGCTTGTCCACCAAGTGGCTGATCTCCGCAAGCAGCATGGCTCTCTTTGCCCATCTCAAGCTCCCAACTATGAATCTACAGTAAGACTCTTTAAAAATCAAAAAAGAAAAGAAAGGAGAAAGAGGGAGCTTTTCTGAATGTCATGGGAAACTGACGTTGTGCCATTCCAAAGTGTGCCTTGCCCAGTGAAAGGACTGCGGTGGTTGGAAGGGAAAGTGGTGAACTCATTTGGCAGAAATTGGTAATTGGACTTAAGAAGTGCAACAGCAATACAATAGAAAACAAAGTGAAACTCCATGTTCCATCCTACCCTGTCCCCAGTTACCATTCCAGCCCTACAGGACTGAGGTAATTCGATGACAGTGCCATGTTCAGCAAGTGATCCTCATTGCATGTCAGCGTAGAGTCCAAACTACCTGCAGTTTCTTCTAACTAAGGGGGAAGTATTGAAGAGGGCATTCTTCTTTTTTCATATGGTTAGGGAAATAGAACAATAAATATATCTCTAAATTATTTCTAACTTTTCAAAATAGTAATTTAAAATATTCATTGCAAAAAAGGAATTTCATGTATTTTGATATATGTCTGTGCTACACATTGGTCATAATTACTCCTGATCTACTTTGCTTTTTATTACTGCACTAAACTCCACAGCCAACTTGGGGAAGAAAGGATTTACTTGTCTTAAAGTCCTTTTCACAGTTGATCACTCAGGGCAGTCGGGGCAGGGCCTTCTGAAGCAAGCAAGGCAGGAAGAGAGGGTGAACACTGTTGAGTGACTTGCTTCTTTGGTTGCTTAGACTGCTTTGTTATACGACCCAGAATTACTCAGCCAGGGTGGGACAGGGTCCATTCATATCAATCATTAATCATGTAAATGCCCCATTAACTTGTTAACAAGAGTACTTGATGGGGCTATCTTCTCAGTTGAGGTCCCTTTTCCAAGATTGTGTCAAGTTAAACACACATATGCACATGCACACACACACACACACACACGCACACATGCACGCACACACACGTACACGCATGTGCACACACACATGCACACACAAGCGCACACATGCACACACACATTCCAGCATCAGCACACCTCTATCAATTACTATCTTCCCTTCCCCCATCTCTCCTTTCTATTGGGACTATTCTATAATAGTCCCCTCCCACTTTCATGTTCTTATTACATTATTTTTTTATCTAGATTTTACATATGAAAGACAGTATGCTGTATTTGTATTTTGGAATATAATTTATTTTGGTTGGCATCATGATCTATAGTATCATCCATTTTTCTGAATTTCACATAACTGAGTTCTTATTTATGGATGAATAAAATTTTGTTTTGGGGTATCAGAACACTTCCTAGTTTGTATTTCAAACTTTTTTAGTGCTAAGTAGACTTACAAAGCAAGCAACCTAACTCCTGCTGATTTCTATTGAGGACTGCAAATTCTAAGACTCTAATTCTCTTTCAAATAGAGCAAAGCCATCAAATGATGGAGGAAGGTCATTGGTTAATTAAATAAAGAAGCTGCTTGCCCTGATAGGTTAAAACATAGGTGGGAGGAGTAAACAGAACAGAATCCTGGGAGGAAGAGGAAGTGAGCTCAGAGACGCCATCCTCCCCTCTCCCAGGCAGACACACGCGATGAAGCTCCGACCCAGGATGGACGTAGGCTAGAATCTCCCTGGTAAGCCACCTTGTGGGCTACAGCAGATTATTAGAGATGGGCTAGTCCAGGTGTGAGAGTTAGCCTAGAAGAGGCCAGATAGAAATGGGCCAGAGAAACCCTGTCTCGAAAAACAAAAAACAAAACAAAACAAAAAAAAAAGAATACAGTGTCCTTGTAATTATTTTGGGTATAAAGCTAGCCGTGCGGGCGGCTGGGTGGTGGGACACAGCCCCACCGATCCTATTACTACAATCAAAAATGAATATCTTTAAAATAAGGAGACCTAACAGTATACTTTCGGCTTGTAGATGATGTTTTGGTTATGTAGCCATCTTTGAAAGGCTACAGTAAGACCCACTACTTGCCTACTTATGCAACAGAGACAACGATGGCAATATGATAGATGTTTACATTCCAACTGGAAGCTTTTAACAGCATGTCTCTGGGGAATAAGCAATAGAAAGAAAGAGAGTGGTAGAGAATAATTAGACCAGAAGAAACAGTCTTACAAGGCAGAGATTAAGTTCAGTAGAAAAGGTGAGTAGCTTTTGATTGCTGTTGGCACAGAGGTAGACTTCTACTCAGCCAGAAAGTTGGGCTGTGCCTAACTTCTTTCTAATCCCTTGAAATTAGATAAGCATCCATCCTCCTCTATTCTGATCCCTACATTTTTTTCCCCTCTCTAGTTCTAAAAACTATTATTTTAACCCTTTTTTTGCAACATATTTGCTTTCTTGGTTTCTCTCTGTCTCTGTCCCCCCCCCTCTCTCCACACACACACACACACACACACACACACACACACACACACCACACATACTCCTTACTTGTATTGGTGCAAGTTTTCTATAGTTTCTTTCAGATTTTGTTAATCATTTGATTTTAAAACAATAATTAAAAAAACAATAACAGCAGAACCCCAAAAGGTAGTCTTATTAGCTTCCTGTTACTTAATGGGCAGTGTGCAATTTTGCAGAATTTTCAGGTCCTTTCACATGTTCCTCTCCTCCCCAGAACTACTCCACAAACACAAGATTCTACAACAGAAGCCAGAAGCAAACAAACAAATGCCATTTTAGTTCTCTGAACTTGCCATTTATCTATAGCTTTATGCAAAAATGTCCTCTCTTATACCTTTGCAAACTCATCCTTAGATTTCTTTTTGCTCAAATGTCACATTTCCATAAAGTCTTTTCTGCAAACTCATTGCCTCTCAGACAAGTGTAAGTGATCTCTTCACTGGGCGTTCAAGTCACATGGCACAGTCTCTTTTATAGAATGCTTCATACTGCACTGAACACAGCCCTCTGTTCTCCAGCACCAGGGTTTAGAGGCCACAAGCCCTGACCTTAGTATACTTTTTAATGTCCACTGACATTCATACTTGCCTTTACCAAGTATTTTAAATGGATATATGGACATCTACACATTCTTGTTTCATTTTCCTATCAAAACTAATAAGCACATATTTTAGTACATAGTAAAATAGGTCTCAAGTGACCCAGTTCTCTACAAATGTAGCCCAGTATCTTCTTGGGATATAGGGAAGGCAGAAGCCTTCGTAAAAAGGACGCTTGGTTTCCAACTTCCCCTTCTTCTAGAGATCACCTGTCACTTGCCTCAAATATTAGGGATTGGCCCAAAACTTTGTCCACAAGTTTCTATTGTCAAAAATGTTTGAAATCTACCATGAATGAGATGGCCTTGTCGTCATCAAGGTCTCCCTTCCTTTCTTTGCTAACCAGCAAAAATTAGCCATTTCTAGTTGAATATGAAACTGTAATTAAAGAATGAGGAATTTAGTGCTCAACATCTATTTAAATTTCAAGTCAAGCTATAGAAAAAGGCTCATAATTTTCCACCAGCTCATCTTCTTTCCAAGAAGTGCCAGTGATGTTGACTTTTTTACTCTTCTTCAACAACTGGATCTATCTGGTGGTTTTCATGTTTTATGCACAACCTGTGAATCTCACTCTCATCATCCATCCAATTAAAAAGGAGTTTTACATCTAGCTGGCACTTAGCAATAACATTTATAAAAGCAGGGTCTAAATCATGACAATAGTCATGTTTGCATCTTTCAGTTATAAACTGATGGTAGTGTTCTTTTCACTACATTTAAGACTTATTAGCACTGAAGATCAGTCATTGCTAAGGAAAACTTGAACTTTTTGAGAGTTAGAAGATAATCATGGCTTTTGTACTAAATGATACAGAAGAAGGAGCCATTTTTCTTGATAGTCTCTGATTATATAGAAAGGACCCCCTTCTACAATAACATAGCCTGCTTTTGATAGACAAAGGACGTCATTGAAAGACTTCGATATTTTGAAAATGAAGGGCATAAAATCATTTAAATGGAAACATGTGAACAAAATATTAATATAAAATATGTAAAACTTGGTATCTCCTTTACATTGAATCCAAGAGTACAAGATGAGAACACAAAGATAGATGAAAGATTATAAAATTCTTGAAATTTCAAGTGGGTATCTTAATGTTTACACATGGAGAATCCAATATTGACATGACCTGATATGGGTAATTAATTGTATGAGTTGGATAGGAAGAGTCTAGGCATTCATACATATTAGGTTGTATAAGTTTGATAGGAAGACTCTAGACATTCATACAGATCAGGGATATTATTGGAATTATTTGGAAAGTTAATGAAGAGATATTGATTTAGGAAATAACAGAAGGAAGAGAAGGAAGATTTTAGATATGCAGAGCAAAAAGGGGAGAAAGAATTAGGACTAACATTTCAAGTGTGTGTGCATAGACCATAGACAAAAGTGATTGCACAAAGACAGGAATGCTATGGAAAGTTTACTGTTGTTTGTTGAGACAGATCCTCACTATCAATCTGGCCTTAACTCACCTTCCGCTTACCTCAGTCTCTTAAGTGTTCTCTCATATGCTCTTAGACATTTGTTCTTAAAGATGAGCTTGTTTGAACCCCTTGAGCTTCGTTAGATTTTCATTCTGATATGTTTTATGTCCTATATCTATTTTTAGGTTATAAATAGAATACATGTAAACAGGTCTGACTATACAATAGATATTACTTTAGGGCATTTAAAATATGTTAGTTCAATAAATGTTTAAGTACTCATGAAGTAATTGCTACATTATCTTTTCTTTAAAACAAGGTGTTAATTTGTCAAAAATCACACAACTATGAAAATGATTAGGTCAGAATTTTAATTCAGAAATTATGTTATAAAAATTCATATTCTTAATTGGTATGGAACTCTCCTTCTTCTAAACTCACATTGAGAAAGAAACTTTAGAAATGGCAAAGAACATTGCTTATGTATGTTTTGGGAGATTCATAACTATTATGAACCACTTCTCTACAGATTCGTTCTTCTCTCGCTGAACTGCCAGTACCTTTGGACTCTTCCTTACTAGTAAGGTAGTACTGAGTAGGTAAATTGCCATCATTTAAATGACTGCTATGAGACTTGCTGAAATGGAGTTGCCACAATGATGATATTGCAGGATGGTACCATTAAACAGTGATTTAGTCAGAGAAGACCCGATTTTATGAACGTGATTGTACCACGATTGAGTGGGTATGGTGTTGCAAGAATAAGCTCTCCTGTATTCTGTTGCACTGATCCTCCAAAATGGTATATATGCCAGAATGTCCTCACTATTAAGTTCCCTTGTATTGCACTGGGCTTTCTAGCTCCCATAATGTGATGACTATATATTTTTCTTTCTAAATTACAGATTCTGTCACATTTTGTTAAGCTGAAAATGGACTACATAATAATTGCTTCTATACAGGAATATATTTGAAAAATTAAAGCAACTTATGTGGTGATAAAGAAAAGGTGGGATTGGTGTGAGGTTCCATTGCAGAAGAGGAGATTTTAAAGCATAATTACAAGCTAGTGTCTCACAAAGAAAGCCAAAATAGTTTGTCAGCTTGGGCTCTCACATCCGGCCTTTTTCTTTATGGCTGGCCTTCAGCCAGAGCAAATCCTCACAACTGACAGCTGTCAACTGTCACAGGTTACAGACTGGAGTGACAAAGTACTCAGAGAAGTAGATAAAAATACTAAGAACCAGAGAGTCTATGCAGATTCTTCCCAGCTAGATTCCGAGCATTGGGAGTAGATGTCCATCTCTCTTAACCATATTTCAGGTCCGTTTTGACACCGTAGTAATGAAAATGGCTTGAAGCAACTCATTAGTGTTATTTTGTTCTAGTTTAACTGGACCATTTGACCTCAGCTCTCCCTTTCAATGCTAATTCACAGGCATAATGCTGCTATTGCTTGAATGTCTGTGTCATTCCTAAATTTTTATGTTAAAATCTAACTCCTAGTCTGTTGCTATTAAAAACTAAGATCTTTGCAGGTGACCAAGCCATTAAAGCCTTGTGAATGGCATTGGCACCCTTAGAATACAGGTCTGTTTGTTCTTTTGCTTTGTAACATGTGAGACAGCATAGATGTTAACATAAATAAACAATGGCGTGTCCCAACCTGAATCTGCTGGTGCCTTGATCTAGCATGTGCCTATCTCCAGAACTATGAGAAATAGGAATATGCTGGTTTTACTCATGCCGTAACACATTCACACCTAGAAACAATCAGTAAATTAGTAAGCCTAACTGACATCCATATAATTCCTGTTTCAGATGGCAAAATCTCTTTTTGACAAAATTCCTTATATAAATGGATTAGAGTATAAATGTGAATGAAGCACATCTTCCATCTCTAATCATCATACCTAATATGATTTAAATACTAGATAGATATTTTCCATATTTATCAGATAGTGATATATATATATATATATATATATATATATATATAT
>NC_022021.1:16388874-16396673 GCF_000317375.1 Microtus ochrogaster
AAAAAAACCCCAAAAAACAAAAACAACAACAACAACAACAAAACAGAATGGAAAGCACTTGATGTTAGAAACTGTAGTGTGCTGGTCAAGAAGGAAGGGGAGTATTTTTTTACATTGCCTGTGGAACTTTTACATTAACAATTTGCCATTGGTAAGAACTCTGTTCTTCAGAAAATCAGATGTAACTTATGTGCAACAGAGGTGATATTCCACATGTGAACAGTGAAACACACAGATTATGTTCAAATTATACTTAGCTTTCTGAGCTAACTCTAAGACAATATGTATTCAAGTGCCAACACTTCATCTTGGATTGTCTGGACAACTTATTTTAAAGCAAGGCTTATTATAAAATATGGTATCATTTGTCTACAAAATGCTTTCACAACTTCCCAGAAGAGTTTCAGCTCATTTCAGCACAATATGACCGCGTAAGACTACCCTTTATAATATCCTAGCACGTGAATTCATTATGTGCAGCGTCTAAGTCCATCAATGTTGATCTAAGCATTTAGATGACTGGGGCCTCATAGATCTATCTTAATTCAAAGTCTAAAGTTTTGGCTTTCAGGAATACATTATGGACACTTTGTTGTTTTGCCTCTTGTAGAATCAGAGGGCTTACACTTGGGTATCTAAGGGCTTGCTAGGAGTGGGAGCAGATGGTAGGTTTTATATGTTCTTTTTATAAATGCATTTTGAGCAGGTTTTTTTGCATGAATATTTCATTTATGACAGGGTGCTGCTTAGTTATATAAAAAGTAAATACATAACGAGTGAGGTGTAAGTATAGCAGCAGTGTAGTGTTGAGGCTAATGGGTAGAGAGGGTTTTAAAAATATGAAGAATTCTCATTTTCAAAAGAGCTTTGCAAACTTTAGGAGCTTCCATTATCTGCATTTCTTCCCTTGTTCTAAGTGCTTACACAGGAAAAGAGAAGGTTTTGTTCTCAAGAAGTTAATCATTTGATTTCCAATTTTTATTACAAACAATGCTTTTGTTACCTGAGAAAAGAGAAAACAGCCCACATGATGTAAACCTGGCAAGGGCAAGGACCACAAATAGCAGCGTGAGGCTGGGAGACCCGAGTGGTGGCAGGGCACACAACCACTAGCAGGAAAACAACAGCTGCCATGAGCTAAAATGATGGTCCTTGATCTTCACAGAGGACAGGTGGCCAAGACATGCCACTCCTCATTGTGTGAAATGATATAGTGGCAATGTTCTAGGCTTAGGAAACTGTCGCTAAACTTGTTCTGCCTACAAAAATTGTTTAAGTCAACTTGATAAAATACATTAAACCCACTTCCTTATGGGATTGTTTTACCCTAGGTTAATACTATATACTGCCTAAGTAATTGAAATGAATGTTTTTATGATTCTTAACTTTATTTAAACACATAGTGCTTTAAACAAATATACAAATAAGCGCATAAAAAATAAATGAACAGTCTGTAGCTTGAGCTAATATTTCCAACCTTGTATGGTAGAAGTACAGACTTTGGGGATTTTGTGTATCACATTTAGCAAAATATAATTAAATAAATGTCCTGATCTTAAAAGATTATTGAAATGACATTCATATCTGTCATGATCTGAAGACAATAAGGGTTATGAGAAGCTAATTATCTCAAAGTAACATTCATTTATAAATGTTCATAAAGATATTTTACCCTAAAATTCACAGACAATAACATAGGTCAAAGTTTGTGAATACCACTTCAGTATGGAATTGCTTCCATGAAGCTTCACCTTGATCGTGCCATTTTTTTCCTTGAATGACTTTACTGTTACTTCACTTTCATCACCAGAACTAGCACGAGACTTTATTTGCAGCAGCATTTTTTTAAAAAAAAAATGTACAGTTCCCCATCTGTCTTCTTCTCCTGTCCTACCCCGACCTCCTCCCATCCCACCTCCCATCCACTCCTCAGAGGAGGTAAGACTTTTCTTGGGGAGTCAACAAACTCCTATACTAAGTTGAAGCAGAACCAAGCCTCTGTATCAAGGATGAGCAAAGTATCCCACCATAGGGAATAGGCTTCAATAAACAAGTTTAAGCACCCAGGATAAGTCCTGATCCCATTGCTAGGGGTTCCCCCAACAGATCAAGCCATGTAACTGTCACCCACATTCAGAGGGCTCAGTTCAGTCACAGGGACAGTTTTTACAAAGAAAGTAGCTTTTATCATGTCATGAGAATAACTATGTAGTAACTTGACCATGAGCAGAAAATATATAAACCACTGTGAGAAGATATGTGGGCCAGTCGTGTAGGCATACTCCAGCTGAGGGATTCTTGCTAAAGACCAGTTGTTTGCCACATGTAATTTAATTTCATGCCTCAGCAAAATTACAAATTGCTACATGTCATGAACCCTTGACTATCGCTTGAGGGTAGTCAAAGCAGAAACGGTAAATCTTCTTTCAGTAACACATTTATTTGTATTTTCTAAAAGTGTTAACCGGAACTACTTGCATGAAGCAGATTGTATTTAGAGGTTGGTCGACGATCTGATTAAGTGTTTGACTTAACAAGTGTGGAAGGGATAGCTGTTGGGGAGACCAATGGAGCACCCCACGTTGACTTGCACTTTGGCCCCCTCTAGTGCTTCTCAAAGACGCAACTCACGGGTTTTAGTTGTGAATAGCATTAGACTAATGGGCACTAAGTAGTGTCCCAGCTGTTGTGAGGAGGGGGAGGATTACCCTGAAAACAAATGTGGTCTGCATAGAAGGAATGGATGAAAAAGTTAGAATTCCTTCTAAACTTTACTAACCTGTTAAAATGTTTTAGAGATTTCCAGTGAGTTGACCTTAGCAATAAGTCAGTAAATCAACTAGCCAATTTCTCTTGAAGTTAGAGATTCATGATTTTAAACCTTAGGGAAACACATTTTTTCTTTTTTTTTATTTTGCCTTTGTAATAGATTTTGGGTTATCCATGGAATATTTTTATTACTCATTGAGTGATGGAAGATGTGAATACAATACTTAAGATAAAAGATGACAACTTCTTTGTCCAAAGAGAAGGCAAGTCTGGTGTTCTTGAATAAAACTTTAGTTTTAGTTAACCATCTTTGATAAAATGTTTAAATATTTTTAAAGTTTTAAATGCTTTTAGCAAAAGTCTTGATTTTTATTCATCTATTTCTAACATTTACAAAGAAAAAACTGAATTAGATTGATGTTATTCATGTGGTTGGTTAGCATTCTTGGGTTATACCTGCCCCTTCCCATGAAGTCTTTAGAAGAGCACAAACTTGGCACCTAGGGCATTGCTGACTTCTTTAGCTTCTTAAAATACATTTTACATCTTCACATGGATCTCCAAAGTATTAATCTTAAAAATAATTTTTAGTGTATTAAATAAAAATGAAAATCTTAATTGTCTTATTGTCCATAAAAAGTTCTGAATATATGGAAATACTGATTGAATGCATAAAACAAACAATTGTATCAAGGTTTATTTTAAGATGTGCTTGACTCTAAATTTCTTTTCCTGTAAAATTGGCCCTTATCACATTTCATTTTCTTTTGAATAATCCACAAACTTGATTGATTCTTGTAACAAAAAAGATATAATATTGAAATTTTCACATATTCTCAAATTTGTATAAAATAAAGAAAATACATGAGCCAGGTGTGGTGGCACACACTTTTAATCGCAGCATTTGGGAGGCAGAGGCAGGTGGATCTCTGTGAGTTGGAGGCCAACCAGGTCTACAGAGTGAGTTCTAAGATAGCCAGAGCTGTTACACAGAGAAAAACCTGTCTAGGAAAAAAAGAATTTAAAAACTTCATTTTAATTTCCTTTTTATAGTTCTTACTGGGTCATTGTTTGTTACTTTCAGGCTTAAAATCGTAAGGCTAATATCTATTTTCATTGCTGGTTTTCATGTTATATGAACTGTTCCATTTAAAGCCCAAAAGGAAAAGACTATTTCTCTAAAATTATAAGGGCTAATAGAAATAGTTAATATACTTAGATATTGATTACAGTGAAGTCCAATAGCTCACGAGTGCTGAATCAGAGGCAGTGGAAAGGTCTGGATGAGAGGTATAAGTAAGAATGGTGACTGGAAGTTAGAGCCAGGATAGCCAGATCTGCAGCCTTGACTGAAAAGTGGTAGATGTGGTAGTGGAGGCAAAAAGGGAAGTAAAATCAGGGCTAGTCAGTGAAGGAACTTGAAACTGATAGCTAAAATGGTAGTTTCCATGTGATGGACAAACCAGAAGCTTCATTAAAATACGATTCTATATAATCTGAAAACGCACCTTAATAAGTGTGTTTAAAGTATGTTTATGAGATAATTTCCCAGGTTAAGTTTCCCTACTAGTGTTTGGACAGTGATTTCCACTGCTACAAAAAAAAAAACTGCTGAACTCCCCTCATAAATTGTCACCATTTCAACATCAGCATGAATAATGCATATGCAAGATCGCATAGGAAGAAGAATTCAGATTTGCAAAAGAGGAACAGCAGGCGCTGGAAACCCTAATTGTGGTTATTGGGCAATGTTGTCTAGTCCATAGCTCAAGACTTTGACACTTACTGACTTTAACAGGGTTGTGCAATCCTTGGACATAGGAATTTAGCTTGGCTAAAAATGAATGCATTTTACCTGATAGTTTTCTCAAGAAGATGATGGCTCCCGATGTCTAAATTAATATTTTGACTGAATTCCACCCCAGATGCCTCATGTCTCATGCACAATGGAAGGCTGTGTTTGTGGTTCATTAACAGAGGGCACAGGATTAGCCCATAGTAGACCAAATTGTAAATGACTGAAAAGAAGCTCATTTGTGTCTATTTATTTATCCTTATTAATAGATTTGGGCACTTAGAAACGCCTCAAGGAAAGGCAGAAGTGCAAGTAAATATATCTGTGAAGGTTCCCATTAAACCCTGGGATATTCAAAATACACAAAACTTGGGGAAATAAAGGCTACTAAAATCTCAAGAAATCAGATTTTCTAAATTATATTTATAACTCCAACTTAAATTATTGCTTCTTGAATAATAACTGTTTATTAGTCAGCAGGAAGGTCATATAAAAGTTCAATGAATTATATGCTTCAATTTGATTTCAAAATCTGTGAAGAGAATTTTGTTTAGTTTTCAGTGACCTCCTACTTCATTTCAAGCCACAGAATTTTGAATATCATTACTGAGCCCTTCCTTTTCATTCAACAAGGTTTCTGTTGGAATAACTCTGTAAAGAACACAGAAATCAGCTAAACAGATCATCCATTAGTGACGATTGGGAACAGCAAGGACTAGTCATGAGAAAGGACAAGTCCTTTTACATTACTTGGATGTGAGAATACCATGAAGGAAAGCAAGACATAGATGAGCAGGGAAAAGGATGACTAACAATATTCTGATATCTCGGTTCTGTCACTATAGTCTTATATAATCAGGACACTACCTCAAATTATTTGAGCCTTGTTTTTTATTTCTATAAATCAAAGTAACATGAAAATTCTCCTTCATCTTTCACATGGCATGATATTAGTCTGTGGCATAATGTAAATACTTGCAGGCTCTTTTTCAAAAAAGTTTGTTTCTTGAGTCATATTAATTTGTTTCATGGCTAAATTTAAAATGACCACTATTGACTAGAAAAATTGGACACTTATTTTTATTAATTCAATGTTTTCTCCAGTAGTTTCTATTAAAATAATAACAACTGCTACTACCTATCTTCATAAGAATAAAATACAAGCCGGGCGGTGGTGGCGCATGCCTTTAATCCCAGCACTCAGGAGGCAGAGGCAGGCGGATCTCTGTGAGTTCAAGGCCAGCCTGGTCTACAAGAGCTAGTTCTAGGACAGAAACCAAAAGCTATGGAGAAACCCTGTCTCGAAAAATAAAAAAAAAAATACAAACAATACTTGATATAGCATAAAGCATTTGTGTTAGATATTCTTAGCTTAACACATTTTTATGGCTCTGTGACTTTTGTGTTAGAAGGTGATGTTCCAGTCTCAGCTCAGCAAATCTCGGAGCCTCTCAGAGACTTATGTCTTCATGATTTGTTTCCAAATAATAATAATAATCTAGCAGCCTAGCTACTATTACATACTCAGTTGATCGTTCTGGAATTAAAGATCAGATGTCAAGAAAATAGAAAAACCCCAAATAAGTTCCAAGTCTAAAAATCAGGGAAACAGGGAAAGGACTTGCACTACTTATCAAAGCATATAAATAAGTTTATAGATGACTATCGCTAAACTCAGTATAGAAAATTTAGGGCAATATTTTGTATTCTAAGTGTAGACTTGAACCAATATTTAAGACTTTCTTTAAAGCACATAACCAAATCTTTGAAGATGTATCTGTGTGCTGAGAAAAAAAGAATATTTATGGTACTTTGCTGTACTAAGTTAAATTTCTTCTGAAAGCATAAGTCACTAATCTCACATGATTACTCAACTCAGTGAAAACACTGGAAAATTTAGAGTGTAAATACCATCCTTTTCCTAACTGGTTAAGTTCCCATGTTAATGCTTAACATATAATTTTATAAGGAATCTTTGTACTATAAAAGACAAAGCAAGAATATTATTAAAACATTTAATTTTTCCTTATTTAAAATATTTCAGAATCATCTAAGTGACAATTGAAAGATTTGTCTGATGACAAAAATTTCTGCATTTGTCATGTGGTAGATAAAGAGGGGAAGCTTTTTAGAGGAAAGTATAGCTGGAAAGATAAAACTAAGAGAGCACACCACAGCAATAATCACAAAGAGGACACAGTGGTAAACTATGTCGAATGTTGCTAAGAGAAGGTGAAAGCTTTCTAAATATTTTCAACTGATTTATAACAGTGGGAATCAAACTATAAATACATAGGGGACATGCCATGATTAGGAAAAATCATAAAGCGGTAGCCTTAATCATTTATGATATATATATATATATATATCATAAATATATATATATTTATGATATATAACAGTTATATATATAACAATATACATTATATATATATATAGTAAACTGTTACTGTAAGATGAAGAGAAAGAAAGTTGGATCTAATTGAAAAATGGCATCCTGGTTTTACTATCTCAAAAGCTTTATTTCTTTTTATAATATTTATACATTGTTCCATGAAGGACATCTACTTTTCTTATTCACACCTCTTTCTGAGTATCTTAGACAGCCAACGTGCCGTGAATTTGATGACAGCTGTCATAATGTCATACAGTCTTGGTTATGCTGGCATACAAAGGCAGAAAGGACAAGCTCACCTTTGACACCACAGTCTTCTCTTTAGTGTGGGTAGACTGTGAGCCAAAGCTGCTCATATATTAACCACAGTCATATTTTACCTGTACCTCTGGGAAAGCAATGGTTTCACTCTGTTATCTCAATACTTTGATTCTTTACTTGACCAAGTCAAACTTGCCACAAGCTGTCTACTGAGTTTATTCTGGTGTTTTAGTGCCAAATCTGTAAATGCAAGTCAGATAATATAGTGGCTGTCTTTGTAACTTAAGGGTATATACTGCAGATTTGCTATTGTTGAACCTTTTTCTTATCAGAGATCGTAATGTTTTAATTATTTAACTCCATGATCACTGAAGGATAGCCTTTGCTTTCAATATCTGTTTGTTTTTATGGATATTCCTTTAAGAAATAAAGTGTTACAGTGGATTATTGCACATTTCTGTCAAAATAAGACTTGTTTAGGAACTCAGTACAAGACATTTCTCTCCCTCCCTCCTTCTCTCTTCTTCTTCTTCTTCTTCTTCTTCTTCTTCTTCTTCTTCTTCTTCTTCTTCTTCTTCT
>NC_022021.1:16396773-16424122 GCF_000317375.1 Microtus ochrogaster
TCTTATAAAGAAGCATACCATTTTCTTTGAAAACTGTGTAATGACATGGTAATTAATAATTTTAAGTAACTGGTCAATGCTTTTGAAAAAGACTGTATGGAAACTTTCTCTTTCTGACTTCCTTTCAAGAATATGTTCAAAACATACAATAATGCTCCTTATTTTTTTATCTTGTTAAAAATTTAGATTTATGTCATTTTCTTCCCTTTGGGGTTTCTCTAAACAACACTTTTTAGAGTAAATACTTGCTATGGTTATCAAGGTACTTGTCAGGTATCCCCTCTTAAATACAGGTGGAAACTAACACAGAGCTGGGGGAAAATGTTTTGCTCTTAGTCACTGACTCAGCTCGTAGGCCTCTGACAACAACATATGCCAGTTTCCTGTAGAAAATGAACACAGGTGCACATGGATAAATGCTGCTCTTTGAACTTTTTTAGGGCTATTTTGAGGGATTTTCTTTGGCTTGGTAAAATGAGTTATGTGATCTAGTCACCTAGTAGCTTTCAAATATGTTCAGAATGGGGAGTTCTGAGCCTTCTTCTTTCTCACCTTCATTCTCAAGTCCTTAAATAAACTCTGTAGTTTTGATTTGCCCATCTTCTGTAATGACTAGGCACTTACTGTTTCTTGTTTGTTTGGTCTTTTTCTCTTTGTTGTTGTTAAAATGCCTTGGTCTGATATTTGGAAACATGACAAACAAGGCAGCGTCACTCCTAAAATGTTTGGCCAGCACTTCTACTTTCTATAGTTTAGGTCTTGCTCTTTTACTACGTTCAAATGTACAGTAATGATATTTA
The DNA here is from genome assembly GCF_000317375.1 of Microtus ochrogaster. Lineage (NCBI taxonomy): Eukaryota > Metazoa > Chordata > Mammalia > Rodentia > Cricetidae > Microtus > Microtus ochrogaster. Next base: position 16,397,574 of record NC_022021.1, read on the forward strand.
GTTAAAGTAGAAAATATAATTCAAACTTAAAAAGACAGGATTATTGAGAGAATTATGAGAGAGCAAAATGGACAACTTGGCTACAGCTGGGGACAGAAGCTAGCTACACAGGACTCCAGTAGTCCCTGAGTTGAAGAAAAGTGTAGCTAGAGCTAGTAACAATTGAAGTTTTATAGAAAGAATTCGTGGTGTGATCCAAAGAGGGACAGAGCTGCTGTCAGAAATGAAGTATAAAATGGGTGGATGTGAAAAAACAACCATGATGTCTTTGCTGCCTGATATTTCTACTCTGTTGAGAGCCTCCCATTGGTTAGTGCAAGAGCAAGAGAGTCAGTATGAGGGAGGAGATGAACCTGGGAAGTCAAAGAGCAAACACCTACATCGTAACGACAAAGCTGCTCTTTGATTGTGTTTTTAATTTGATCTTATTTTCCTCTAGATTTAACAGCAGGACCATGAATTAAGGAGTAGGTGTTTTAAAATAAAAACAAAGTCATGTGATGTGGTAAGACTATTTTAAACTTAGGGTTTTATCCTGTCAGTCAGCTCTGTCCAAGTTCTACACTAAATGCAACCTCAAATTACTGAGTTTATAAAGTATTATTGCAATGATCCAAACTCTCCCCTTTATTTTTTAAAGGAAAAACTTTCAATGAAAAATACTTATATTAGAAGAAAAACCTGGAGATTGCTGATAGTAGCCCACTGGTATTCCACCCAGACTTCTAACCTCTGCTCTTATCTAGAATTTACAGATCTAGTCTCAAATGAATGGCAACTCTCTGGCCTGCTGTCTAAGTGTGTGCTAGGCTTACGAATGAGAGCCAGTGTGTGTCTATCTCTTTTAATATTTCCAGTCAATGTATTCTTTTTTTATTTTTTTTAGTCAATGTATTCTTACCTCAGCACAAATTTGATAGTTTCCCAACTGTTTATCTTTTCTTTTCATCAAAACTATTTAAGAAACACCTAAAATGTGTCATATACTACACTAGGCATTAGAATTATGGGGAGTAAGAAAGTTTCCTTTCCTCATGGAGGTTACAATTTAACATGGGTTGGGGTAATATTTATTAAGGGATATGTAAACAAATGAACTATGTATAAGCATGTTTATATAATAGATATAAAACAATTGAGTATATAGTTTTAGTATCTATAGAGACATACCTTTTTGCCTCTTTCATATAATGTGTATATACAGTTTTAAAGCATAAAAATGAATAAACACTCCAGGAGACCTGAAATGACTTTGCACAGAATATCTAACATGCTCAGAATGACGATCCATGCCTTTTAAATCTAATCCTAATGCATTTTCCCCTGAAATTTCTCCACTTACTCAGGAGGACTCATTCTCCTCCATACTACATTTTGTACAATGTGGTCTTCTTTTTGTCCCTTCTGCCTGGTATATCCTCTCTTATTGCTCTCACCTCAAAAATGCATTTTGAGCTGTTGGCTAATTGAAATCCATCTAAGTTCATGTAACTCTGTGAGATCATCACTGAGCTAAGGGTTACTCCTTCCTCTGAAATTGTGCTATCTTTAGTCATGATTGTACTTATTTCATGTATTATGTTATGATTGTTTGATTTACATTCATTTAATATATATGTAAGAGCTGCCTATTGTTTTTTATTAATTTTTTAAATGTATTTTACCTACAAACCACAGTTTTCTCTTCTTTCCTTCCTTCCATTTCTTCCCCCACCTTTTTACTGCTTCTCATCCACTTTGCAGGAAGGGTAAGGCCTCCCATGGAGATTCAACAAAATCTGTCACATTAAGTTGACGCCAGGACCAAACACCTCTTGCCAAGCATCAAAGCTGAGCTAGGTATCACAACATAGAGAATAGGTTCCCCCCAAAAAACATCTTATGCACCACAGACATATTCTGCTCCCACTACTAGGGGCCCCACAAACTGAGCTATGTAACTGACACCCACATGCAGAGGGCATTAGGTGGATCCCATGCAAGCTCCCCACTCCCTAGCTGTCTGTCTAGAGTGAGTGAGTGCCCAGAGCTTGGGTCAGCTTTTACTGTGGATTTCCCTGTCATGATCTTATGCCCTCCCTTCTTGGTCATATAATTTCTTCTCCCTCTCTTGGACTGGACTTCAGAGGAGCAAGGCTGTAGTTCTCCTAATCTGCTTCCATCAGTTGCTGGGTGAAGGTTCTTTGATGAAAACAAGGCTAGTCACCAACCTGATTACAGGGGAAGGTTAGTTCAGGCACCCTCTCCATTACTGCTGGGAATCTTAGCTGGGGTCATCTTTGTGGTTTTCTGGGTGTTTCCCTGGCACCAGGTTTCTCCCTAACCCCATAATAGCCTCCTCTATCAAGATAACCTGTTGTTGTCTAACAGTGATAAATATATCTGTTTTAGCGAAGCTTTCATTTTAGATTTTTCGTGAAACACAGCTCCTTAAGATGAGATTCTGCTTGTATACCTTTGTAATTTAAATTCCTTTTTGAACAAATAAGATGTCTTGAAGTTGTTAGATAGTTGCTGATTAAAACTTGGATAATGTTTAGAAGCTGTTATGTCCAGCTCTTGCATGTAGTCAAGATATTGAATTTCAGTGTGAAAGTTATACTGGCTGAGAAGGAAAGAGTGAGGGAGGGAGGGAGACAGACATAGAGAGAAATGTTAAATTAGGTGGGTGGATGGGTGGGGGAGGATCTGGACTGATTACAGTTGGGGGATGGAGAACCATATTAACAGAATACATTGTATGAAATTTTCTAAAATTCAGTAAAACTAATTTTAAAAACTTTTATGCTATTCATCTATTCAAATGCCTACACAACTTTCATTTTCTTTCTTTAATTTTTATTGAAAATAAGTTTTTTTAATAGAATATATTTTGATCCCAGTTTCTCCTCCCTCATTTTCTCCCATGCTCTCCCTACTTCCCTACTCATCAGTGCCAGGTCTTGCCTTTTTTTCCTCTCTTAAGTAAACAAACAAGCAAACTAAAAAGACAAAAAAAGTGAACAAACTGACAAACAAAACAAAAAGATGCAAAGAAAGAACATGAGATGTTGAGATCCACTTACTTATGTAGCTTAAATTTAGATTAAAACTAAGGAAGAATCTATCTTCTAAAATACATGCATAGAAGATCTACAAATAAAGAGAATTGTGAGAACATGTTCAGGATATTGATTTACATAGGACATATATTAAAAGAAGGCATTAGTATTGGTATTGATATTTTATTTCATATTTTATTAATTTAAAAGGAAGGATTTGTGGGAAACTTTGAATATTTGAATGATATAATTTGTCATTTCACAGTATATATGTGTACTGAGGTTTAGTCCCTCCAATGCTGGTTCCCATGAGTGTTCTATAGAAAACAGAAAGACCAGAAAGGAGAAGTAGGCACTGCATTTTGCTTAGGTCTGCTGGCAGATTTCCATGATGTCAGCCCTGTTTTCTTTATGTTCTGAAAGTAGGAGCTTATGGACTTGTTTCTGTTCTATCATTCATAATTCTGAGACTCCTCCAACACATAGACTATCAGATTATCTGTATCGACTTGTCATTGTGAAAAATCCAAAAACAGGATTTTATTCCATTCTTTTTCTTTGCAGTTGATGAGTGGCCCTGGTTGCATTCTGACTGAGCTCATGGAAACAGTACTGAGAAGCTGTCTATAAATAAGTAGTTTTGTTTACAGGAACTCACTGTCGAACTGGACTTCTACCACCTGCCATTGGTTGAAGCTTGAGAAGTGAGAGGAAAGGTTTTCAGGCCGCTAAGATAATTAAAAATACGGAAAAGCCCCCACCCCTCCTCCCTTAAACCAGATACACCTCTGAGATTTCTTGAATGTTGTCTTATTTTTCCCATTATACCCTGCCTTACTATAGTTTTTCTAAAAATCCACTGAATTTGACTAGTGTGTCAAATAAAACTAGGATGAAAGGAGTATGTGGTAGCGAAATATAAAGAAGTATGAAAAGAAGTGTCTACAAAGTTTTATGCTTATCCCAAATTCTTAATTTAAGCCAGCTAAGAAACTTCAATCCTATGGGCTAGTGGGAAACCGGAGCCCATATGGAGCTTCTCAAATGGTCTTGCGAGTAGGTGGGATATAAATATCATGACAGCATTTCTGTCATGTCCTTCCCATGGTCAGAGATTCCATCTATTCTATCTTTGTTGAATGTTGTGTCACAGCAGAAATAATTGGTGTTTTATTTAATATGCTGATCATTCAGCTAATAAATAACAAGAGTCAGACATTTGTTTTCCTAAGTTATGTTTTGTAAACTTAAAATGTCATTAGAAAAGAAGATAATCTTTCTACTAACTTAAGGCTTACTGAAAATTTGCTATTAGGGAAACTAAGAAATGAGTAGGTACAGTTTTCTCTATATCCTATAAGCATGGAATAATATGAAATAATAGTCCAAAAGATAGTCTGAGGGAAAAACGTCGTTTGTCTCTTCCCATTTACCCCACTAGGCCACACTTACCAGTGTCTTTGCCCACGCTGATCCTGATGGTTGGGAACACATCTTTAAGAAGAACTAGTACTGTATTCTGAGTCACATTTTCTATTTTTATGTAAGGTCCTATTTAGAGCTTGCCTGCTATTAGACTTGTCCTGATTTCCCTTAGTTACTGGGATTTAGTCAGCTGATTATTTGCAAAATGCACTTTAGAAGTTAGAGACAGTTTTTGATAGAAGCCCAAGGTTAGAGCAACGAGCAGGCAACATAATACAAAAGCTTAGATCATTTAAAAATGTCTTATTCCTTTAATTACTAAGCAGAGTTATATTTTCTTACTGAAAGTAGGAGAGAATTATTTAGAAACTATCACCAGAAACCATCTGTCAACGGATGTAAAGGAACTAAAGTAAAATTCACCTCTCTGCTTTCTGACTTGTTTTCATTAGTAATTAGAAGGAAGTGGATCCGGAAATAGACATGCTTGAGAGGAAGGCAGCACGGTAGCCAGTACTTTCAGACATCAGCACAGAAACATGCTCTCGCTATTTCACAACCGTCTAACCTTGGCAATGTCACAGTACTGCCGCAGGCAAGGGTCTCCTGTCCTTCTTGGGTAAAGTTTGCTCCTCCTATAAATCACTTTTCTTGAAGGGCAAGCCAAACTTTCTTGGTTTCAAAGCCCTGCTTGTCATGCTATAGGAAATCTTGTTTAGGCCATGGGAAAGCCACCTTAGTGTTTTTGGTTGGCTACGTAAATCTTTCATGGCACAATTCCTGGCAAGCTCCTATGTATGGAGCCTTAGAAACGTAACTCAGGGGCTTTGCTGATAAGTTATTTTACATTATCCCAGTACATTGAGAAAGGATTAAAGTGTTATTGATCTTTTCTTAATTTCTTGACCTTTTGATACAACTGAATTTACTGGGGAGAGTAAACGTTCTCCCACTGTCCTTCCTAAGCCCCCCGTGTCCCTTTCTCTTCTAGGTTAGCAAACAGTTCAGTGCAGTGAAGAACCAGCATGCTTGTCAGTTCAATTGATGTCAAATTTGAAAATAAATTCTAAGCTTTCAGTTTCATGTTCAGTGGGGGTTTAATTTCACAATTCAATCAAACCAATAACAGCTTTAATTCAGCACCCATGAAGCAAAAGTTTAAAAATCCTGGCAGTATTCACTTCTGGTTACTACTATAATTTAAAGGAAATCATCACTATTCCACAAGCCTCTGAGATTAAGGCCAATGAATTCTACTCAAATGCCTAAAATCAGGCATCTGAACTAAATATTTAATTTTTACAGTTGTGAAGGTTGGCACACTTTAGTGAGGGAAGAACCTAGAGCTTCCTACCACCAGTTCAGCAAGTCTAGAAATTTAATGCTGTAGAATCACTGGGAGGAGAATTCATGAACCCATGGGCACAAAAGGGAAACTAGGCAAAAGGTTGGAGACTTTACATCTGAAGCTCACCAAAGGCAAACAGCATGTCTGAAAACTCACCCATTTCCTTATTTTTCTAAATTCACTTAAAATGCAAAGTATCATGACATTAACATTACATATTTGGTAGTAGATACATATTTCAAAATCCACTAAAATATTAGTGCATCAAAAATAAGGGAGAGAGGATTAAAACATCTATGATATGTAGCAGTTTTGAGAACTTTACTCTTGCCAAATTTCCTGTCTTGTAAGAAAATAAGCAAAATTATTGATTCCTTTGATCATGCATTTAAAAATTGGATAATCGATTCTATTATTCCATCATTTTTAAGGTTTTATGGCACTACTCACATAAGTGTGATAATTGAAAATATATTTCTAAAATAATTAAGAAACAAAATCTAGAGCTAATTTTTAGGGAAAGGTCCTGCTTTCTCAACTTTTAAACCTTAGATAAAATTATTATCAATTCATTTGGGACAGAACACATAGAAGGAAAATGAAAAAAATACAGATAACTAAATTATTGGTGAGTTCCTTCAAGTGGAAAGGAACTCATTCTTCAGAACCCAGTAGAAAATATTTTCTTTTCCAAGAACATTATTAGTTCTCTTGAATTAAAGATAAATATAAATACAGTTGCTACATTATAGTCATAAGTATTGGAGGAAACAGAATTAGGTGAAATATGTGGTTACGGCCTGTCTATACTGTAATCTACACAAAGACTCTTTTCCCTCATTCTTTCCCTTCCTCACTCTTGAGTCAGAACAAAAGACAAAGATGCAAAGGGACAGAGCAATTGCTTCTCCAGTTAACAGATGCTTTTATATATAGCAAGAAACAAGTGTCCTTCGCAGGTTAGACAATAGAATCTTTTTGTGTACTTTACCAATGCTTCAACACTTTCCAAGGATCATGACTGGGTTGGGAAACTTAGTAGAGGCTGTAATTTTAAAGACCATTATTTTTATATATATGCATCTTTTATTATTATCATCACCACAATATGAAGGTTGTATCTGAAAGTGATTGGAAATATAAAATAAATACACCTATGCTGTGTTTATGGAGCACAGAATGCAGATCTGTCATAGTTTGTTAATAAGAAATGGTTGGAAAATATCAATTTTTGAATGAAATTTTCTTCTTGAAAATGGAATGCTTCTATACTAATACAGTCATAGAGTTTGTGACTACGTTACCAATTGACTGCATACTCAATATTAATTATCTGCCTTAAGCACATGATAGGTGGATAGCTTTAATGTGTGTTGCAATGTTCCTGATTCATAGTCTTATGAGCAAATGGAAAACCATCAGTTTTGTAGAAATCTCTAAGAGTAAGTGAACCCCTAGAAGCTTAGCTAGGACAGGGAATGTAGATTTGAGGTAGAGTTCCTCCCTAGCATGCAAATAGCTGTAGTTTGAGCCCAACACTGATAGAGAAAGGCTGACTAAAAAGTAAAAAAAAATTAAATTCATAATATTTATAAAAATAATTTGTGACCTTATGTGATAAACCCTAAATTATCTCTAAGCTTTATTGACAGCCAATATTTGAAATATCTTTTCATTGGTGTAAATTTTCAAAATGGTATAGGGTTCTTATTGTAGCCAATAAACCACATGAAGATAAAGTTGTCTTTATATTACTAGTAAGTCCTCAGAGCCTAACACATTGCCTATTATGTGCCAAGTACTCAAGTATATTTTTGAAAAACATCAGCAAATCGCACCTCTATCATCAAAATAATATACTGGAAAATAGTCATTAGTTCATACAGAAAGCGAGAGGGAAGAAAGAGGAGAAGAACGCAACATTGCATTTTGACAAATAGCTGTGTGAGTAGACATTTTTGGTAGCTGTCAAGTATTCTGAGGCTGAGAAGATAGTTCTATAGATAAAATATTTCTTTCACAGATGGGAGAAAATGAGTTCAAATCTTCAATGCATATGTAGAAACTGACCAACCAAATTTAGTGGCTGCCCAAAACACAGACAGGTAATCCTGGAGACAATCTGGCTAGCTAGAAACACTGTCACAATGAATATAGTGGAGAATAATTAATGAAGATACTTACCAAAAATTTTAGACCTACACATGCATGCATACACACTTTTACAAATACATGCTTGTTCCCCCACTCTTGTAAATATATATAGAAAAGTAGTACACACATGAAAAACAAAAATATTTTTGACGTTTTTTATAGTCTACTGGGTAGATAAGGTTAAGAAACATTTGTCTGTTTGTGGCTTATTTCACTTAACACAATTTCTTCTAGGTTTATTCATGTTTATAAAAATGACTGCCTTCATAAAACAGTGAATAAGCCGTTATCAGAGTCTAGAAATGTGGAGGGTTGAGGACGTTTTGGTTAGGGGCACAAAGCTTCAGCTACACTTGAGAAATAAAGCTCAAGAGCTAATATTATATGTCACCGTTGTGGTGATTGTAGTTGGTAATAGTATGTGAAAATTTTTCTAAGTTGAGTTTATGTATTTGTAGCAAGTTTTCTCAAATATAGTCGGACTTTCCTTGATGGGACTGCCAGCTCTCTAATAATGACATGGGGACTTAATATTAATTATGAAAGCTTGGACTTAGGATTTTAGTTTTTTCCAACTAGTTTTTATAAAGTGTATTAACCTGTTTTTATTAATCTCAGCTCTGCCACATGGCTTGCCTACCTCTACTCTGTACCGTATGTCTGACTTCTTCAGTGTCTCATTGGTGTCTCCCTGACTCTCTTCTTCCCAGAGTTCTCTCTCCCCCCAGAAATCCCACCTATTCTCTCTTCCATAGCTATTGATCATTTAGCTTTAATTAAACCATTCACAATGACACATCTTCACAGTGTGTAAAAGGATTATCCAGCAACATGTGTTCTTGTAGCATAAAATGTACATAAATTATTTCTAAGTTAAAGAGTCTGATTCAAGCAGATTATGATGCATGCATGTGCAAAACATGATGCTGTGCATCATAAACATAAGAGATTTTTTATGTCCATTGAAATTCTGAATGGAAATGTAGCTCAGAGGTAGTATTTGCCTAGTATGCACAAGGTTATATATAATTCTGTGCAAACTAAAAACAAAAGTGAATGAACAAACAATCAGAGCACGATGCAGAGTTAACCCACTGTCTGTTGACTTAATGTATTCAATGTTTCTAAAGTAAAAGTTATCTATCTTAGATTGATTGAATCTGTGAATATTGTGATTAAAATGGAATTGTTCACCTCTGGAAAGTACCGCTCTAGTTTCTACGACATCAATGGGAATCAGAGTAGAGGTCCGAGCAGTGTAGCTGTCAATCACTCAGAAGTACCAGCACTTAAAAGTCATGGTAGTATTGGACTTGGATGAGGCTGTTGAAGAAAAGGACAGAAAGTGTTGCACTTTCTCTGACCTCATCTTTCAGGACCATGAGCCTGGTTTGCTGTAGCATTAAGTTTCTGTCCTCTAATCTGTGAGAGGGCCATCAGAACATGCTAATGTTATCAGTGGGACACTCATGCCACAGGAAGCGTCACTCTCCAATAGAAGAACACATCCAAGCAAGAATAGCAGCACCTACAACTTGAAAGCTCATATTTACCTGAGTAGCACTTTCATCTGTAAGCAAAGCCCTGGAAAATATTTTTAGTGCCAGTCCTGTCGTACACCATGCATCTGCTCTCCTGATTTCAAGCCACACACGCACTTTGTGAAGATGCTGTATATTAGCAGGCCAGGGCAAAGAATGTTCCAGAGCTTTATTTATACAGAAATGAATTTCAAAATTAAGTTTAATATTAAGCTTTCCTTGCTTTATTTTCCACTTTTTGTTCCTTCTTGGGAAGTTCCCTTGAGTCACTGAAATGAGAAGTTTTGAAAGGCAGATTTTCACCTAGATCTTACATCTAATGAGATGACAGCTTCATCCACAGTGTTCCCAAACCTCCACGTCCTGCATTCCTTACCACATAACAAAGCTGGCTCCAGCTCTCCCTTGAAGAGAGACTTGCACTCACCGACTAAGCTTTGCATTTTCTAGTGTTTCTTCAACCTCACTTTGCAACCTAATGTACTTGTATAAATGTCAGTCTCTATGGCAGAAACACCCTCTTGGAAAGGCTTTTTTTTTCTTTTAATTTGATTAATGATATATTGTTAGAGTCTCATTTTCATTTTTGACTCCCTTTGCTCATTTCAGTTTTCAAGGTATGCTATACTTCTTAGAGATTGCTCTCTACAGTATTTTTCCATGGTGTTATGTTTTATTGTGACCTTTGCATTTTCCTTTTCCCATGTGCATGCCCTGGCCTAGTTTTCTCCTCTCTGAGACTTACTTCTAACTCTCCAGTCTCCACCTGGAACCGAACATCCATCGTAGATGTTTTCTGTTCACAAACAATTGTGCCTCAACAAAAAGAAAGAAAAAATAATAGATAAGTAGTGATTCGATCTTTAGAACTTTTCAGAGACAGAGTTTGAATTAATGCTGCTTATTATCACTCACCTGTTATGTGAGTTACTCTTTTGTGAATTGTATTTTTCCTCCTAAACTGGTAATTATTTTTCAGAGCTTTAGTTATAGCTTTAATATGCAGTGCTTAGATTAGTACTTTGGGTATCATAGCTGCTCTATACCGTACAAATTCTACAACCGTGTGTCAAACAAATAAACATTTACTCATAGTACTTGAAATAATTAGAATTTACATCTAAAAAGCAAATGGACCATACCTTTCTTTATAATGGAAGTGGTGACTTAATTTTTCAGGTTTTCAGTTTTTTTCTACATACAAAGGCTCTGACCTATAATTCAATTTCATTTTTTAGAAAACAAAAAGTAAGAAGGTTTGAGAATATGATCACAAGCCCAGCTGAATAATTAAGTCATTCCTGCAGTGACATGTTTTAAATGAAGTGCTTTTCTATCTGCTGCATCTATCCAGAGAAGAATATGAAAGATTTCTCCACCCACGACTTTGTCTCATAATAAATTGTATGGGAAACTTTTGTATGCTCCTTGTCTAAAATAGCACCCCAGCTCCAGCATTTCCTTAGACGGCTCGCTGGTTTCTTAAGAGCATTGCGTACACATTATTTGCAGTTATTTTTATATTCTGGAGTTTCTGCTGTGGGAAATTACTTCAGATGTTTGGCCAACTTGGTTCTGTAACAAATAGTGCTTGTCAATAAATATTAAACAATCATATGAATATGGAATTGGAAATCTGAATTCTATCTATACCATGGGATTTATAACCATCCTCTCAAGGTAACTGGGATACGGAGGCTAAAAGGTCTATAGCAAGTCCTGTATTATTCATTGAAAACACCCACAGAGGACCACAGCAGGAAACTTTCACAACCGTTGAGGGGCTTTATTGTGAAGAAACTTTTTTCAGTGTATCATTATATCAGAAAAAAGAAGATGCTGATAAAATGTTATCCCTGCCTTCAGAACTGTGTGTTACTCAAATGAAATGATCTGAGGTGTCAACTGAGGGCATGTACATTATGTGGCTTTATTTCTATTTTTACTGATTTGTTTAAGAGCAAACAATAAACTAGTTAACCTAAAAAAGAGCTATGTACAGAGGAATGCAGTTTATCCAGTGCAGCGTGAGTTGTCAGAGCTAGGAAACATGGCAGTGTTTCTCGGCCTTAATGAGCCTAGTCAGGGATTCAGACATGGAGCCGTGTCTTCTGGTTTTTTCCTCAGTGGGTTTTGAGCCCAGTGTCCATGTAGTAACAGCATTTCCTTTTATGTTTACTGGTCATGGAGGGTGTGATCACAAGTGGAGAACAAAGACTTGAAGCCAGTCTGCCCGGTTTGAATCGCTAGTTTGTTCCCTACTGCTCCATAACTTGGAGGAATTGTTCAACCTCTCTGACTCAGTTCCCTGACTTGTAAAATTGGTGTAACCATGCTGCTTTCCTCTAGGTTATTATAAAGACAAAATGAATTACCCCCCCCCCCGTTTTCTTTTTCTAAAACATGGTCTCCTGTAGTACAGATTTGCTGCGAACTTTCTTTATCACAGAATCTTGCTTTGAACTCTGGGTCTTATATTTCCTAAGTTCTGAGACCGGAGACATGTGCCACCACATTTTTTAAAGGCCTCAAAATATTTCCTGGTACAAATTAAATTGCATTTCATGTGTTAGCTATTACTTGTGATTCAACCTTCACACCCACAGTGGTGGTTAGTGCATATTCAGTGCTCAAGAAATCCTGAATGGAATTAGTGTTGTTTAGATTCATCTAGAAATTATTTGGAAAGTAAGTCACTTGTGGTAGACCAAATGATATCCAGATAACATCCTGAGTCTAATTCACTGTGTCCAATTCTGTGGTCTGAGTAAATATCAGTGAAGCTTAGATTTACTCTAAACTAGGCTCCCTCTTGCTATGTCTTTCTACTTGTGCTGAACCAAAAAAGTTCTGAACATTAAAAGCTCAATGTTCTCTTCACATAGACTGTGACACACTTCAGAATGTCTGAGTAACTGAAACCATAAAGATCACCTGGGCATCTGTGATTTTTCTCAAGAATGAGGATGAAGACAGCCTGGGCTTTATTCTGAGGCTCTGTTCTTACCTCAAACATAAGTAGAACCCACGGGGACTTCCAGTTCTCTCTGACTAATCCCAGCTCATTAACACTGGATATGGTCTTAACCAGCTGGGCTGGACCATGAAGGTGGTCACATCCATGCACGGCTCACTGCTCAGCGCTTCCACTAAACACAGTACTGTCGGTCTTTTCATTTTGTTTTGTTGCTTCCTTTTCTCCTCTCATAAAATAGAGCTTGAGCCACACTTTGACGTTTGACTGTAGCTTATGTTTCCCTGAAAGGATCAATGATCCTACCTGAGGTTGGCTGTCTAAATAACAGAGTGTGATCCCCTATGTACATTACTGAGTAATAGTTTCTGAGAGACTGTAGAAAGTATGCAATATTGGCATAATAGATCAGGACTTTCATCAGCATAAAAGGAAAAGAATTGCAAGGTACTTGCTGACAGGGAATTGCATCTTGATAGGGCACTCAGGGGGCAGATACGCTAAAAGCATTTGGCACAGTGAAGTGTATTTCCTGGACAGATGTGTTCCATTCATGATAGAGGGCCTTGCCCTTCTCCCAGGACTTTAACATACTGGTTACAAGTCACCTGAGGCCATGTTGTGTCAGCTACTGCTATCACAGGAAGCCCAGCATTGTCACCCTCTTAAAGTGACACTACTTTAGGAAAACCAGACCAGTGCTGTCCTATGAGGAAAATATGTTGATTCTATTTTTGTTTAGTGCTTTTGCCTCTCAGCATGGTAGTTAAGAGGCAAACATGAAAAACTTTTATGTGATATATGTACTTGTAAAATCTTGGCTGTATTAGCATACAGCTCTCTTTTCTTTTGTATAATTTATCTTTGAAATTTCCAAATAGTACTAGTAGTATAGACATTTAGACTGAGCTTGCAAAGGTGTTGTTTAGGAGGATGGATATGTCTTCTCTTTTCTTGAATAGAAAAATCATACTTAGCAAAATTCCTCTTAATACATTAGGAGTATCACAAAGTATAATCTCTCCATTCTTTATTAAAAGTAATTTCTTTCCCCTTCACACTCACTACAGTTTTTAAGCTCTTCCCAATGTTGTCCTTATTTGATTTAGCTCTGGATGTGTTTATTAAGGTTGCTTTCACACAGAAAGACGCCTTTCACCATAAGATCTAGGGAAAAGGTTCCAAATACAGCTACATTGTCCCAGGTTGCCCTTCTGAGTGGACGAAAGGTAAAATGAGCCGCTCAAGAGACAAACTGCAGATTGATGCAGGTGAGAAGAACAGAGAACTGGTTTTCTGTCATAAAAACATCTGCACAAATGTGGAGAATATGGTTAAAAACATCAGTGACAGCCAGTTACTGGAATAGCTATCACTTCCAGGAACAATTGCATTCCTAATGAATTTGTGGACGCTGCATTTACCACAGCAAGAGCAGCTTCCCTCCCAGAGAAGAGCAATCCACAGCACCACTGCACGGGGTTTATTGACCTTCTGCACACACGGATGGGAGAGTGGGTGGCTATGAGTAAGACGCAAAGAGCTATCCAAAACATCTTGGAAAGACCTCTGAGAGAATCTTTAGTGTTTAGAAGACACACTGTTCTTCTCTGTGCCAAAATACAGGTTTTTTTGATAAAGGATTCAAAGAATGAAAAATAAATATTTGGCTTTCTAATGACATAGTCATGCGATCCCTTCCAAGACCCACAATACCTGGGGAGATTTTATTTCCTTCTTAGGCAACACTGATTTCTTGATTGTAGTATAAACATACATTTGACTGACTAGTAAAGGATTTTTTTTCTTCTCACTGCTCATTTACAAGATTCCATTATCAGCATGTGTATTATACAAGATGTAGAACAGCATCAAGCACCTCTCCAAGGCATACAACCTTATCAGCCTGGGTCTTGGAGCTAGTGGGACAGAGATCAGTTTTCTTCACATCTGGTTAATCCAGAGGAACAAAAGTCACCAAAGAGAGATATTTAATCACTTTTAAGTCACATTTTTACTTATTCCTTGGAGGTAATCAGTTATAAATTAACATGCCTTAAGTTTACAAAACTTCAAACTTCATGTTGGTGCGAACACTGAATGGAGCTGATGCTCCTGAGAAACATGCTGCACTGTTACCCGTGATCAACTTGCCTGAATTTTAAAACTCCAGGATCAAATATTATAGCATCACTACCTTGTTTTCATCTATACAAGACATGACCTTTCCAGAAAACACATTTTAACAAGAATACTTTAGTTATGGTAAAACATTGTAAAAGTCACATGCGACGTAGCTTTTCTTTCTATTTTTGAAATTAAGGATTTGCAGTCAAGATCTGTTCTGTTTATTAATAATAAATCAAAGATGGAATTAGTGAGGGGGCCCTATGGATGCTATTCATAGTTGTTACACTGTCAGCCAAGCATATATAAAGAAAATTAAGCCCAAACCAAATGCACTTAAACATTAAATCCCCGAGAAGTAGTTGTAAATATAGCCCTAGAGTAAATAATCTGTACAATTTCTGCAGTTTGTGTGCACCAGTGTGGTGTGTCTGTATATGTGTGTGTGCACGAATGAGAGTTGTGTGTGTGTGTGTGTGTGTGTGTGTGTACACCCATGGAAGCCAAAAGATAGCATTGGATTTCATGGAGCTTTAGTTTCAAGCAATTGTGAGCTGCCTTCCTTAGATACTATGGAACTAAACATGAAAGCATGAACAAGTTATTGCACAAATCTAGAATTAAGGAGAAGGTGGATAGAAATTAATAACATCTGTAATACATTAAGCCTTCTGGCAGGAGTTATGATGACAGAAAGAAAGAGTACTGCCAGAAGCAAAGGCACACAGTTCTTAAGCAAGGAAGGAATCAGGCAAAATCCACTGAACTCTGCTTACCCACCTGTCCTCCATCAGGGGTTCTCATTTGCTGAAAACCAGTGATAATCAGAGGGCAAGGAAGTGCAGGAGGAGTACTGTGAAGAAGTCTTTCTTCAGTAGATCAAGATGGAGAGCTGGGAGGAGGAGACGAATGGAAAATGGCACCATAGCAGCTGAGCCAGAGAATCAGAAAGTGTGAGAAAGATTGCTGGAGACAGTGGATGACCTCAGAACTCTTTGTATAGTGCAGTCAGAGAAAGATACAGCAACAAGGACCTCAAGGTTGTCTAGCCCAACACAGGCTTTTTCATACTAGAGACAGAGACTCGCGAGTCATAAGCAGCCAGGGTCACACAGTGAGGCCTCCAAGACATAAAAGGGCCTGGTTACTATCATCTAGACAAAAGCATTTGTAAGTGAAGATGAATTTAGACGTTCTTTGGCTCTTTGGCAAAGAGGTTACCATGGAAAATATAGCTTTCCTCACTTAGTCTTCCATTGTACTCTCTGTCCTTGTGGATCAATAAGTATATGTGATTCTTACACCAGGTACTCAGACTAAATTAAAGAAAATTGCTTTTCAAAGCTAGGAAGTCACTGTAGGGGAATAATCTGCATTGACGACCAACTTTCATGTTTTACTGTGTAACAGCTCTCTTGCAATCTCATGGGTTGACTCTTTAGGGTATCTATAGTAATAGTTTAAGACAGAGAACAGCTCCATATATTTATACTATATCAAATCATCACACTAATATTGTAAGCATTATGAAAAAATTTAAACTTTCAGTATTAGTAAAAGCATGAATTTTTCAGAAACGTACCTAAAGTTGTGTTGAAAACAGGCATTCATGGTGGAGTGATAATAAAACACAGACATGGAACATGAATAATTCATTTCAGGTAAGTGTGGTGAAGTACTAAAGGAGTCTCTGTGAGGAGATGGATGGAGAAATGCTGCCAGATGGAGAACATGACAATAGAGTGCAGCAGGAGGAAGAAAGACACACATGTTTCTCTTATAAGTTGAATATACTTGAAATGAAAGCAAAAAAGAAAACACTGGGGTGAGGTTAGACTAAGAGGATGAGGGAGGATGAACACTGGAGGGAAACTGAGATTAAGTGTTAGCAAAACCTATGATATGTGTGTGTGTGTGAAAATGTCTTAATGAAACACATTCTTTGCTCAGTAACTAACAATATAAATAACCAAAAACAGTGAGTTTGTTAGTATATATAATCTTAAAGTTACCAATTTTGTCCTATTAGTAAGTCTTTTAAAGACTTATCAGTTGTTTATTTTTACTACAATGAAAATTAAAAGTCATATTCTTTGTAAGTGTTTAATTGCAGAGAATCCAGTGATATATACCCAAGATCAACTTGCCTTCTTTTATACTTAGCTGTGCTAAGTTATACTCTAGAGTTTCTTTGCTAATGTCAACCTTGCCTTCTCAAGGTACACACTTCTGTTTAAGTTTGATAGAAAAGGTCAACATTCTAGATTCTAAATTGTTCGAGACTCAATTCACTGCCTAGTGGCTGCATAGTTGGCAACTGGCAGCATAACCATTGACAATTATAATCTAGATCCCACCTTGGAGTAATCAACCAGTAATCAATACTGGTTGCCATTGGCCAGAGATAAAATTTATTTTTAAAGGAAACTATAATAATTTTGAGCAGGGTATTTCTGAATTTGGTGAACAGGGGAACAAATAACCCAAATTGTACTAATTCACATTTCACTGTTAGCCACATCATTTATAGAGTTGATTTTCAATTTTGCACCTTTTCCTGTTCCCAGATGAAGCTGACTTCTCAAGAAATGCACAAATTTTCTCGTCTGCCCACTCTTCAAGGAGCAGATCATGAATTGAATCAGGCAGTGTGATATTTCTTTTGCCCACTTCTAAAGGTTTCCACAGATTCTTGGCATGAAATCCTCTGAGGCACAGTGTTTATTCTTGCTTCTTGATATTTATGTTTGCATGGTACTATAAATATGAGTTCAAGCTCATTTTAAAATGAGCTGATGAATAGTACCACCCAAACATTTACATTTTAATTTTTAGAAGAAAGATGTTATTGTCTAAGGTGTAAACCCCCAAAATAATCTGCTGTAGACAAGAAGTAAAAGTTAAGATTCTCTCCTTTTCTTTTACATTCTTTTTTCTGAACTCAAGATTCTTATGATCAGGACAGCAGTATGTTGTCAGCTCACAGCGTGAGAAAGACATGTCCTTTGAGTGGATTTGACTATTCCTGGGTTACTCTGTGATGGACTGTAGTCTTTATCATTGCTTCTCTGAGTTTCAGGTTTGAGTTAATTTTTTTTTTTCTTTTGATTATTTATTTTTGTATTAGTATTGATCAGTTGTGCAGAGTAACTGATTTTATTACGATACTTCCTCAAAAATATGTCCTGTGCCTCGGTCAAATTCATCTTTCTATTATACTTTGTAATCCCCTTCTCTCTCCCTTCATCCCTTCCATATCCCCAGTCACCCTGCTTTTACATTCATGCTACCTTTCCCCAACCCAGAATCTACATGAGAAGGAAACACGCAATTCCTGTTTTTATGTAACTCGATTATTTCATGCTTTTCTGCAAGACACCACTTCATTTGGGGGCCAAGGGAGACTTTAACTAGTGCTCCCCCTGCCTCTGCTTCCAGAGTGCTTGAATTACAGGTATGTGCCAGCCCAGCAGTTGTGATATTAGGGTATATCTTTCACAGGCAAAATTCTTAATTATTGATCTTGGAAGTTAGGGGTGTGAGTAAGAGAAAAGAGAATGAGCTGCAGCTTGATTGACTCCCCATTGTTTTCCAGCCCTAATGGTAACTTCGTTATTTTTTTCTGTATGGTATTTCAGCCCATTATTTTCTAATGCTGCCCAACTACTGTATACATTTCCTCTAGTGCTGTGTGCTTGTGATAATTGCTTGTGTATGTGGAGACAATCAATTCAGAGTGTGACTAAACATCTTATTTTTATCATGATTATTAGTTAAAATAAAGAATAAATTTCTGTAATAGAGTGGCCAGAAAGAAAAAAAGAACCTTCAAGAAGGTAAATTTTTGCCTCTCCCACTTAAGTCTTCAGAAGAAAATTGTTTAGTATAGAAAGTTTTAGAAAGATCTATGATGGTGAACTTATTATACTGTCTTTAACATGTAGCTTTTACTTCCCAGTTAAAACAAGAATTCTTGCTTGTGTCTTTTGCTGACCAATATTAAAAGGTAAAAAAGAAAAGAAAGTAACCAAGACAAAATCATTTTTAACTAAGACCATGATCAACAACTTAGCTGCAAGTTTCAAATATTTAGAAGGGATGATGTGTAAAATGAATGTAGCTGAATGACAATGTAACCAAGTTACATGAAAACCTTGTGCTCCACCCATAAATAATATAGGAAATGAACTTTTTCTCTCATAATAAGTATCCTCTAAATATCTGAGCTAAGCCTTCATACTGTAGACAAAACAAATATAATTAAAATTACATCCTATAATATGTAATATATGAAACTGTAAGGCAAAAATAAATAAAAATCAACTGAAGTTACATGAGAAAATATTTTATATATATATACTAGGTGTAATAGTTTCTTTGGGAATTAGCGAACTAATATTTGTATGAAATGATCAACATTTTAAAAAAAACTTGTAAAACGTTCAAAAAGAAATCCTAACCCGTAGAATGTTACAGAATCATAAAAGTTAGAGATGTAGATCAGATTCTTTTAAAAATAAACCTTCTCCTTAGAAGAACTATTCCAGAGTTCTAATGCCCATTTACAATAGCATTTAGCTACACTGTACAATTAGTATGCAAAACTATTTATATACTCACCAGAAATTGACTATAATGAGATTACCAGGTCATGGAGATAAAACCACAGAATCAACTGTGCTGACTGAAATTTCTGCTAAACTCATTGCTTTCTTTCTTCAATTCTAAGTTTTGTTGAGGATGACTACTTTGTTTTATTACAAGAATATACTTGAATTGTCTTCTCTTTCTGCTTCCTAGAGAAAAGGTCTTTTATCTTAAACTTTTCGCCATTAATTATGTTTGTTCCTTGCTATTTTCTATATGAATAAAATGAATTTTGATGGTCTTTCTTCAAAGCATTATTCTCTCAAACTTGATTTCAGAAGTCTAGGGAAACAGTATGGCAGGTAAAATGTTGCTTTATAAGCATAAAGTCCAGGGTTTGGATGCCCAGAACTCACTTAAGGAATTTGATATTTGGTCAGATATGGTAGCACATACCTTAAATCCCAGAGGCAGGAGAAGTTGTGTAAGGTGAAGGCTAGCCTGCTCTCCATAGAGGCTGCAGGACAAGGTTACACAGAGAGACCATTCCTCAAAGGGAGGCAGAGAGAGGAGGAGAAGAAGGAGGAGGAAATGGAGTCTGGGGTGGTGGTGTGCCTTTGAAGCCCTACTCTAGGAGAGAAAGGCACAGATGGCTTTAGCAAGGTGTCCAGATCAGTCAGTCAAGCTGTAGTGGCAAGATCTATGTTTGGTGACACACCCTATCTCAAAACCATAAAGTGGAGAGTAATATAAGAAGATACCCAACATACCTTCTTTATACACACAGGAACACACAAATGCCACATATGTGTACACTAATAAAATTCAAAACTTGATACCAGTTTTCCTTTGTTGACATCATTGATCTTTTACTTAAATAACAAACAACAAATAGATAATCATTATTTTGCCCAAAATGAATTAATCATGGATTAAAAACTCAGTAACTTATAATTTCTGAACTATGTTGATTTTATTTCATATTATTCAATATATATGTGTGTGTATACATACATATATATATATGTATATGTATGTACACATATATATTAATTAATATATATGTGTGTGTATACATACATATATATATATATGTATATGTATGTATATATATAATACATCATGACAGGGTTTCTCAATAACTGTGGATCCAGTCCTGGAACTCACTCTGTAGACCACATAGACCTTGAACTCACAGAGATTCTCCTGCCTTTGCCTCCCAAGTTCTGGAATTAAAGGCATGCACCACCACCACCCAGCTATTTCTTATATACTTTTTAAGGATTAGAATCCTAAAAATGCAACTGTGTGTAGAAAAAGAAGAAAGAAAAAAAGGATGGACAGAAAGTTAGAAGACATTTTTATAGAAGAGGAAACTCAGGTCTAGTCAGTGTTTCCCTGTGAATTCTTTATAAACTTCCTCTCTATGCCACTTTAAATTTGAAATAAACATTTACCATATATATCGAAATGGTTCTTTAATATTCTTGAAAACAACCTCCCACCTATCTTCCTCTTTCCATCTACTTCCTCCTTTATTGGGTCTTCTGTTTTCAAATATTCAAACAAAACTTAACACAACACTTCCCTGGGTGCTCATCCCCAACAAGATGGGATATACAAAATAGAATTAGCTGTAATAATACATAAAGTTCCAGTGATGCATTTGGAATAACTTTATTTATATTTTTAAAAGACAATTTTGACTCAGACTTAAGAGCCTTTCAAACACTTTAAAAAATCACAAGAAAGTTTAAGTTTCCACAAGAAAACTTGTGTTATATGCTTTGGAACTGTCCAGATAATACTTGTGCCTGTACAAGGACACACACTAAGTAATTTTTTTAAATATTAGCAGATGATAAAATATTTCCTTCTGAATCTTAACATATAATGTAGTCTTTCAAGTGACTCATTTCAATATACTATACACTTAAATTATTAGATATATATTCCTACCCTATTCACCCTAAATTCATAAATGAGGCTTTGAACATGGTAGGAAATAAAGAAACTGAAAACATTAATTTCCTGATACTAGATTGTGATCCAAACACTGTTAATTGAAAATATTCAATAAATACTTTAAAAATTTTATAAATTGAAGTTCTGGGATTTATAAAACCACAGACTCATGTCTGGGAGTTCACCAGTAAATATGCAAAAGCAGCAAATAATTCTGTCACATTTCCTGCCATCACTCTACCAAATCAGTTCTCAGAGAAGCACTGGAGAATGACATTCACTGACATTCAGTCTCTGTTGAAAAATAATCTCAGTGATTTAATACTCATAATATAAATTTCAGAAAATAAATAGAAATTCACCTATGGGCATGCAGATAAATTTTCATTGATACATTGTTTAACAGTGTAGGATATATCTGTATTTTTATGTGTTTACACACTCATTTACCTTTTTATCTCCTATTTCTTGGTCTTTATACTGGAGTAGTATTTAAAACTATTCCTTAACTGGTTTAGCCAATCTACAATGGTATCCTACTTTGTTTTCTATTACTGTGTGTCTTGGGGTTTCTGTTACTGTAAAGAGACACCATGGCTACAGCATGTCTTATAAAGGAAACATTTAATTGGAGCTGTCTTACAGTTCAGAAGTTTAGTCCATTCTTATCATGTCAGAAAGCATGGTAGTGTGTAGGCATATATGGTGCTGGATATGAGCTGAGAGTTCTGCATCTACATTCAGGCAGCAGGAAGAGACAATGAAGCACCAGGCCCGACTTGAACTTCTGAAATCTTAACCCCCCCCCCCAGTGACATAGTTCCTCCACTAAGGCCACACCTATTCCAATAGGGCAGCCTTCTAATTGTGCCCTTCTCCTTGACTTACGCGGGCCATTTTTATTCAAAGCACCACTATTCCTGCCCCTCAAAGCCTTGTAGTCATATCATAATGCAGAAATACATTTAGTCCCCATTCTCTATGACAGTTAAAAAACTTGCTTAAGAGTTCAAAGTCTCTTCCAAGACTAATGGCAATCTCTTAACTGTTACCCCTATAAAATCAAAATGATAAAACAGATTACATAATTCTAACTCATAATAGCACCGGACATGCATGACCATTCCAAAAGGGAGGAAAGAGGACACAATGAGGAAGTACTGAACCAGAGCAAGACTAAAAGCCAGCTGAGCAACCTCCAAACTCTATGTTTCCATGTCTGATGTCAAAATACTTTCCATATCTCTAACTCCTTTTACCTTTGTTGATTGCAATATACTTCTCTCTCTCTGGCTTGTTCCACTCCCTGTTAGCATCTCTTCTTCGTAGGCATCCCACAGATTTGGCATCTTTAATATTTTGAGGTCTCCAAGGCAATCCAGGCTTCACCTACACAGTTTCACACAATGGCCTCTGTAGGTCTCCATGTACCCTCAACACGTGCCAGGCTTCATCAGTTTTCCTTAGCCATGGAGGGAAATTTCATAACCCTTTCTTGTATCTTTGACTCCAAATCAAAAATCACGTGGCTGAAGCTGCCAAGTTCTGTTGCTTGCTGGGACTGGAACATAGTCCTCCCTTTTAATTACACCTTCACCAGCATTTTGTTTCCTGTTTTCCTTCACTGCCTAAGCTTAGCTGTCCTGAAACTGGATCTGTAGACCAGGTTGGCCTTAAACTCAAAGGTAGGACATCTTCTGCATTCTGAGGTCTGGGATTAAAGACATGTGCCACCACCACACCTGGTCCTAAGCTTTTCTTTAGTTCCTTTTCATTTCTCTTGAATTACTTTCCGCGAGTTGAAAGTTTAGTTGGAAGGGGTTTTGCTCCGAGGTTGTCTCTCCCTTTATTTCACTTAGCACCAGGCTTTTCTTTAACCTGTTTACACTTGTGGTGCCTCTTTATCCTCAAATGGTATATTTTATATTTTTCCTTTCTCAGCTTTTCTTGCTCATTTTCCTTAGAAATTTGTACAAGCCTGGCCACTAGTAAACAAACAATACAGTCACTACTGGTCTATCTGAAAAGTTCCCCTGCCAAAATTCTTAGTCCACACCTGTTTAGCTTAGCCCTATACAGATTTTTTTGGATAAAGGCAGGAATCAGGCATATTATTTACCAAAATATCACAAGAACATTAGGCCACATACTGATATTCTTCACTTCTGAAACCTCTTGAGCCAGACCCCACAATTAAAATCACCCCCAGCACCACTGTTTTCCATACTCCTACTAGTAGGGCCCATTAAGGCCAATAAATCATTAAAGGCCTTTAAATCATTCCACTGCTTTCATTATCCAAAATCCCCCAAATTTACATTTCTCCAAACAAAAGCATTGTCAAGCCTATCACAATAATACTTCAGTCCTTGGTACCAAGTTTTGTTGTAGTTAGGGTCTCTATTTCTGGGAAGAGATACCATGACCATGAAATATATTTTTATCATATATTTTTCATTGAATTTCACATCATGTACCCTAATCTCACTCATTTCCCCATCCTTCTTTATTCTCATTTACGATTATAGTGCCCACTCCTTAAAGGAAAGCTGAAAAAGAAATAGTAAAAATAAGATAAAAATGAAAATGAAATATACAAATAAAATATTAATTATATTACACAATGAACATTTGCAAGTAAAGCTTTTTAGACAAAAGGGCCTCTTGCATGATTCATAGCAGCTCCTAATG
The DNA here is from genome assembly GCF_000317375.1 of Microtus ochrogaster. Classification (NCBI taxonomy): domain Eukaryota; kingdom Metazoa; phylum Chordata; class Mammalia; order Rodentia; family Cricetidae; genus Microtus; species Microtus ochrogaster. The sequence goes on from NC_022021.1 coordinate 16,421,427, forward strand.
CCAATAAAACAAATTCGGAGGCCATGGAGTGGTATGAAAGATAGAAGAGTGAAGTGTTTTTTGCTGTTTGTTTGTCTTTTGTTTGTTGGTCTTTTTATTGATTTTATTGAGCTCTACACTTTGCTCTTCTCCCTACCTCTCCCCTCCCTTTAAACCCTCTCCCAAGGTCCCCATGCTCCCAATTTACTCAGCAGATCTTGTCTTTTTCTACTACTCATGTAGATTAGATCTATGTAAGTCTCTCTTAGTGTCCTCATTGTTGTCTAAATTCTCTGGGATTATGGTTTCTAGGATGGTTTTCTTTGCTTTATGTTTAAAAACCACCTATGAGCGAATTTATGTGATAATTGTCTTTTTGTGTCTGGGTTACCTCACCTCACTCAAAACAATGTTTTCTAGCTCTATCTATCCATTTGCCTGCAAAATTCAAGATGCTATTTTTTCTCAATTAGGTAAATGTACCACATTTTCCTTATGCATTCTTTGGTCGAAGGGTATTTAGGCTGTTTCCAGGTTCTGGCTGTGACAAACAATGTAGCTATGAATATAGCTGAGCTCATGTCCTTGTGACACGATTGAGCTTCCTTTGGATATATACCCAAAAGTGGTATTACTGGGTCTTGAGGAAGGTTGTTTCCCTATTTTCTGAGAAATCACCACACTGACATCCAACGGGGCTGTACCAACTTCCATTCTCACCAGCAATGCAGGAGTATTCCCTTTCCCTACAACCTCTCCAGCATAAGTTGTCATCAGTGTTTTTGATCTTGGCCATTCTTACAGGTATAAAATGGAATCTCAGAGTTGTTTTGATTTGCATTTCTCTGATGACTAAGGATGTTGAACATTTTCTTAAGTATCTTTCAGCCATTGTAGATTCCCCTATCGAGAGTTCTCTGTTTAGAACTATTTTTTATTGGATTATTTGTTCTTTTGATGACCAAGTTCTTGAGTTTTTGTATATTTTGGAGATAAGAACTCTGTCTGATGTGGGGTTAGTGAAGATATTTTCCCATTCTGTAGGCTGTCATTTTGTCTTGTTGACCATGTCCTTTGCTTTACAGAAGGTTTTCAATTTCAGGAGGTCCCATTTATTAATTGTTTCTCTCAGTGTCTGTGCTACTGGGGTTATATTTAGGAAGTAGTCTTCTGTGCCAATGCATTCAAGTGTACTTCCCACTTTCTTATTATAAGGTTTAATGTGGCTGTTTGTTAGTTTTTAATTAATATTTTTATTTGATCAAGGGAACTCTTATAAAGAAAAACATTTAATTGGAACTGGCTTATAGTTCAGAGCTTTAGTTTGCTTTCATCATGACAGGAAGCATGGCTGTATGCAGACAGACCTTGTGCTGGAGAGGAACTGAGAGTTCTAAATCTTGATCTGCAGGCAGCAAGAAGAGACAATGAACCGCTAGACCCAACTTGAGCTTCTGAAACCTGAAAGCCCACCCCCTAGTGACATACTTCCTCCAAAAATGTCACACCTATCCCAATAAGGCCACATCTCTTAATAGTGCCACTTCCTATCGGCCTATGGGGACCATTATTACTCAAACTACCACACTGCGATAAACACTGTGGCCAAAATCATCTTGGGAAAGAAACAATTTGTTTCACTACTAGACTGAATTATAGTTGGTCAAGAAAGGAAGATGGGCAGAAATCTCAAGGTGAGAATTCAACCACAGGCCATGGATGAATTGTGTCTATTGGCCTACTTTTCATGGTTTTCTCAACCTTCTTTCTTTATATAACCCAGACGGCCTGCTTAGTAATGGCATTGTTCACAGTTGGCTGGGACCTTTCATATTAAATAACTAACCAAGAATGTTTCACAGTTTACTTACTTACAGACCAATCTGATAGGCATATTTTATCAATTAAGGTTCTATCTTCCCAAATAAATCTAGATTCTGTCAAATTGACAAAAACTACCTAGAACGTTTGACCCTATATCGACTTGACAAACACCTAACTATTAAATCATAATGTTTCCTTCTTTGCTTGTCCTTATGATCATGTTAGTGTTAATATTAACATATAAAATACTGTAGGGCTTTAAAGTCCCATATTTATTAAAACAGCATTTTAAAAGCCCAACTTCTCTTTCAAATTCAAATGTTTTTTTTTAAAGTCCAACATCTCTCAAATGCTCACCACTGTAAAATATAAAAAGAAGTTAAACACTTCTTATTCTAAGATAGAAGAACCAGGGACGATTTAAAATATAATAAAAGGAAATATGAATTTTAATTATATAAATAGCTCTGTGTCTGATATCTGGGATTCATTCATCTATCTTCTGGGCTCTAAAGAGTTTGGAAGTTTTTATTTCTCCAATTCTGCCATTCATAGCATGAACAACTTGTCTTACATGCTTAGAATAGCTCCACTAAATACCTTCTTCTCTCCTCGGTGGCCATACTACAATCCTTGTGTCTTCAACATCTTGAAGTCTCCAGTAATGAGGGTGCACTTCCTTCAATGGCCCCCTAAGCTCTGCAGAGACTCCAATCCTGCCACATGGTACTAAGTCTCAACATTTCTCTATGGCCTCTTCACTACTTAGGTCTTTTTTTATAAACAACACATTTACCAATGGTTTTTCCTTGGCTATCACAAGGACAAACTTACCTGTATTCCATGACCATTTTATGCCTTCAAAATCAGTATTGTGTAGAAAAACATACATT
>NC_022021.1:16428828-16448210 GCF_000317375.1 Microtus ochrogaster
CTTCTGTGCACTGACCATAAAGAACTAATTTATAGAATATTCCATCTCATTGATCCTGGTCTCTTTCTAAACACAGCTGGTTTCTCAGCCCCAGCAAAGCAACATCAACTGTGCAAGTAAAGCAAAGGTTTCACATCAGTGGTACTGTCTCTTTTAATAACAGAAGATTCTTCATGTCCTTTGACCAGAGCTACAGATACTTAATTCAAATACATCATACAAACAGCTGTGAGAGAAGTTTTGAGAGTGTTACAAACTTCTTTTTGAAACTTACAAGCTGGGTCTCCCCTTTCTGCAGTGTTGTCGGCATTCTTATCTTCTAAGACCCTACAGAAGAGCCCATTAAGTTTGATTATTAATGGCTTTTCAAGCCCAATGTTGTGAAAACTACAATCTTCCTCCACTCCCAAACAATATGTTCAGGTTTGTCAAAGCAATATCCAACTCCTAGTACCATATTTTTCTTTATTTTGCTTTCTGTTGCTGTGATAAACACAATGACAAAAAAAAAAAAGAACCTATTTTCAGGGACTGCTCATTTTCCTTTCTTGTACAAGTCCAGGCCAGATTCTCAAGAGTAGCAGTGCACACAATGGTCTGGACTGTCTCACATTAATCATTAATCAAAATAATGGCCTGCTGGCTTTACCTACAAGCCAATCAATTGGGTACGTTTCCTCAGTTGAAATTTCCCTTCCCAAATGACCCTTGCTTGTTTTGAGATGATAAAAAGCTGCCTAGCACATATGAATCTCTATATTTTTAAGACTATAAACAATGATTTAATGGCTATTGCTGTTTCATATTTAATTGGATACAAATAAAGAAATGTAATTTCTACATACAAGACAATAAGATGGTATTAGTGACTTAAATGCTGATATGTGTCACTAAGTTTCCCAAACAATGTCAACAATAGCTTATATTTCTATATCTCAGCCAACTAAAACTATTTTGATCTAACTACTATAACTATATCATCATTTTCATTATTCATACATCTACCTAATCTATGTGTCTCTATGACTACTATATAATTGATTCCCCTGACCACTGTTTAAAATGAACAAAACAATTACATTTGTCCCATCAAGCCTATTTTATTGCAGATACAAATATTGGATCATTGTTTCACAAAGGTTTAAGCAATTTACTTAAATCAAAATGTTCACTTCTGTGCTCTCCCAGACAGCAGAGAACAAAGGTAAGGGCTCTGTTTCACACCACTTTAAACAGTTTGGCCTCCAGTGTAGAGGGGTATGTAGGTCAGGAGAAATTACCTTTATGCATGTCTATTTATCTTTGGATGTAGAGAACTTGAATAACTATGATTCTGAACTTGGGACATTACAAATTTTTTTAGTATAAAGGTTACAGTAACAATCAGGTAAAGAGGTTTGCAATTCTTTCATCATTCACAATGCTTCTCAAAACTTGCATAAATCCTTTTCAATTCGAAAAGATGAACACCCTAATTATATCATGTCATGTGAACTGACCTAAGTTCCATATTTCAAAAACATATGGACACTTTAAAAGAAAACAGCCAGTAATAAAAAATAAAATTTACACCAGAATCCTGTTAGTAGGAAAAGAGGGCATCCTTACTTCTACTGCAGTGTATGCTTTTTTTGTAATTTAATAATACCTAAGCTAACTCTTATAGATTTTACAGGGGCCGTAAAGAGTTTCTGCCCACCTTCTCAGGAAATTTATTAGAATTGTTTTCTATTGTGCATTAACTTTACGGTATAGCGGATTATGGTACACACACAAAGACACATAAGTATCTCCATGAAAGTACATAGGGTATGAAGACCCGAGTGTTCAGGAACATTTGTAGCCTAGTCTCAGTTCTCTTCTTTGGATGTTGACATAGAAGGAATTCATTCCAGTGCCTTACTTTAATCTCTGCCATATCACTTCCATTTCTGCTCTGCTGCACCTGACTCCAGACATTCCTCTACTAAACGTGTGATGTTCACCTTACAAAATAAACAAACAAAATAGCAATTGCCCAGTTTTCTTTACATTGAGCTGTCTTATTTCATGTAAGAATTTTAATGTTTATGGGAACATGGATGTAACTATTTTAAGAAAAATCTAAAATTGTTAAAATAAATAACAGGAGTTTGTCTTTTCTAGATTCAAATTGTCAAAAATTTTTCTTTTCTGTGGAGGTTCTGTGAATTCAGCATTTTGTGCATTGTAGTAGCCCGAACCATTTTTGCATTCTTTTGAATGTTATTCTTTTGAGGCAGCAGTTGTGACAGTTGGTTTTGCTGTAACCCCACTGACCACAAGTATAGCAGGATCTGGCTGTGACTACTCCCTGCGTACTTTGTTTATTGACCCATTCGGAAAGAGATTCAAAATGACTGTTCTCAAAGGAGAGATTTTGTATTCTAAAAATCCCCTTCTTTTTATAAGACTATATAAGGGTTGAAGAGATGACTCAGACGTTCAGAGCATGAACTTCTGGAGACGTAAGTCACAAGCAATGCCACACCAGTTTGGAATTATGATTAATAGGATGGTATTTATTTAAAGGAAAAAAACTTACAGATCACAGCCCTCTGCGCAACCAGGAAGGGAGTCTAGTCGCCAGCGGAGCAGGAAGAGAGAGAGAGAGGAGAGGGAAGTCGCTGCTTTTTTAAAGGGAGAGAGACCATGGCCCAATGGGCTGGTATCTCAGCAGCTATAGGCTGGAGGAGGGGGAGGACCTCCCGCAACAAACTTCTCTTTCAGATACCTGAGTTTGGTTTGCCTCACCTATGTCCAAGGATGACAAATGCCCAAAACTCCCGCTTCATGAGATCTGATAAGCTCTTCAGGTGTCCTTACATTTTGAATTCACATGAACATACACATATGCAAAATTAAGCATAAAAATTAACCCTATAATTTCTATCAAATATTCCTATTGCAATGTTTATTAATGTGTAAACAATATTGCTAAACATTTAATGAATATGCTTTTTGTCAAAAAAGTAAAAATAAATAAATATAAATTAGTATAATAAATAAATATAAACTAGTTAATATTGTCTTTCACGTGTTCTGGGCCTTGATGAAAGAGGAAAAAGATATAGAAAAGTAATTTTAGAAGGTTGGCACTTTAATAATATGATCTAATTATTTTATGCCCCTACACTACCAAGTATCACTCGGAACATTTGCTTGTGTGTGTGTGTGTGTGTGTGTGTGTGTGTGTGTGTGGTGTGTGTGTGCATTAAAATAACCCTTCCACCCTAAATTAAGATATGTATTATTCCATTAGCTTTCGTACACAGTCATTGCAATTTGGGTCTGCTAGAAAGTATAATAGTAGAATTGTTGCTGTGAGACTTTATATTCTGATCATTTAAAAATTTCCATCAGTTTATCTTCTACAAGGAATTCTATAATTGGTCAATGTAATTCTATTAGAAACATGTTTTTTTAAATGGTGAGCACTAGACAAACAATGAAGGCAATGGCAATGGCAGAATTTTTTTTTCTAATTTTCTTTTAGAAAGTTTTCTATATGCAATTTTTAGGTCATAACATCTACAAACACAGGTCTGTTTAGTAGCTTAAGTTAAGGGAAGTCCTGGTATGCTGAGGGTCACATGGTCACACCAGGTCCTCTACATATCTAGTATTGCTATTAGCTTAGCATTTTTATGGACTTCTGACTGTGAGACCCAGTGGGTTTTTGACTCTTGTCTCTGCTCTTGAGACTCTTTTCCTACTGTTGGGTTACTGTGTCTAACTTCAATGTGAGATATTTTTGCTTCATCTTATTATGTTTTATTTTGCCACGTTTGGTTGTTATGTCTTAGAAAACTATTCTTTTCTATTGAGAAACAGAAAGGGAATAGACCCAGAGAGAAGGGAAAGTGGGGAGGAACTGGGAGGAGTAGAGAGAGGAGAAGCTATAATCGGGGTATGTTGTATGATTAAAATCATTTATTTTCAATAAAAAATAAATTATAGGTGCTGGGTAAAACATATAACTTGCAATAATGTTTTATATTGACTGAAAAAATGGAGAGAAAGCTGGTGTTAGAAAAATTTTCTTCTTCCTTTCCAAAGGTCTCTACAGTTGGTGTTCCTAAAGGCAACAGCATGCACTGCTATTTAAAAGTCAAGCATTCAGCCAAGTAAAAATGGCACTCTAGGTTTTGCATTTGTCACTGGTTATCTATTACTAAAACACTGTTTATTCAGTAGCATGAACAAAAGAAAACCATTTTCTCTCTTAACCCAGCAGCAAGACAGACCAATATATAAGAAGAAGCTCAAAAAGAAAGTTATATATAATATTATAGGCTACATCTTTGACCCACACTTCAATGGAGTTGCCATTTCCAAAATGGAAAACTACAGAAATTTACATTTATGTTTCCATGGTTTTATACAACTGATCAACCTCTCTTCTTCTTAAACACCCACTTATTTTTGTAAGTGTGAAGCATTTGGTAAGGTTTGAGATTCCTGGCAGGTGAAACTACAGAATAACTAAATCTACATGCCAGTAAGCACAAACCACATCCATCAAACTGATTGACAAGGATGACAGATATCTTAACGGCTTTTAGGTATAGTTATACAAAAAAGCAAGATAACTGTCATGGTTATTCTTGATTGTCAGTTTGACAGAATTGGAAAATCAACATGGAAGCAAATCTATAGGTGGGACTATGAGGGGTTTTCTGGGATAAAATTATTGGAGATGGAAAGACCCACTCTAAATGTGGGCAGTACCATCCCATGGGCTGGTGTCCAAAACAGAATTGAAAAGAAAAAAAAGAAACAGAAAAGAAACTAAGAAACAACATCCATTTCCCTCTGCTTTCTGAGTGAGAATGAAAGATGGCCAACTTCTCAAACATCTGTCACCATGCTTTATTCACCTTGATGGCCTGTGTCCAACCAAACTGTAAGATAAAACAATCACCTGTGTCTTAGGGTTTCTAGTGCTGTAAGGATAAGCCATGACCATGGTGTCTATATAGTGAGGAAAGTTTCTACAAAACCAAGACTGAAACTCTGCAGAGAAAACATCAGCACCTACTGTCTTGAGGATTCTTCATGAGAACACATTCTACCAGTTTTTAACTCAGATTCCTCTGTATTCCCAGGACACTGGCAGCATGCAGCTAGATTTTAGCCAAAGAAACACAAGAACAAACCCTTATATAGGTGTAGGTCCCTAAACATCTTTGCTTCCTTTTAAAGCCCCATGAACCGAATGTCTACTATCCACATTTCTCTCTGAATTGCTAACTAAAACATCAACCAGAATGATGTTTTAAGTTTTGCCTTCATCACTCTATAGCTTTTCCTATTCAGAGTAGCAAATTCTTCCACAAAATATTGCAAAGCCATAAAGTCCACACAGTCAGGTTTATCACAGAAACAAAACCACTCCTTGTACCAATTTGTGTTCTAGTTTCTTTTTCTGTTACTGAGGGGAGCAGGGAAGAAGAAAAGAAAATAAAAGCATTCTGGTGGAAGACAACTCAGGAGAAGTGTGTTTACTTGGCTTATACTTCCAGGTCACAATCCAACTTTGACTGAAGCTCAAGCCACTAAACATGGAAGGATGCTGGTTGTTAGAATGTTCACTTGGCTTATTCACTGAATCATTCTGAGATGACATCAAAATATACTCCAGGACCAATTGCCTAAAGAATGGTGCAACAGACAATGGAAACATCCTATATAAACTAATAACCAAGACAATTCCCCATAGATATGCCCACAGACATTTCTGATATAATAAACATCTCAATTCTTCTAATCTCAGGTGACTTTAGTCTGCATCAATTGACAAAGCTAAACATGACTTATGAAATGCAAGTCACCAATACTGGGTGAGAACTGAAGCATAGACAAAGAAGAAATTACCTTAATAAGTATTCAAGAATAAATTAAATATTAAAGAGACTAACAAGTTTTACTAAAGATTTTGAAGTATCAGTGGTCCATTCTGAAAGTTACGTGTCAAACAGATACCCTCTTAAAAAATTTATTCCTACTAAAATTTAGAAAATGGCTGTGTGAATAGTGACAAGAAGAATATTACAACAGAAACAAACAAGTGGACACACATATATAAACAAAAAGCAAATCAAGAGGAACTTAGGGGTTGCAAGGAAAGAAATGGTAACCAATTACATGGAGCCATAGTCTAACACCTTGCTGAATTGAACCAGGAAATTATCAGGGCAGATCTGGGGATGTAGACAAAGGAATTGTAAAATTTTGCTATAACTATGTTTTAAAGGTCAAATTCTGGAAATGAGATGGAAAAATGTAACAACACATACATCTTTGCCATCCTCCTGTCACACTTCTTATGCTCCTCCTCGTTCCCCCAGAGACCGTCAGGCTTAAGCACCGGAGCCATCTTCCCACCCAATGCTTTCATGTTTGTCACCACATGCATGTTTCAGATACTGCTTTCATAGATTACACAACTTTTATTTATACCCTCATCATTGTTCTATAAGTCGTCATTATTTTGAAATCTATGAGTAGTTGTACATATAGATCTAACTCTTTCTATTGCTTTCTGTTAAGTGAAAAAAGATTTCTGCATTTTGATACTCACTTTGAATGTTGGGAGCCTCATTTTTATTTTTGCACACATAGTTTACCATTAAGATGGTTAACATATTCAACCATGCACATGGATTTTGCTAACTTTTCCATAAAGCATAAAAAGATTTAGAGTATCCTTAACACGATTTCTCCCACCAGTTGCATCTGCATTATTGTTGAATATATTTGCTAACTAACTTTAGCCAGAGCCTGTTTGTAAGCACACACAGTTAGCTCAACATTGTTTCTGACTTACTGCAATCTTCAGTATTGATTCCTTATTAAAGCATTTCTTCTTTGAAAAAGATCATTATGAATTTCAGCATTTTATACTTCTACTATCTGCAATTGGGATGAGTATTACAGTTGATGATATATTACAGTTTAATTGATAGTATTTGTTTCTTTCTTGGTGAGTCAAACAATTTACATCATCTATCTATCCAGTGACATGCGCTGTTTCGCTCAGGGTCTATAAACAGAACTATGTTAAAATTCAGTAATTACGGAAGAGTAGTCTCGTTTGATATGCACTCACTAATTCTTAGCAAGCTGAATTTGACAAGCATTTTCCCGTAGCACTTTGGAAACACTGTTCCGTTTGTTTCTGGTGTCTATTGATGCTGTCAGTTTAATTGTCATTTCTTTGGAAGTCATTTATCTGTTCTTTCTCATAGCTTTTAAGATTAAAACATAGGTAGTTTTGATTCCCCCATAAGCTTTCTTTTTTCTTTTCTTTCTTTCTTTTATTTATTTATTTTTTTTTTTGAATCCTGGAGACTATCTTGGGGGAAGTAACATAAAATTGAAGGCTTCGACAATCCACCAGTTATCGAGATAACTATGTCAAATATGGCTCTGGTGATGGTAGCAGAATTTGTGGGTGATGAAGATGAAGAGACCTGTTGATGAAGAGACCTGGTGATGAAGAAGTTAGCCAATAAGAAGAATGGGGTATTAGTTTCTTCTGTAATGAATTTCAGACTCATTCAGATGAAGGGAACATGGCTTTCCAAGACAACACTTTATCTGCTTTACACATGGATTGGTGCTTTTATTCTCACTTTGTAGTGAAGCTTACTTGGGTATCAAATAAACCTCTTACTCCAGGCTTTGCTTCTGCTTAGATTCCAAAGTTTTTCATAGTGGCGTCCAAAGCATTATGGATGGCACATTCACTAGGAAGAATCTTCGTGTCCTTGAATCCAGTTCTTGTTATCTCTGGAACTAATATTAACCTAAAACTATTTTAGACAACTTAAGTTCAGAAAAAGTTGTTTTCTAGATCATTCTTTCTCCTCTCTAACCAGTTATCTCCACTTTCCATGTGCAGCTCAGTTTTGGAGTGTTTAATTAAATCTTCTTTTAGATAATAAGTCTTATGAAAAGCTATGAACCACTATCTATTATGAATTCAAAAATTTTGAATACTCTCTCCTGTTTCTTCAGTGTTCTGTATTGTCTTTTATTAACACATGCACTACCTTTCCAACACACTGTGTGTGCAATGTAAAGCACAAGTCAAAAGTAATCACAAACATAGTGAATAACAGTGAGGTTTACAGAAAAACATGTTGTAGACCACATGACCACACATGGAGACCTTGCATTTTGTTAGAACTAAGTAGAGTTAAGCATGCTGCCTCTGGGCCATGATTTGTAAGGTTAAGGGCAGTGATTGTTTTAGATGGAAGCTTCATCAAACACAATTAGATATAAGACAGTTATTCCTGCCTGTTAACTTAGCCCATCTGTGCTTGTATTTCAGTGAGTTAAATTCTGCAGGAAAGCTCTTTTGTCCAGTGCTGGTTTCTTCAGCAGGTGTGCTCTGGCCGCAAAAACGTGTGTGTGCTTGAGGATGTGTGTGTGTGTGTGTATGTGTGTGTGTGTATGGGAACTTGTTTGCAAGCGATGATCTTGAATTCTCAAAATCCGTAGATATTTTATTGTTGTTCAGTACTGGAAGATGAATTTATCATACAGGACACTTGCAAACACAAACCCCATTAATACAGGAAATGTCTTAATACTCAGGAATAAGGCTGCTACAAACTTGGGTATATTAGAGGAGGACATGGTGCCGTTTGTTCTTTTATTCTCCTAAGTAATAGTCTTGAATATTTTCTAGTGTCATTTTTTTCTTATGAACATTTTTAAAAGCATAATATATATACCATATATGATAGATCATGCTTTCTTATGCTCACCACATCAAAATATAATGACAGCCAGGATATATCAGGAAAACCTTTTTCTCATAATAAAATGTTAAAGGCTATCTGAAAAAGGATAAAACAAAATCCTGAAATGAAATGAAATGATGCCAAAACATTTTAAAATAGACAGTATCAATCTCCAATGATTAACACTCAGGACTTTGAAACATTTCTTTAATAATCAATAATATTATATAAAATACTTCAGTTACTTTTTGAAACTTTCATATCTTTTTGTCTTTCCTAGGTGAAATTTTCATAGGAAGCACAGTACAGTGAAAGACTAGCATGCAACCATGGGTGACACACCAAGGAACAAACACCTTGGCTAGGAACCCCAGCACAGAGTTCCCTAACCATCTCCAAATGCCTCTGTTTCAGCCACTACCACAGCATGCCTGGGGGTGTGCTCTAGTTCAGTTTCTATCTGTCAAATACATCCCTGCAGGAAAGCTACTTTCTGTCTCTCTTTTCTTGGCCAGTTCGACCCTACTTTTCTTTGAAGGTACCCATTAGCTCAGCTGAGACTTCATGACCACTGTGATGCAGCTGACAGCACTTTTCAATTCTACTTTCTTCTTCCTACATTTCTTTGATTTATGGTGTCAAACTTTCACACTGCTGTGAAAGCCTTCCCTGTCTTCCTGCTTAATCTTCCTTTCCCTTCCACATTCATTTATTCAATAGACTGCTCAAATTTCCCATTTTGTCTTGGTATCTGCTTCTAGAGGATCAAATGCTCTATGGACTTAAGAGGTTGCAACCAATTATCATAACCTACTTGTCAAGGTCTAATGTTGTATATTCAAAATTACTTATATTTTTATGTTTCTGAATATTTAACGTGTGTGTGTGTGTGTGTGTGTGTGTGTACCATGTGTGTGCCTGATGGGATAGTGCCTACAGGAGTCATAAGAGGGCATAAGATAACCTGGGACTGGAGTTTCACAAGGTTTTTAGCTGCCATGTGAGTGCTAAAATTGAACCCAGGTCCCCTGTAAGAGAAACAAGTACTATTTACTGGAGGCAACTCTACAGCCCCATCAACACTACTTAACAGATTCTATTTATTATTTTCCAGTCATCACAACACAACTGCCTCTGAGGTTATAAAGCAAATATTAAGAAGTAAGAATGATATATAGAATGACAAAAATGAACTCCATCTCTTCAATGAAGCCCATTGCAAAGTTCAATTAGAAATTACTTTCAAACACTAAAGAAGTTCAAAACAGATGTTCCTTGTATTGTAACTTCAAAATGTCTAAGTCGGGCTGCAGGATAATGAACAGGAAACATGTTCCAGACCAGAGGGCTCAGTACCAAGAATTTTCTGGTCAATACTCATTGCCAAACTCTTAGAAGAAAAGTAAGGGGATCCCATTCACTATACTCCCAAACTACTACCAATTTTAACAGTTTTGTGGTCAAGGAACTTCTACTTCCTGTTGACAAAACAAGAAGGCTACAAAATTTTGGCAATGCAAAATGAGTCTGCGTGTAGTCAAATTATAACCATTATAATTCTTTGGGAGGGTAAGAACATACTTCAAATGCCTACCCCCACCCACTTAAGATACATTCTGAATTACAAAGACCATCAGGAATAGTTTTATTCATAAATATGAAATATATTTCATTCACCAAATATAAAAAGGACTAGCAGGGCTACATACAATAAACAAAGACACAGATTTAGAATCAGCAGAAACATATGAATTTTCAGAATAACTCTTAGTTCAAAGCAAAGAACAAATGAAGAGATGTTGAACAGACGTGATGTTTTCTAAATCTGTTTTCAAATCCATGGTAAAGCAGCAGGAATACCTCTCTCTGGAAAACAAATTCAAGCTTGTTTACACTAAATTCTCCTTCTCTTTATTGAAGTCCAAAGAGCCTTCAGCAATGCCCTGCTCTGTTGAGTCACCATGGCCCTGATACTCATTTTTGTTTCTCACAGTAATTAAATAAAAGCTCATAACTAGCAATCTTGTTCCCTACTTCTGAAGCTGTGATCTTGAGCTCTTACTGTCCGTGCCCTGCCTGACTGGGGAATCTCCTCAACAAAGTTTCATAAGTTGTTTTCAGACAATCTAGGGTAGGTACTCTAACTCCGCTGACTGGACATAATTTTTCTATAAATGTGTGATAAATAATTGTTATTCACTTATCATCCGACACGGATATCCGTATTCATATTCACTATTAGGTCCCCAGTACTTCAAGCTCCTGGTTATCACAGGTAGATAATTGCAGCAGCTAGAGTCAGCAACGGACCACTTTTGAACAAGACTCTGCAGTCTCTCTAGAATGTTTATTTCCAAGAAACACAAATACTGTAATTATATAGATTTTATTCTCATCATGTTTGAAGACTGCCTCTCCAAGGGTAAGTCTACATTTGTTCTATGATGTTAGCTCAAGTTAAGAGTGGGAGCCTTGCTGCACCGCCAGTGTGGGCGCTCTGTGCAAACCTCATCACAGTTCAGTCAGAAGAGCTGACTACACAGGAGCTCACAACCAAGTGAATGGCACACGCCTACGCTGAGCCAATGCAGAGACATTTATTTAAAAAATCAGCTTTGAGAAATCGTTTTTCAATGTCTACTTTCATCATTCTTTTAACTTCAAGGTAAATTCACAATCTTTTTTCCTTTTTTGTTTTCATTCTGAAATTTCTTGAGGAAAAATTTTCCTAATTAAACCTGGCATTATCTTCTAGAAGGAATTCTGTTTCTGTCCCTCTCTCCTCCCCTCTCTTTTTCTGGTCAATCTCTGCGAGCCTTCTTGTTGACACAAAGGATTCAGATATTGAGAAATTAACTTTCTGTCAAAGTTTTGTCTTACAATGCTTTTAATGTTTCAAGTTGAAAATCATGAAGAAGCTCTTTCTTTGATGATTATATTAAAATCTTATAGCTGTCAGCATGGAACAAAGGAACCTTTAAATAATGTTTTTGAAGAAGTCAGTGCAAAACTTTGATGCTCCCTTTCCTGGAAGAATAACACCTTTTTCTAAGTTACAAATCATTTTCAGTAAAGAATATGGTGTTCCAGAAATTCAAATTTAGTGAATATTCTGTTATAATTTCTGTGCAAAATTATTACATGAAAAGAACTACATCAATGGTAACCTTAAGTGGAATCTTGTGCATGCTTTCTGTGCACAGCTTCTTTGTAGATTGGGTGTTTACACATTTATATTTCATAATCCTCATGAAAATCCTACCACGTAAATACTGTTATCTTTTTTCTATTGGGAGCAGAAAACTGAATGAGCCTCAGATACTTTAAATGATGTAAATATATTTGTAAGTAGTAATATTGGGCTGGACAAGTTGCTGTTCTAAATCACTCTGAAGTATCTTTTGATAAAAATAGACTGAATTAAAACACATATCACTATTCCTTAGACAACACCTAGAGGCAACCGAGTCAAATTAAATGAGTTAGTTTATCCACAGCTACAGAAGACATGATTTACCAGCATAAAGTGGGCCCTTCAGTACAGTGCCGAAGATTGAAGATGGAAGGAAACCAATCTCCAGAACAATATATTTGTTTAAAAAGATACTTACATGTTTAATCTTTGAATCATTGCAAAACACACTAAAGAAAACTATTCTGTGCAGAGGACAAGGTTTGAGAGCACAAAGGCAGATGGATCCTCCTTTTGGCTGCACAGGGACAGGACCTGAGTGAGCATTCAGGTTCAGAGCAGAGTCCACACGCTTTGAGGCTCTGCATTTCCCATTTTATGATCAGTTTAAAGCACTTGGCAGTAAAGTCTGGGGAAAGTACAGTTGACATGGTGATTATCCTCACTCTGCAATTCCATATTTACAGTTTGGTGCTACAAGATACTAGGCGGTATCTCCTTTTATCATATAAACCTGCTGATTATGGACCCATGAAAGCAGGAGATACAGGAGGCATTGGTACGGGATTCCTTTCTCACATGGAAAAACTTCTTTCTTGGTTTGTTTTACAAATTTTACCCCAGTGGTAAGAAATGGAGCTGAATGACTTCACAAGCTTAAGATACTATTTAAAGATTGAAGAGGCAAACACGAAGCTGACATTTTCATAACAAAGCGGAAGATAAAAGAAAGCAGTTACCCATTGTTTAGTCTCTGTGAGAGAACAAATACTCATAACTAAACTGTAACTAGAATCAGAATGTAGTGTGGGACAAACAGTCTAATGGCCTCCGAGATAAATTACAGTACTCTTTTGTCCATTGTTGATTTGTTCTGTGGGATTCCATGATTCTGTACATGTATGTCACCAACAAGGAGGTTTGCTTTGGCTAGTGTACTTTAGCAGTTTGTTGAGTCTAGCCATTTTCTGGCTATCTGGAACTACCAGTGATACAAAAAGGGGAAATGAAGGCAGCAAGAAAGGAAGGGAGAGAGAGAGAGAGAGAGAGAGAGAGAGAGAGAGAGAGAGAGAGAGAGAGAGAGAGGATAAAACAAGAACTATAAGATCAGTTACTTCACTTCTCTAGGGTTTGTATGTCCACCCAGCTCGGGTGTTTATGAAACTTGTAGTTTCCCTATTAACCTCAATTTCCCCAGTACTGGGTTTCACCACAGAATTTATCCCTGGAAAAAAGTAGTTTCTGGTCCCATATCACTTCCATGGATTTTTGAGAGGAAAATGTTTAATATTTAACTTCTCTTTTTCTATGCATAATAATTTCCATTCTATATTCTTTCAGTTTGTTTTGATCCTTATGAAGATGTGGTTAAATCTGAGAGAAAATTTGGTCAACAAAATGCCTTTTAACAAAGGAAACAGACTTTATGGAATATGTTTGACCCATGCCTTGCCGTGGGCTAGGATAGAAAGTGAGGGTTGCATGAGCTAATGAGAGAGCAAGCAGTGTGTCCACAGAGTGACTCCCCTCCATTTCAACCAAGAATAAGAGTATCACAAAAATGTTTGTTACAGTAGAAATGCTTGCTAGTCATTTCTTAGGACAAAACAAAATGAAAAACGACAATAAAAATACGAAAATAATCTTAGACCTTATCTGTTTAGAATCTGTGGAAAAACATTCCCCCATGAATTTATAGTGTTCAATATTTTTCATTCACACTCCACATTGTGATCTGTAACACTGAATAACTTACTATGAAAAGCAGACAATACAGATAATGCGAAGCTTATAACACAAAGGAGCCTCCAGGTGTTCTATGAGAAAGAATAGACCTTAACTACTCCGGCAGATCTCGCAATTGTTTCTCTCCTGTGTAACTTCACAGAAAAGGAGAGAATTTTATTGTTAACCTCTCTAAACCAGGGGTCAGTAATTAAGGTGCTCACTCGCCAAACAGCCCCAGGACTTGTTTTCATTGGCGTGCCCGCTTGTAGGCTTCTCTTGAGAGAAAGATCCCCAGCTGCACTCTTTGACATGTGAGAATGTGTGGGCGGGATAACCACTTCCCCACTTCTCTTCTGCTTGTCTTGCTATCACTGTCCTCCACCTGGCTCACCCGAGAACAGGTGCCACCAGCGAGGCTTACCACTTGCTTAAGGACATCAACCCTAGCTATGACCACAGGGCAGTCCTTAGTGCATCCTCAGAAAACAGCAAAGGATTATCATATGCAAAAACAAACAACAAACAAATGGAAAAGCACTGTCGACTGAGAACTTTGCACCTGTTAGGCAATATTTTTACAGTCTTCACAAAATTTGAACAACTTTTCAGTAAGGCAAAATCAGAAACGGCTTATGTGAGTTTAACCTATCGCTTCTGGCTCTGAAGTCTGTATTGATTTTATACCTTTTGAGCCTAGATTTTCCCAGAAGACAATGGCTATCCATTAGGAGAAATCTCTTATTTTCCTCATGAAGCACTATTTAAATTTTCTAATTTGTCATCACAAAAATATTTTTTTACAAACTCTTTGGAGAGCTGTGAGTTAGAAGACACCCAGTAGAATTTCTTGGAGTCTGTAGTACACTGTGTATGCTGAACCATGAAGAGTAAAGTCAGGATGGCTGCTAACTCATTCTGTAATTGTGCCTGGTGTTTCTGCTATCAGCTCTTTCAGTCAGGTTCTGTTGAGTAGCATGAACAGAGACTTTACTTGAATTTTCTCTTTTATATACTAACATAATAATTATAAATTATGAAAAATAATGTCACGATATGAGAAATAAATATTTTTCTATGATATAGAAGCCTGCCTTTTTAATTGAATTTACATGGCTTACATGTTGGATGTGATAATATTGTCTTGTTCTCTTTACATCAAGACCCATTTTAATCACAAATTAAGAATGAATATTTAAGGTGTAAAGGAAGTTTGTGAATACTGCTTGATGTATTGAATTTACTATTTATAGTCAATTCTTATTTGCCTAAAAGAGGTGATCAATAAAAAGTAGTGTAGAAGAGAGTTTAGCATGGCATTTAAGGACCTCCTGCTTAAGAACAACTAGGATTTTGTAAGCACAAAAGTTTCCTTTGTAGCAATAAGATTGAAATTACATTTCAAAACAATCTCATCCAAATGCTTGTAGTCGAATATATGATCCAATTTGTTGTGGCTTCAGTACAATTTTTAGATGTGTTATGAATTCTGTGCATGAAGGCAGAAATGCTCTTGACTTTCAGTGATATTCCTTGTCATTAACTAGCCATTGGTTTATAGACATTAAACCTGTCCATAGAATATAAACTTGTGACTTTATACTTTTCTGGTCTCAGTATGGAGCAAGCCTTCTGCTATACTTTGAGCTGGTTGTCAACTGTGCCTAATGCTCTTTACTGTTGAGCACTGAGTAACACTTTTGTTTACTTATATTTAACTCTTCTGTGCTTCCGTATGAAATAGATCTTTTAGACTGCCAGTGCCTTAGTGGGCTATAGTATCAATACTAATAATATTTCAACCATATCTGCTTTTATTCATTTGCCGCATGTACTATTCAGTGATCTCCATTAACTCCTAATTTCAAACACTACTTTAAACAGAAGAAACACAGGGAATATTGAAAAGTCTTTAGAAGAGCACTTTGTTCTATCTAGTGTACGGAGAAGATATCTTGTAGATCTCATAAGCATTCTTGAATGATGGATAAGGGTCTTTCTCCAAGAATATAGTAAGAATGGAATTTAGGGGGAAGGAAGACAATCCTTTACAAGGGATTCACTTATACAAGACAGGAAGATGAATAGCAGACATATTTATATAAGTAGAGCATATTAATGTGGAGTTGTTGCTGAATACAAAAAACTATTTATACATTTTTATTGACATTAAATAAAAATAGTTTGATGGAAGTGGCAAATTTTATATTTAAGTTAGCACTTTACTCTGGAAATGACTTGATGCAAAGCATATGGAGATAGGTATGATTTCATATGGGAAGTAATACAAACCTAAACTTGGTAGTTAAATCAAGATATTACCATAAACATTTTCAAATGTGAACACTAAAAAGCAGAATTATTTTTTTTGAATTGTTTCTAACTGTATCTTCAGCTTCTAAAAGAATACCCATAACATAAATGATTAGCTAGCTAACATAGTACTCCTTAGTTAGACCATCGATCCAGTCTACCCACCCATAGATGCCCTTATTGTTCTCTCTACCCACCCACTAAGCATTCAATTAGTGCAGAATACCAAAACTGGACTAATCATGATGTAGCATCTGAAAGAAAAAATAAAGGACATGAACTGAATTATGGGCACGAAGCAGTGTGGTAAACCCAAAGGTCTCTGGAAAGTAAGCAGAGAGGATATGATGCTGTCATGGTGAGCAAAGGCAGATAAGATTTCACTGGCGACAAGTATTGTGTGTGTGTGTGTGTGTGTGTGTATATATCTCAGGTGACGACACAAACTGGTCTTTATCCATTAGATTTTTCTCTTTTTATGGAGATGCACCATCAACCAGAACCATTTCCTTTAGCATTGCAGTTCTAAGAGGGTATGTGCATTTATGTGATCTGCACAAGTATTTTCCTGCTCTAACAGTGTTTCTCCATGTCTCGCCCTAGTCAATACATACACATAGGTGACCATGATACAGAATGCTCCTTTTCATTTCTATTGCTCAAATTAGCTTTTCTCTTTTCTCCTTCTATACTACCAGGCACAAATTAAACATCTTGGTACCTTGCCACAGATGATTTGCACTTCATTTTGGATAGTGTTTTCCAGGTCAGGAAATGTCTAACTGTCTATTTGCTTAAGTTAGAAAGTTCCCACAATTGTGTGTTTTTAGAGTTCTCATTTCTTGGTTGATAATTCCATGTATTCATATTTTACATTTGCTAAAATCTTTGAACAAATTTATAACTGTTTTGAAGTCACTGTGCTTCCAGCATCTGCATCATTTCTGATTTTTTTTACTTATATTGTTCCATATTTTGTCATTCTTTGTATATGAGGTAAATTTTATTGAATTTTGCATTTTACAACCTATGTGTATTTCAAAGTTTCTCAGTAGCTGGTTTTCAGGCTTTGCTACGATTTTCTGTGTGTGTACAGATGGTTCTTTAAGCAATTCCTCAGGGGAAACTCCTTTACCTGACATTCCTCTTACTCATGTCCCCTCATAGTAGATTTATTCCAACCACCTGAGAAGTTCAGAGTGCATCTCTCTTTCTTCTTGGAGATGCCAGTACTTGGGCTGTTTCCCATTTATACTACAATCTAAAAAGAGGCCAAGGAGCCAACGCAAAACTATTTGTTATTTTTTTCAACAGCAAACATGCTTCATTTTCCATTGAGCACTTTCCAAAATCAGTTGATTTTTACTTTGCTTAGATTTTCAAGGGTTTAAGTTAGAAGATTCCAACATCTAGTAACATATCCTAGCCAGGAGTCCTGTTCTTTGGAATGTTTTTGGTGGCTAGACTCATTTCAGCATCACAGAATGGAACTTGTTATCTCAGAGTGTGACTTTGTTGTCTTTTTCTTGAGAATCCACAGATTCTCAGGACTTAATGAAATATATTGTACTTAAATGCTCTGAGACACTACACTTGCTGTTAAAACTGCCTTTCACAATAGTTGATGTTCTTTGCATTCATCATTGTATAGTAATTTGTGTTTCTACATGTTTCTCTACAATCAGTGGCATGTTCGGATTTTGAAGAATGAATGTAGAAAAAACACAAATAGACAAATAAGCCAATACAGGACAAAGTCAGACAAGGCTAAATCTGAAATCTGGGTCATTTCCATGACTATGAAATCATTTATTCTACAGTTTCTCACTTGCAAATACTTTGGGGGCTTTCACATGGACAATCTGTATTCACAGTTGTTTTGGAGTCACACCACACGCCTTAAGTTATGCATAACAGTGCACTCTACCAAATGACTGCACAGCTGGGGAGTTCACTGGGGGTAGCAGCTGGGTGAGGATCCTCAAAAGATGGGTGGGTACCGAAGGAGTTCCTTCTTGCTTTTGTACTCCAAGGCTCACTATTAGCATCTTGCAAAACAAAAAAGAGATTAGAGTTTATTGTTCTGTTTCTCCCCAGTGGGGAAGCCTTGTATGTTTATGCCCTAAAGACCGCACATTTGAAAGGAACAGCCACTTCTGCTAGGAATTAACCAAATTGACTATCTTCCCAGTTTGAATTCACTGGATAACCATCAATCCTTTCTTTACATTGTGCTCCAAAGACTCAGCCAGAGTATTGTGGAGGCCTGAATTTCCAGGTTTTCCTATCTGGAATACAAACATCAGTTAAAGACATAATATCGTTTTCTGCTACTCTCAAAGGGCATCGAGCAGGCTGGCTAGCATCACTGCAACGTTTTAATTACTGGTGCTTACTACAATTTGCAATAATTACAGTTCATTTAGTGAGCTGGTTCTTAATTGCAGAGACTGCTAAAGTAACAATTGAATAAAAAAATAAAATGTAATTTTATATATGTGTGCATCCTTCTTTTTTAAGTGTGCGTGCGTGCGTGTGTGTGTGTGTGTGTGTGTGTACATACATATGATTGGGAGGGATGTGGGCAGATACAGAAGTAAAAGAAGCTCTATTCTACTCATTTAATTTCTAAGCAGAGATATCAAAAACACTTTTCTAAACATAATGTCTAAAATTATATCTAATCATTGTTCCTGAAATTTTCCATCATTCCTGAAATTTTTTAAATATAATTCTTGTTCTCATGTTTCTTTCTATTAAGGAAAGCACAATGATTGAGATTTAGTATTACCAAGTAAATACTCCAATAAGTTTGATTCAGGAGGCAAATCTCAAGTCAGAAAGAATGTCTATATAAAGAAAATTTTCATCTAGAAAAGGCAGCTTTCTATCACTTATCCATTCTTCCCTTTAGCGACTAGAACTAATCATAAGATTCCATCTACACGAATGAAGATGATGTGGGGAAAGAATGTCTAGAAACTGGCAAAGCAAAGGGGATGCAAAGACGGACTGAAGGGAGTGAATGGCCAATGAGAGTGAACGTCCCTGAAAAGAAAAAATACAATTTTTTGATTGTACTATTTATCATACATTTCTGAGGAGTCTAGAGAATATGTTCTAAACTGTTGTGAATGCTTCAGTTTGAAGATATATAT
>NC_022021.1:16448310-16449553 GCF_000317375.1 Microtus ochrogaster
TATATACATATATACATATATGTGTATATATATATATATATATATATATATATATATATATTGATTATCAAATAAGTCCATGTTCTTAAATCCTGTACTTATTTCAAAATAAGTAGAAAGCATAAAATACTTTCTGGCAGGTCCCTGCAGGTTAGTCATGTAGCGGGTTGATTCAATAGCCTTGCTAGTTCAATCCTGAAGCTGGAAAGTACAGAGAGGAATGAGGAAACAGAAATGATGTTGTGAACTGTTCTGGCCAGAAAATTAAGAAATTTCACTTGAAACCACATCTTTCCACATAAAATGATTTGAAGAATGTAAACAATCAAAAGCAAAAGGAATAAGAAGACACAACCCCTTGTTCAGGAATCTTCCCTGGAAGGGAGAGAGGATCTTAAGACATGAATTAATGTCATTAATGTTCTTTGTCAAGTTATTATCAATTCATTGGCTGTATTAAAATTCTAGTGTTCTGATTTTTAAAAATCAGCAAGACACATCAAATAAAAAAGTACATTGCCATTAAAATTCCTGTATTCTGAACTGTCTTGATTATTGCTGTTAGTAAATTGAAAATGGTGCATCTCTGAAAATAAAACACAAATCTGTCCAGAATGAGACAGATATTTAGTCCCTATAAAAAATGGGTAGCATGCTGATTCTCAGAAATAAAAGAGCTGGGTATCTTAACAGTTCATGAAGTAGTATGAAGGAAATATTGCCAAGTTGTGTACAATAAGTGTGTGAAAACTTAGTGTTTTTTTTTTTTTATACCATAGCTAAGTCAACTTATTTGTACTTTATTAAAATTTAAGTTTTATACAGAGTCTTAGACAGCCAGGCTGGCATCAAACTCACTAGTAGCCAAGACTGGCCTTCAACAACTTACACTACCACATTAGCCTCTAGGTCATTGAGATAACATGCATGATCCTTCATACTTAGATGACCTTGAGATTTTTATTTATTAAATTTAGTTATTAATAATAGTGTCTTCCTCATATTTGATTTGTTGTTTGATCATTTTACTGGTTTTGAAGTATGAAAATTGTGCATAGAAGTCAAACATAAGATATATTACAATTCATAGATATATCAAAAATGTTGGTTTTGTCCTTTTTGCACTGGCTGCCACTGTGCTAAAGACAGAACCCTTTGCTGGGATTTTGAAACCTGACTTGCATTCCAACTGCTCAAGTGAATTCTCAGGCAAAACAACTGCATAAAATGAAAAAAAAAAAAA
>NC_022021.1:16449673-16454180 GCF_000317375.1 Microtus ochrogaster
AAAAAAATTATTGTAGATAAAAGAAAGAGCATAGCCAGAGACAGACCACTGGGAGAGTCCAGCATAGACATGACCCCGAGCTATGTGAGAAAAGGGAGAGGGGAGAGGAGCGGCTGACCAAGAGAGACAGCCTGGGCCAAGAGACTGACTGGAAACTGGTATAGCCAACATGGCTGGATTGTACAGGGAAGGGGAGCTAGGGGAAGAGAGTCCTAGGCCCTGGGCAAGAGAACTTCAGAGCAGGGATCACGGTCTGGCAAGCATACCTTGTAACAGATAGGGATAGTGGGAGACACAGGCGGCCAGGTCTGCTTTGATATGTTAAATAGACACTTAAGCCTTATGTCCCAGGGCTTGAAACCTAAGAATGACCAATTTCCCTCAGTCTGTGTTCTCTGGCTGATGTCCTTACAAAATTTCCTTTTAGTCCTAAGTATTTTATTATTATGTGGATCATTGAGTTTTGTGCAGTTTAGGCTACAAGCAAAAATGCAATAGTGTGTGTGTGTGTGTGTGTGTGTGTGTGTGTGTGTGTGTGTGTGGTGCTAGTATTAAACTGATAACCTCATACTTACTAGGCAAGCACTCTGCCACTAGCTACAACTCCAGGTCCACAAAACTTAAAGACATGCTGTATTTTTCTAAAGCGCTTATTGTTTATTTCTTTCCTTACTTTTCTCATCATAAAAGTACTATATCAGAAGTTACATGTGCTACAGATGTTACAGATGCCAGTTGACATCATAAGCTTCTGCCATAGTATTATAGAATATAATGTGCAAATATTTAGGGTATCTTTCAAATTCATTCTGCTTATAAAAACACTTTTATAGCCATGAATTTTATAAACTAGGGCTCACTTGAGAAGGAAAGAGGGAGTGAGAAGGAGAAGGAATAAAAAATACCAAGGACAACTAAGAACTACAAAGAGAAACATAGTATATGGACATATAATGCTTGCATGTAGCAGTTATTTTGCTCTTGCTTTAATAAAATATGAGAAACAAAGGAACTTAAAGAAGAAATAGTTAATTTACAGTTTCTGAGGATAAGAGTCTATAAAGGCAGGGAGACATCAGCAAGCAGTAGTTATGGCCTTTGCAGCAGACAGTGCTCATGACCTGACCTGCAAACAAAACAAAAACAGCAAAGTGGAAATGGCTTGAATTTTTAACCTCTCAGAACCATATCCAGCAACACACTTCCTCCAACAAAGCCACACTTCCTCCACTCTCTTAACAACACCACTAACTACTGATCAAATGTTCAAATGCATGGGCTCTTGGGGGACAGTCCCATCAAAACCACCACATTTATTCCCGGACATGTTAGAGAACAAGTTATATTATAATGAAAATGCATTTATTCAGCCTTTGAAAGTCTCCATAGTCTTTCAGAGTCTCAATACCATTGAGACTCTTCCTAGACTCAATGCAATCTTTTAATTATAACACCCTGTAAATTTTAAGAGCAAGTACATTTTCCAACATGTAATGGTACAAAATACATAGTTGCCATTCCAAAACAAATAAGGGCAAAGTGAAAAAATACTGGACCAAAACAAGACTGGGGCCCAGAAGGACAACCAAAACATTTTTGTACAGTATCAAAGGGCTTAGATGGCTCCAGCCTTCCAGCTTTGCTTACTGTAACACTCTTGTGGTGGTTCCACTCCTTATATGCAGCTCTCCATGGCAGATATTCCGTAACTCTGACATCACCAACATCTTGGGGTCTCCATTGTAACCCAGATTCACTTCATGCAATTGTTTCTCAGAGCCTTCACACAGAGTCTGTCCTATCATATGCTACCTGGCTTTTGTTGCTCTCTGAAACCATGGAGGAAGAGCCTATACCTCCTTCACTCCTGTATTTGTAATGCCTGTAAAGCTTAAACCATGGGTACGACACTGTCATGTTTGACTGCCATCTTGGAATGGACCCTAGCCTAATTGAATCACATTAGATTGAGTATTATTTTCCTAATTTTTGTTTTGTTTTTTAGTAGCAGAAAATTATTTAGGGTCAGTCCTACTAGTTGGGAGCATAGCTGCCTTAGGCTTGCCATAAAAGCACCCTTCCTTTATTCTATTGCAGAGAAGGTAGCTCTCTCTAGTGGCACTAATGTCCTTATTTCTTTTAGCACAAGCCTTGGGTTCATCATTAAATTTCTTGGCACTTGTGTGTGTGTGTGTGTGTGTGTGTATGTGTTCTCTTTAAACTGTACATTTTGTATTTCTTTCTTACTACTTGCTATTTCTCATTGTAGACCTCCATAATAGGCCTTAATAATAATTGTGTTACAGTTTCAATATTATGTTTGCTGCAGTTTTCTTTGTTTAAGAAATTAGTTCACTAATTTTAAATTTAGTTTCATACAAGTTTTAAGACAAGGGCAGAGTGCTACCATACTCTTTGACAAGGTATCACAGGAGATTCCAGCAGAGTTAATAATATTGTTTTTCTTTGAGACCTCTTGTGCTTGGTCTTCATAGCGCACAGTTCTTTCAGCATTGTAATCCAGGTTCCTAATATGGCCCATTAACCTCTGCTTACATTTAACCAGTTATCTAGTTCAAATTCCTAATGTCTTCCACATTCCTCCAATTCATATATGGTTAGGTTCTTCCCAGCAGCACCCCACTCTCTAGTATCTATCCAAGGGGATAAGAGTTCATCAAAGCAGTGAGGCATGACAACAAGCGTGTTGGATAAAATAAAAGCTGAGAGCTTACATATTGAACTACAAAGATGAAGCAAAAAGTGAAAAGGAAATGGTGTATTTAGATTGTCAAATTCTGTATTTATTGACATGGCTTCCCTAGCAAGGCCAAACCATCTAATCATCCCCAAACCTTGTTATCACCTGAGAACTGAGTGTCTAAATGCATGAGTTTAGGAGACATGCCCATTCAATTCAAACCACCACAGTGTGTGTGTGTGTGTGTGTGTGTGTGTGTGTGTATGTATAAGTTAAATGGAGTTATTCAACTTGAGGTGATAATGTCCCCGTCAAGAGTCAAAAATTCCCAGTGCAGGTCATGCATGGGAGCTTCCATGAGAGTTGTTGTCAGGGCAGTCCAGTAGAGTCCAAATAACCTAGAATATTGCTATTGCTCTTGGTTGCCTCCTAGAACTTGAAGGTAAGACTGTATGGCCAAAACACTCTACACTTGATACAGAAGATTTAGAAGAAGCAAGCTGAAACTTACTTGGAAGGTATTCCAGAGAACTCTTTCATAGTATCAACAGTTGCTCTGTAAGTTGTCAATGGGAATGAACAATCAGTAGTCTTACCCTCTATGAACCACAAGAAAGATTGATTGTATTGATTATGCTACAATAATGCAGTTTTATCTATTTGTTGTGAATTATTATTATGTGTATATTATTGTGAATGCCCACTCAAAAGAAAAGAATTTGTGTCTGCTACTTTAAACCTAGATAACTACTGGTGGCTGGACAGGCTATAGGGCTCAGAGGGGAGCCTTCTACTGCCATTTCCCGAAAGCAGTATAGTTTCTAACTCTGCTCTGAATACTTATATTTATATCTATGGTAAGTTTAGCTCTAACCCCCTCACCAGAAAAGCTTCTTTTTTCAACAGATGGAGACTATTACAAAGATTTATAGCTGGTCAAAATGCAAAGAATAAGTTGCTGTGGGATGTCTAACACCAACTGATATATCTGTAATGAAAAGTCTGCACACAAGTCCCAGAAACAACCATGAAGAGGGACAGGAAGCTTGTAAAGACCATAAAATTAGGGTATCTTCTGTGAGATAGTGCCTACTAGATATCACAGTGGTGTTGCGCTTACAAGCACTCAACAACATGTCTTACAATATGTGAAGAGACCACACCAATCTGTAAAGCAAGATGGACAGAGGAAGTTGAGAAGACCCCACTCATATAAAGCGGGATAGGCAATCAATAGCTGTTGTGAGAAAGAAACGTCTGTTTTCTTTAAGAATGAACCCGAAATATGGAGTGGCAGCTCTAAGCACATGGACATACAAGCAGCATTAATCAGGTTCAGTAGATTATATAGCAGCAACAATTACAAAAAAGGTGTGGAAACCGAGGGGAGCAGGGAGAAAGTTAGAAGAGAAAGAGGGAAAGGTGGAAAACAATGTAAATACTACATTTGTATAGAAAATTCCAAAAAGAGCATTTAAAAGACAGTTCTATAAAACATTTCATGTACTGTAATACAACTGGCTTTGCTCTGGCATTCATGTAGTATAATAATGCACCATGCAGCAGTTCAAACTTATTCTTCTGAACATAAGTATTCTACAGATACTTCTTGAATTGAATGATTTAATTAGAAGTAGGTAAATATAATTTTTTAATTTTTAAAAATGAGTATCTTTCGAGAAGTCATTGTTTTTTACCGCAGCAAATGGATGGAAATAGAAAACACTATACTGAGTGAGGTAACCCAGACCCAAAAAGATGAACATGGGATGTACTCACTCATAATTGGTTTCTAGCCATAAATAA
>NC_022021.1:16455036-16462413 GCF_000317375.1 Microtus ochrogaster
GCGGGAGGAGGGGGAGGGAGGTGGGAGGCTGGGAGGAGGCGGAAACTTGTTTTTTTTCCTTTTCTCAATAAAAAAAAATAATAAAAAAATGAGTATCTTATATCAAGAACCATAAAGATAGAGAACAAAGAGCCACAACTTAAATAAATTTATATTTTTATTACATGGTATATTCTTATTACATACTTCCATGTGAAATAGGGCATAAAATTATTCAACAACTCCATGATGTTTGTTGCTAAATAAGAATAAGCACACAGTCTTCTTCCTCTCTCCTGGAATAATGATATAAACACTGAGAGAATACATTCACAAGCCTTATGAGGACCACAATGGAGAGTTAGTATAGACTCATTAGAATGGATAAGAATTTGTAATACCACTCAGGCAGTGAGTATGAGTGAGTATGGCATGTTTTCCAGGATCTTGCCTTTACTTCTATTGTTGTTGTATTTTTCTATAGGTCTGATAACTCTGGGTCTAGACCAAATTCATTCTGAAACTTAGAGTTGGCTATTAATGCGAATGAGAGGTGTTCCAAAAAAAAAAAAAAAGAGGTTTAGGATCAGAAAACGTCTAGATCAGACTTGAAGGGAATCAAGTGCCCTCCCACTAGTAACATTGTCACTATGGGCAACGAACACTCTTTATTAATCATCATTGGTTACTATAGTAAAACTATTAGTTTTTATGAAGAAATGGAAGTTTATTCTAACTCAGAACTATAAAGATCTTGAGTAAAATATCAAGGCAGTCTCTACAAGGGCCACTCCTTGACTGCATCTCATCATGGAGCTTGATAGAGGGGAGGTTTTCAGGAGGTCATGAACATGCGTCCTCAAAACTCAGCAAGTGATTATAGTTAAACTAGGAGTGGAGGGAGTAGGAAATGGAGACGGGGTTGAGAGAAATGCTTAGACTTTATGAGAAGTCTGGGACTTATATTCCTAAGGTACAATTCCTGTCACTTAAAGACCTCTCACTAGACACTATCTCCTAAAGTCTTTACCATCTTCCAGCAGGACTACTTTGGAATGAATTCTTTCATTATAGAGGGCTACAAGTCCCTAGAGTGCTTACAGGAACTATAACTCAGGGGCATTTTTCAAGCATTCTCTGTTCCTCTGTTCCTCTCTCTGTCTATCTGTCTCTGTCACTCTCTGTCTCTGTCACTCTCTGTCTCTGTCTCTCTGTCTCTGTCTCTGTCCCTCTCTCTCCCTCTTTCTCTCTACATATAGCCTTCCCTCTCCCCTCCCCTCCCTCTGTCCATCTCAACCCCCCACCTCTGTCTCTCTTTCTCTCTCCTAGTTCTTGGTCTGCACTGAGGTGGTGTTATAAAGTATAAAACAGAAAACTAGAAACTAGCTTCTAGCTGGCTACTCTTAGGAATTTCAATAGAAAATATGGTTTGGGAATATCACTGTGCTGGGTAATATTTATGACCTTGACACTACCAAACTTACTTGGGAGGACAGAACCTCAGTTAAGCAATTGCCTCTATCATATTTTCCTATAGACATATGTGGGGGGCATTTACTTAATTAATCATTGACTTGGAAGGGTCCATTCAAGACTGGATAGTGCCAGCCCTTGTTGAAAATGTGTACACCTGTCCTAGTTTGCATAAGAAAGCAAGCTGAACCAAGTGTGAAAAGCAAGCCTGTAAGAAGTATGCTTCTGACTTCTACCTCAAGCTTCTGCCAGTGAGTTCCTGCTTGATTTCCTTTCTTATGGACTGTGGTCAAGATACGTAAGTCAATAACCCTTTCCTCCATGGATTGCTTTTCTTCAGAGTAGTCTCTCACAGCAACAGAAAGAAAACTAAGGTAGGAACTCAGTTGCCTGTAAACTCTCGGCTTCACTTCTGAACTTTGCACACATGGACCCGACCCTATAGACTATTCTAAGGACCCTGAAAACTAAAATAAGAAGTAAGCTGCACCGAAACCTAAGACAGGTTATTGGGTGCTGCAAACATATGACATATAAAAAATAGTTTCTCAAATGCTTTGAAAATAGTAATGACACAAAGCCCACAACCCTTGAAAGGCTCATCAGAAGAGTGGCCATAATACAACTGAATAGATTGCATGCTAAACAAAATACCAACAGTCTTCTTAGATGTAGCGAAATCCATGGAGTCATAATATAATATTTACAGCATGCAGAATCCAAATCAAATTCCTCAAAGTGGAAGAACCAGAAAATATGTGATGTAAAGGAGAGAAATCCAGCATGTAATAACACAAAGATGACACACAAATAGAATTAAATGTCAAAGTTTCAAAGTCACTCTTATGAAAATGATACAATACGTGAAGACAAATACTCATTTTAAACTGAATAAAAATTTTCAATAAAGTGGTAATTTTATTGAACCCAACAAGTCTTAGAACTAAAATTTTAAACAATGATAATATGTATCTTGCTGTTACTGAACGGATTCAATAGTAGAATGTTGAAAGGAGCTGCTTGTTGGTTCTGGATGCTTGGCCCCGAAATAATCACAAAGAAACTGTATTATTTAAAACACTGCTTGACCCATTACTCTAGTTTCTTTTTGGTTAACTTTTACATATTAATTTAACCCATTTCTAGTAGTCTGTGTATTGCCACGTGGCTATGGCTTACTGGCTAAAGTTTCATCTTCCCAGCAGCGCTACATGGCTTCACTCTGGCTCTGCCTCCTTTGTCCCAATATTCAGTTCAGCTTTCCCTGCCTACCTAAATTCTGCCCTATTAACAGGCAAAGGTGGTTTCTTTATTCATCAATAGTATTCACAGCATACAAAGAGGAATCCCACATCAGTAGATTAAAAATATCAGTGAAAGGCATCACCAAACCTGAGGGATTATCATATAGTTTCCATCCCACATAACAAATAATGTGAATCTGGAGATATTGGAAAAAACAAGCAGCTTTAGCACTCACAACACTAATATCCTAGAAGAAAAAAGTAAAAGAGAGAGGAAAGATAAACCTCTGGAAAACCTAGTAGCTGAAAAGTCCCTTGGCAAAAGCTAGAAACCCAATGCTTTAATAACTGAAACCTCAACCATTTCCTGTCCAGATACGTCATAATAAAACCACTGAAAAGCAAAGACTGACACAAAAAGAATCCCAAAATTTTTCTAAGAAAAATTTTATGCCATTTACAGAGAAAAGGAATTTAAATGATTAGAGGAATTTCATTTAAAGCCATAGTAGATGCATCTGAAGATGGAATTTCATGGTATATTTTTTATTGCCCAGAAGCTCTGAGTTTGTTTCCTGTACTGTAAGAAGGTCAGAGATACAGTGCATGGAGGACTGGGGAAGGAAATGTGGAGGAGAGAAGAAAAGAACTAATAACAAAAAAGACATCAACCCAAAATTCTATATCTAGAGAGACTATACTCCAAGTGTTAGGTAAGTAAATATATCCTATATTGATGAAAAACTTAGACAACTAATTATCTGAATACTTGCTCTAAAATAATTTTGAAACAAAAAAATGTTTATAAAAAAGGATATTACAAGGAGAGGGGCCTTTTGTTTGTCCTGGCCACCTGGCTAGCTTACACCCAAAATAACCACAGAGAAACTGTATTAATTAAATTACTGCTTGGCCAATTAGCTCTATCCTCTTATTGTCTAACTCTCACATCTTGATTTAACCTATCTCTATTAATCTGTATATCACCACGAGGTTGTGGCTTACCCAGAAAGATTCAGCATGTCTAACCTGGCGGCTCCATGGTGGCTCTCTCTCTGCTTTATTCCTCCCAGAATTCAGTTCTGTCTTCTCTGCCTACCTAAGTTCTGTCCTATCAGGCCAAGCAGTTTCTTTATTGATTAACCAATGAAAGCAAACATATACAGAAGCACCTCAAATACCAAAATGATTTCTTTATTAGAAAGATGTCTTGTGAGAAAAGAGAAAAAGCATAGAGATGTTAAATATCTTAGTAAATACTCTTCTTCATTTCTTGAACTCTTTTTCAGGGGATGGAGTGATGGCTCAGAGGGTAAGAGCACTACCACTCTTCTAGTGACCCAAATTCAGTTCCCATCACCAATATTGGGTGGCTCAAACATGCCTGTAATTCTAATTCCTGGGACGCAATACTATCTTCTGGGATCTGTAGTTATCCATGCACATGCATAGTAACAAAAACACATACAGGCACATAAACAAGAAAAAAATTCTAGAAAAAAATTTTCAGACTTAAAAAGAAAATTTTTATATCTCAATAGAATTAACAATGAACACACACACACAAGTATATAACAGCATCATATCAAGAGGATGAAAAAGAGTTATCTTAATTGGTAAGGTTTCTTTTGGCATTTTCAGAGTTGTAAAACTTCAGCTAAAATGGATTGTTAAAATTCACATATGTGTGTAAAGTCAATATAAAGAAAGCACATGTACACACATACACTTAGTCACTAACATGCCCATGAGTCTTTATGTAGTCCAAATATAATAGATTTTACATATTTTTAATTGAAATGGAATTACATACTTTCTTATCTTTACTTTCCTTTCTCTACCTCTTCCCTGCTACCCTCCTTCAAACTTTACATGTCCCCCCAAGTTCTCATATTGTTTGCTTCTTTTTCTTTGCTATTTATCTTATACATACAGAGGGGGAGAAGAAGAAGGGAGAGAGGAGAGACAGAGATGAGTTTTTGTTGCTTATATGCATAACACATATGGTTCTAAGACTGACTACACTAGGTTGGAGAACCAGTTCCAGGACTCGTTACTGAGAGAGGCCAATTTTCCTCCCTCTCAGCAGTCAGTAGTTGTCTCTAGTTCTTTGCCTAGGAATAAGATCTGGCCAAATATTTCTACTTCCACTTTAACATGACCATTGATATTGCTATTGTTCTAGTCTTTTCTGGTCAGCCATTTTTATTTTTACATGATATTGTTGAGATAAAACTGAGATTAAATAGAACAAAATTAATGTTTAAGGGAAAATAATGACAACCCCAAAAAGGATACAGGTGAAAATCTGCCATAAACACTTTGAGAGCATGAACACTGTGGGGCTTTGAATGTTCCTAAATGGCGATGCAACTTCAGTACATTTAGGAAATATGGTATTTCAGGAGGACATATATCACTGGGGGCAACTTACCATTCCTATATTGTTCTCTCTGTCTCCTCTTGTGGCTCCAGAATATGAGTTGTCAACCCCTGTTCCTGTGTCCATGCCTGCCACTTACTGCAATTGTGACCCCTTAAACCCTTCTGGAGCCATAAGCCCAAATAAATCTTCCTTTTGTATGTTACTGTGGTTATAGTGTTTTATCACAGCAAGAGAAAAGTAACAAGTTAATCCTTGTTAGAAACAAATTGCCTTGAGTTTAATAAGATATAACAGTAATGGTTAATTTTATGTATCACCCTTGCTGGACAAGAGGTATAGAGATATGGGGAATTTTTGAGAGAAATTTTCGGTGGGATCAATGTTATAACTAGCAAAGGGAATAATGTAATTTCCCCCATCATGGGTGGTTTTCACTCTACCAAATGATATCTGAAATAGATCAATAGGTTAACCTTCCCCCAGTAGCTGAGAAACTTCTTTTGCTTACCTCCATTGAGTTAGAAGATCAGCTCTCCTCATTTGTCCTTATGGTTTTCAAGCATCCTTACATAAATGGACTATGTATCTGGTGACTAGTTTTGATTGACATACAAAACATTGTTCTGAGGTTGTGAAGTCCAATATCCAAGTGCTACTTGGGTTTCCTCCCCATGAAATACTCTCTTCCCACCTTGTGGATGTATCCATCTTAGGCTGGCTAATATGCAGAAGGAAACTGCTTGGTGGCTGTGGGATGATGTAACTACAGAGTGGTATAATGAGAGAAAATCAAGTGACCACTCTAACAGTAAGGACACAAACCAGCTGAGACCAAGATCACAGTAAACTGAGTTAGCCATCTATTCTTGGAACCATGGTACTGGTATCATTAGTGCTACATGGTATCATTAGTCCTGCAGAATTGACTATTCCAACATGTATGTGATGTCACACCAAGTACAAAAATCCCAATAAGGACAGAAAAGTAGTATAATCCTATTTCTGAAAAGTCAAGTGCCATTTCTCATACTTTTAAAGACAGTGCATAAAGCACTGTGACATATCTGACCATGGATTTCTGGGATGATTATGTAGCTACCAAATCCTGTTGCCTGTTGCAAAGAGATGCTTCTTTGTTTTTGGAGACCCAGCTAGCTTAGATCCAAAACAATCACATAGAAACTGCATTAATTAAATCACTGTTTGGCGCATTAGCTCTAGCTTCTTATTGATTAACTCTTACATATTAATTTAACCCATTTCTATTAATCTGTGTATCATCATGTAACTGTGGCTTACCAGCTAAAGTTTCCAGCGTTTGTCTCCAGTGGTTCCATGGCTTCTCTCTGACTCTACCCTTCTTCCTCCCAAAATTCAGCTTAGTTTTTCCTGCCTAGCTAAGTTCTTACGTCCTATAGGTCCAAAGTTGTTTCTTTATTCATTACTGGTGTTCACAGCATACAGAGGGGAATCCCACATCACCTCCCCTTTACTGTTTAAATAAAGGTAAATTTTAGCTTTAATATAGTAAAATTACATATAACTAAACAGTTATCAAGCAATAATTATAATTACAGTATTTATGTCTACTTTATCTTGTAACATAAATAAGAAGTATAATAATAACTATCTATTCTTCAACTCCATTAAAAACTCCAGAAGGATATAGTATTACATAAGTAAACAGGAAGTGCATTGTAAGCAACTTCTAAAGCCCTAAAATTGACAGAGACATCTCTCTGCCTAGACAGTCACCTAAAGTTTTACTGTACTGTTGGGGCATACATTTTTAGCCTACCGGCCCATAGTATCTAGCAGACTTTTCCAATAAAGCAGGAAATATCAAAGACTGTTCTGCCCATATTGACAGTTTGACAGTCACTTTCTTCTTTAGTCTGCAGAATGTCTTACAGACTCTTTCATGAAACAGGAACCCCAAAGGATCATCTAACCTTTGTGCAAGTTCTGCAGTCATTTCTCTGTGGGTCCTGCATGTCCAGTCAAGTAGTCTAGTTAAGAGCAGTTTCTTGCCCAAATGGATAACCAGATCCATAAGGAGACTTTTCAGTGCCCATCTTCCTCTTGAAGTAGCTTGTGCTGCCAGGAGAAGATTGTGTCTCATTGTCATGAAAAGTTCTAAGTTATTAAAAAGTTTAAATGCCATATTTTGAAGGTCTCTGAAAGATTCAAAGAATACATATATAACTGAAATACATCTCTATATATCTAGAAAAATCTAACTAACATGGCTATAAGCTTAACTATTATAAATCTATTAACTTATATTTCTTAATT
>NC_022021.1:16462980-16464341 GCF_000317375.1 Microtus ochrogaster
AAAAGCAACATATTCTTAGACCCTTACACATCAATTGTCAAACAAAACAATACACCTTGGATTTTCTCATATCCACTTTTATGGAGATATTTTCTTTTCTATTTTTTTAAGATGAATGTATTTGTTTATTTTTACATAAATAATTAGGTCTTGGCTGAGTAGTTTCATGCTGCATGACATAGAATACCTTCATTGTTTTTCAGAGATGATCGATATCTTAATCTGAAAAGTCCACTTTGCACAAATGTGTAATATAAATGGGAGAAATATTTGGTGGTTACTCAGAAAAATGGAAATCAATTTATCTCAAGACCCAGCTATATCAGTCTTGGGCATGTACCCAAAGGATGCTCAATCATACCTAACAAGGACATTTATTCAACTATGTTCACAGCAGCAATATTTGTAGTATCTAGAACTTGGAAACAACCTGGATACCAATCAAGAATGGAATTTGCAGGCAAATGGATGGAACTAGAAAAAATCATTCTGCTTGAAGTAACCCAGAATTTGCAGACAAATGGATAGAATTTAAGAAAAAAAATCATTCTGAGTAAGGTAACCCAGAACCAAAAAGACAAGCATGGTATGTACTCACTCATAAGTGGATATCAGGAGTAAAGAACAAGACAACCGCCTATAAGTCAAAGCCCCATATAACAAAGGTGATATAACAAAGAGGGTCCCAAGATGGATGCTTGGATTTGCTTGGGAATGGGAAATAGAAGAGATCTCCTGGGTAAAGTGGGGGCAGGAGTGAGGGGATGAGAGGATGGAAATTTGAAGGAGCAGATTGGGCAGCCTGGATGAGGGAGACCGATTAGTGGTGGGATGAAGAAGGGAGTAACAAAAGAGACATCTTGATAGGGGTGCATTTTAGGGTTAGGGAGAAACCTGGTGCCAGGAAAACTCCCAGGAATCTACATGAATGACCTCAGATAAGACACCTAGCAATAGCAGAGAGGGTACCTGAACTAGCCATCTACTGTAATCAGATTGTTGACTTTCCTACCCAATCTCTTCGTGCCCAGCTCTAGGCCACTCAGTTTTTTATTAACCAATGAGAGTAATAGATATTCACAGTGTACAGAAGGATTATTTCACAGAAAGGAGTAGTAGTTACACTTATCTGTGGGTACAGGATAAGATTTAGAATGTTGTAAGTAACTGTTCTGGCCTAGAAAGTGGCAGAAGTAGATTATTTTCTAAGATTCACACATGCACACAGTCTAGGGGAGGGAAACAGAGAAGGGGAGGATGGGGGCAACTTGGGGAAACAGGATGATTGGGATAAAAGAAGGCTGGATAGGGGAGCATGGAAGCACAATTCTTAGTTAAGGGAGCCACCTTAGGGCTGGCAA
>NC_022021.1:16465669-16467868 GCF_000317375.1 Microtus ochrogaster
CACAGAGACACAGATCTAGACACATGCACAAACACACATACAGACACACACAGACATACATACAGACACATAGGAAGAAACAGAAACATACAGAC
Organism: Microtus ochrogaster; assembly: GCF_000317375.1. Lineage (NCBI taxonomy): Eukaryota > Metazoa > Chordata > Mammalia > Rodentia > Cricetidae > Microtus > Microtus ochrogaster. Next base: position 16,465,765 of record NC_022021.1, read on the forward strand.
ACACAAATGACACACATAAAGACAAACAGGTACAGATAAACATGGACACACATGCACACAGTCACATTGGAACCCCCTCAATCACACACATGCCCAAGATCATGTACAGTTGCACTTTGAGGGCAGTCAAGTTGAAAGTCAAACAAGGCAGCCTCGAGAGAAATCAAACCTGGCCACTCCTTCTTCTTGATCCTTCAGCTGGAGGAACTGTTTCATAAAGAAGTTTCTGGTTAAGTCAACAAGTCTGTGAATTTTGATATGGAGATATTTTCTTAACTAGAATTTTCTCTTTCAAGATATATCTATGTTTTTTTCAGGTTGACAAAAACAAACCAGAACACCAACTGTAATTCCAGAAGAATTTTATTTTGAGAATAATGAGATTGCTAAGTTGAATACAAAATTTTTGAAAAGCTAAAGATGCAAGTGCCAACCAAAACGAAAGATAAAATAGCCACTTTAAGAGATAACATAAAAAACTGATATAAAGAAAATAGAAGTGAATAAATACAAATATTATGAGATAAAATGAGTCAATTTGACAAATTTCTGATTCTAAATGAACAAGAAAATGATAATGCTTCCCATTTATGAAACGAAGACTGACACATAAAAAATTTGAGTGCCTTTTTAACATTGAACCATTAATTTTTCCACAATTGATAGAAATACTAGAGCAAACATCAGTTGCATTTGGGAAAAATATACAATATCAAAGTGATCAAGCACTTGATACTGATCAACATTTATGTGGCAGTATCAAGCAGAAGAAGAATGTTTATTGCCTTCATGTGCATATGCAACAGACACAAAATGAGTCATACCCTACATTATAAAATATGGTGTAATGTATAAACTCATAGTATGTTCTCGGACCTTAATGGAATTTAATTAGATGAGATTGGAAGAATGAAAAAATATTTTCAAATATGTAGAAAGAGTGTTTAGAAGTTATATTTCTTTTTAAAGTTGGAAGGAGAAAAAGACAAGACATCCTGAGTAAACTGAGAGTTTGAGGGTCATGGGAGAGGGTAGAAATGGAGAAGAGAGGAAGGGAGGAAAGAAGAGAAAAATGTACAGTTTAATAAAAACAATAAACGAGAAAAAAGTTATTTCTTTTATGTTTTGAAAAAATAATTAATACCATTTCCTCCTCATCTTTCACTCCTCCAAGCTCTGTCATATATCTCTCCAGTTCTTTTCAGAATTCATCATGTCTTTCTCATTAATTGTTGCCTTACACACACACACACACACATACACACATACACACATGCATGCACCACTCTTAAAAATATAATATATCCAGCTCTTTCTGTATAATGCTAAATGTATTCTTGTCATCAGGGACTACCACTGGTTTAGTTCTTATAAGTAAACAATTAAAATAACAGATATAGAATTTGTATTATGAGAGTAAAGTGGTATTTAAAGACATGTTTATAACATTAAGTGGTTATATTAGAACCAAAGTACTGTCTTAAATCAACAAACCAATTTTCCACCTGAAGAAATTAGAAAATTAATTTAAAAAAGTAGTAAAGGGGCAATAATAAAATAGAATCAGTGTCAGTAAAATTAGAAACAAAATAGAAAATTAATTAAACATATTTACTTTAAAATGATTTGTTAAACATATTATTAACTAGACTGACCCAAGAAACAAAGATATCCTATAAATCATGACTAGTAGGAACAAATGGTTTTCGATCACAAGGATTTATGTAAATGTTATCATTGTAGTAAAAAGAATTAGTAACTGCTACATCAGAGCTCAATGTGCAGAAGTGAGTCAAAGTATATTAGAGAATAATTGCTTCAGAGTGCTTTTTCTATCACTAGAAAGAGTTTAAATGTAAAATTCATTGATGATGAAATGACCTCAGAAATCATGTAACTGCTTTTAAAATTCAATTTATAACTAATCCCTTCTGAAAGGGAACACTATGAGCCCAGCCAGCATTGCAAGCAGATTTTTAGCACCATTTCAGCAAACAAATAGTCAGGTAGTGATGATGCACACCTGTAATTCAAGTACTCAGGAGGCAGAAGCAGGCAGCTATAGGTACAAGGCCAGTCTGGTCTATAGAGAGAGTTCCAGCAC
>NC_022021.1:16468758-16494510 GCF_000317375.1 Microtus ochrogaster
CAGCCCCGCCGCTCCTATTACTACATTGCTCTGAACATGTGGAGAAGAATTCACAGCTCAGTTTGGGGACATTAAAACCATAGGACCAGAGATAGGCACCCATATGCTCCCTTGGAGCAGTTTCCTCTGAATAGGCAGAGAAGCAGCTGCTTAGTGGTCTCGTAATCCCTATGATGAACAAATATATGGTGGGGTATGGGAGGGAAAGAGAAGCAGAGGGAGGTGTCCTATGAAGACAGAGAGATCATGGTGAAAGCCAAGAGCAGACTGATTTGAGAGGCCTGCTTGCCACCTAGGGCCAGTGACTTCTGGACCCAGGCTACTGATGAGAGACATATCTAGGTCTATAGTCTTCCCATGGCCAGAGTCTATGTTGATGTCTGTGGCCTATAGTGCCACCAAGGTCTACACAGGTGCACACAACTTAATATGTGCACCATATATTAGTGCCTGAGGGCCAACACTGTGGTCATGCCACATGGGGCCAGGTGGTGTCTGAGCCAGAACTGCTGCTGAGGGCCATGTCTAGGTCCCTGATCTTGTTGCATCTAGGGTCTGTGATTATGTCCATGGTCTGTGTTGGCACAGGGGCCATAGGGATCAGGCATGTTGAAATTCAAGAGATACAGGGGGAGGACCTTTTTCCTGTCTCCAGTGTTGTAATAGACTTTGTGGACTCCACATGGGAGGCCTTGTCCTCTCTGAAGTGTGTATGGGGCACAAAATGTTGAAGTTGGGGAGAATGGCAAGAGAGGAGGAAAAAGGAACTGGAACTGTTATGTAAAATAAATACTATTGTTTTAAAATATAAAAATAAAAATTAAGAGTCAATATTTATTTTTCATATAAAATACATATGATAAACTGGAATGTATGTGGAATTTAAGGAAGAAATAAAAGAGGTTATTAAAATGTTACAGTTAAAAATAATCCCATGTTATATAATAATGAATTTTAAATTCAAAGGTTCTAGTAGGTCAAAAGGACATTCTTTATGCCTAGTGTTGCTCAGTTTTCTGTTAGATTGTTTGGGCTTTTGAGGGTAGCTTTGTCAACTCAAATGACATAACTTTATTTAATGCATATACACACACAATATGTATATAATTTTTAGGCAAATACAAAATAATATAATTTCTTAAAGTTTTTTTAAATAGCTAATTTTTACCCACTGGATGTCAATGGCAGTCCTCTCAGAAGTGATATCCCAAACTACTACCATACATTGTCCAATATACCCAATGTGCAAAATCAACCTGGCTGAAAATCATTGGCTTTGCCTAATTAATTCTATTAATAACTTACCTTACTACTAATTTTATTAACCAATATTTTTACTTAATATTATGATTTCTGTTTGCCATAATCTTATTATGGTGATATGAATTTCTCAAATGTATTTACCTTTTATAGAATACATTTTATGGAATACATTAAAGTCATACAACAAAGATTTAAAAGTAATTACATCTTTTTAGTATAAATTTACTTTATTCTTTATATATTTGCCTATTTGTTGATTAATTCCAATATTTTCTTAGTTTTCTATAATGAAGGTTAACACCCAGAAGTTATTATGATCATTATGTTTTTATTGAAATAGTTTTTTTTTCATACAATGAATGATGATCTTATGGTAACCAATTGCATTTAAACTATCTTAGTGCCTACTCTTAAGAATAGTTTCTTTTCTTATTGAGATTCCCTTGGAGAACATTTATTTTTTATTTGTAAGTGGTTAACAACGGGAAATAGCTAGTGGGTTAGGAATGGGTGCTTGTGTTCACTTCTCTTAGCTCTAGGACCTCACTCAGTGAGGAACTATGCAGGCAATGGGCGTGCTGTATCACTCTTTGTGAGTTCATGTGAGCACCAGCCCTATCGTGTCTAGGAAATGTTGAGACCCCAGTGTCTTCCGTCTTCTTTTGCCTTCCACTCTTTTTATCCCCTTCTCTGAAGAGTTCCCTCAGCCTAGGGGCTCCAGCATGCTTCGATTGAAGCATCCTTTCAGGACTAAGTGTTATGATCATTATCTTTCAGTTTCTAATGTTTGTTAGCTGCATAGAACATATTCTTAATGGATCTCTAAGAAAAAATGATGATTTAGTAATAAGTTTACTTTTGGAAGGGCTAGACTAGAGAAAATCTATGACCAATGTCCTGTTTTTGAGGTCATTCAACACAACAGATGGCCCAGAAGAGGGAATTTTCATTTATTGTGTCTTAAGCAATAGGCATTATAAAATTTGAAAGTGAAGGGATTGATAGAAAACTATTATATCTTTATTGCTTTACAAAGTCAACTAATTAATGCTACAAAGTCTGTTGAATAAGTAAGTCTTCTTGTCTGTCATCCCTTTGTTTTGGTCTCTCTTACAATGCTGTCACATTATTTTGATGTATATATATGTAGCCACTGAGAAGATGTGATTTGTGTGAGTGCAGCTACACATTTGCTTACTTAATGCCCATTGATGATTTTGTGCTACACAGATACAATTGAAGAGTTACAGTAGAGATTGTCTGACCCAGAAAGCTGAAAATATTTGACTGTTTGAAGAAAAAGCTCATTAATAAGGATTCTAACTTTAAAATATTCAGATTAGAATATTAGATTAAAATTCTTTGGAATCAGAAGGAACCATATCATTAATAAGTCTGTTCTTATTTATTTGACCCATATTCAAAATTGTAAGTAAATTTGTTAAATGAGGGAAGAAAATATGGAAAGAAAAAGCAAAGTAACATAAAAGAAAACACAGAGTCCAGGAATAAAGTATAGACTCGTGGAAGTAAAGCTATTAACTGATGTGAGTGAGAAACATCTATAATTACTGGGGCTGAGAAAACCCAAGCGAGGCTGCTGAAATCTTTCACTACAAGTTTCACCTGTCCTAAGAAGCACTTTAGTTTCCTTGCCATGGCTCAGAAGCCTTCTTGCTGAGAGGAAGGTGACCATGACTCATAAGGAAAATCACAAATCATGTGTGCATTGAGCTGAGAGCAAATAAGGCCAGTTTTCTTATCTCCGCTCAACTGTCCAAATGGGATATAAAAGCATAGCACCCTTAGCCCCTGAGTTCATAGGTCAAATCTCTAGTTTGTAGGTTAAATACAGAAGATGATCTGACAGCAGGAAGGACAAATAGATTAAAAGACCTGCTGCATTTGTAATATCATCTTACCACCTCTGGAGCTCTTAGTTTTACTTCACACTCATGGCTTTGCTGTGTTGATTTTGAAGCCTAATATTATACAGCTATTTGTTTCTCCTTATACTGTCATCACTGAAGCATGCTAGCCTGATTCTATTCCAAGATTTTCTAGTTCTCGTTGGGTACCTGGGTTTCTGATTATAGTATCTCACTTGGGCTTGAAGTCCATTGCCTTCTCTCTATGTTAAGCTGTCTTCAGCCCTGTGATTGGGACCTGAATTGAATAAAGTGTATTTTGATGTACTTATCAGGAAAGTTAGTTTCTTATATTTTTCTCTTACATAGAACTTAACCATTCTATGAGAGACTCTAATGTTTTCAATGAATACTTCCTAAAGAAAATTATTATTTGACTTTATAGTTGAAGAATTTTGAAGTTTTAATATCTAGAATTATTAATTCTAATTCCATAAACTTACATGCACATGACAAAAAGTTCCTACCAAAAGTTTTTCAGAAAAAGTGGGATTTGTGGAAAGCCATCATTTATAAACTACCACTTAAGTCAGTGAAAAATTGAAGACTGTAAACTAAAGCTGGTAGAAACTCCAACAAAGTTAAAGAGAAAGTTTAACAGGTTTGAAGTAAGCTACTGGAGTGAGCCCTTTAGTTGGGACTTTTTGAGCAGTCAGGAATCCTGCTAGATCCTCAGCAAAGGCAGAAGAGATTACAACTGGAGCACCATGGAGCACCATACTCACAGAGGCAAGCGTGATTATTCGTGCTATCAAAAGTAGTTCTCCCTTACTTGAAAACTAAGATAATCCCAATATAAGTCTTTGCAAAAGAGAGTTGTTCATACATTGCATAAAGACGTGATGTGGGATTCCCCTCCTATGCTGTGAATATGTTTTATTACCATTGGTTGATAAAAAAGCTGCTTTGGTTTATGCTAGACTGAAAGAGAAAGAGAGAGAGAGAGAGAGAGAGAGAGACAGAGAGAGAGACAGAGAGAGACAGAGAAAGTAGGTGAAGTCAAAGAGATGTCATGTAGCTGCCAAAGAAGACAGATGCCAGCTCTTTACCAGTTAGTCACAGCCTCATGCCAATATACAGATTAATAGAAGTGGGTTAAGTTAAGGTGTAAGAGTTAATTAATAAGAAGACTGAGCTAATAGGCCAAGCAGTGTAGTAATTAATATAGTTTCTGTGAGATTATTTGGGTTTGGGCATTCGGGAAACACTTGAGCAGTCTCCTTCTACAAAGTGGTGCTCATATGTTTGGGGCTAACTGGTGTGGCCAGTCACACACTTTGGTGACTCACGTGGGGTTATGAAGGAAGTAGCTGAGAACATGCCCGCTGTTAAGCACTACCACCTGGGCAAGCAGCTGGATTGGGTATGGTGGGCATGCACAGGCAGAAAAGCATAGTAAATTACCATCTCCACACACTGAGACATTATCAGGTCAATGGCAGATTAGTTTTGCCAGATACAAATAAACTAAATATTGTAACTTTAGTTCTTGCCTGATATCTATTTTGTTATATATAATTTTACTGCATTAGTGTTAAAACCTTCCTTTCTAATTGGACAGAAAAGAGGGGATGATGTGGGATTTCCTTCTGTATGCTGTGGATATGTTTAATTACTATTGGTTAATGAATAAAGCTGTTTCAGTCCTTGGCTTAGCAGAGCAAAGTCAAGTGGGAAATCAGAACAGAGATATATAGAGACAGTAGGTGGAGTCAAGAAGAAAGACACCAGAACAGAACCTTACCTTTTAAGCCACAGCTTTGTGCTAATATGCAGATAATATAAAATTATGTTAATTCAAGATGTAAGAGCTAGATAGAAATATTTCTGAGTCATTGGCCAAACAGTGTTATAATTAATGTAGTTTCTGTATGATTATTTGGGTTTTGCAATCAGGAAACAAACAAGCATTCTCTGCCTACAAAGATGTATTTAAATGACGTGAGACACAGAAACTATGAAGTTAATAGGCTATTTATAGGGGAGCAATTTTGGTCAGCAGAAACATTGAGAATCTTATTAAAAATTTAACACAACATATTATGAAGCAATATGCTAGTTGTGTTGAATAAATTCATCAAATGATTTTTTTTACTCAACAAAAATCACTTTTGACAAAATTGACATGTTTTTCATGAGCCCTAAATAGTTATAGAATAGAATCACTATTATTATAGCTGAAGGACAACTGAATGGTTTCAGCATGTCTAGATTGTACTGTTGACTCCTTGTCCCAATGGCAAAATAAGCTGACTATAAATTCTATTACTCAAAACTAAAACATAAACCTCAAACTCTGAGAAATTTTTTCTAGTATGTCTGACATAAAAATGAGGATTTACCTAAGATTTTCTGAATCCTTTTTTCTCTGTTTTTTTCAAGACAGGGTTTCTCTGTGGAGCTCTGGCTGTCGTGGAACTTGCTTTGTAGAGCTGGCTACATCATAGAGATCTATCTGCTTCTGACTCCTGAGTGCTGGTATTGAAGGGTGTGCCACCACTGCCCAGAAGGTTTTCTGCATCTTATATTGTATTTTTAATTATATATATATATATATGTGTGTGTGTGTGTGTGTGTGTGTGTGTGTGTGTGTGTGTATAAGTGCAAATTACTAGTTAGTAAGTTACAACTTATTGATGTGGGATGCTCTTCTGTAGGCTGTGAATATGTTTTATTAAAATTGTTTAATAAGAAGCTGATTTGGCTAATAGCCAGATAGAATAGAGTAAAACAGGAAATCTAAGCAAAGATGAAGGGGAAAAAAAGGCAGAATCTGGGAGATGCCAGTAGCCAGCCGAGAAGCAAGATATGAGGTAACAAGCCATGATCCTTGTGGCAAAATATAAACTAACAGAAATAGGTTAATTTAATTGTAAGAGTTAGTTAACAATAAACCTGAGATAATAGACCAAACCATTTTTAATTAATATTAAGCCTCTGAGTAGTTATTTTAAAAGCAGCTGCAGAATCAGGCAGAATAAGAAACCTGCAGTTACAGTTTATGGTTTCTGCAATTTCAATTTCCCTTTGAGTTATAATGTTCATTTCCAAAGTATGTCATTTACTTTTATCAATTAATTTGCAGACTTATATGTGTTGATATATTGTTTGTCTTAAAACAAATAAAGCTTGCCTGAGGTTCAGAGTGTGTAGTGAGCCACTAGCTAGCCATAGAGGTCAGGCAGTAGTGGCACAAACCTTTAATCCCAACACTTGGGAGGCAGAGGCAGACAGAGCTCTGTTAGTTCAAGGTCAGCCTGGGCTAAGTGAGATTGATCCTTCCTAAAAGAGAAACATCCAAGCAATGGTTGCTCATACCTTTATTTCCAGCACTAGGGAAGTGGAGACAGGAAGAGATATGCCTGGGTGAAGAGCAGAATATCGGGTGGGAGGAAAAAGGAGCTGAGCACATTCAGTCTGAAGATTGGTGGAGACAGGATCTTGCCCTCTTGGTTTTCAAGATTCTGTAGAGATAAGAACTAATAACTGGCTGCTCTACTTCTTTGATCTTTCAGTTTTCACCCCCTAAGATCTGACTCTGGATTTTTATTATTAAAACCAACTAGAACTTGTGCTATGTCTATACATTTACTGCTAGAGATTTCTGAGTGTTTTTGAGCCCTTGTATTTATGACGCCATCTTCAAAACCACTTACAAAAGAAGGCGAATTAAGACCACATGATTCTTTCTTTCAGGGCAGGCATCTGATTGACAACCCAAAGGGTAGTCGCCAGGTGATGATCAGGCGGTCTTCACAAACAGCACAAAACAAAAAAAGTCTCTCTCTTTGCCAAAAGTGGACTTTTAGAGTGACTAGCCCCTAATGCTTCTGGCTCCAGAAAACTGCTCAAAGTGTACTCTGTGTCTGAGGTTGGGTCATCCCAGAAGGAAACCCCGAGCCAAGGATTTTAATGGAAGTGATTCATTAAGGCAGTGATCCCAGGAGGAAAACATAATGGAATCCAGAATTGGGAGGAAGATGAGTTGACGAAGGCAGCAGTTTCAAGTGAAAACCCAGCATCAGCCAGAACCTAGGAAAAACTAGGGAGGAGAAATTCCAGCTCAGTTTGTCACATCTTAATGCAAAGGACCTTGCTTTTTACCTCTTTACCAATCTTTTTTAATAGACATATATTTCGTATTTTCTCTACGTGAATTCTCAAGTAGTTTGGCAAACTTTGTGTCACCCACGTGATTTTTTGCCTTGATGTTCTCCTGAAAAATCATTCATTTTCCTTTGTAAACTTCAAGTAGGGAATTAGAAAAGAATTCATGAGTTCAATATATAAGCAAATGCTAGAAATTATAACTATTAGTATAAGCATAAATAATTACAAAGGATAGATGATTTGTAATGACAAACTTGGTTGACATCAATAGTGAGATGCTTGTGTTTTTTTAGGTATTCTAGACAGTATGCTTTCTGTAGTTTGTAATATAGCAGTCAAAAGATGTTAGCTTCAAAGTCATGAGGAATAATAGAGTAGGCAGAATTGTAAAATGTCACACTATATCTATCTCCCAGTATCATTTCCTGATAGCCATGCTTCACACAGAGTAATAATAAATAAAATTATTCAAGATTTAAAAGGTGTGGGCAGGAAAATTTTAGAGATAAACTAATATGTTCAGGTCTATTCATTTCAGAACTTTTTGCTAAGCTCTTAGTATGGCTGTATCTTAATTTCTGCCTGAGAAAACCCCAAGCAATTAACCTAAGCCAAGTTCACCTGAAAGAGTAACCTATGTTTATGTGAGCTCTTAAAAGACTGTGATTTTGCTGCTGTTTGTGAGTTGCTATGCAGCACTGGAACTACTTCAGAAATGATGGAACATTTCTCCAAACAAAACCACTGTAACATATTATCTTAAACTTTTGGACTCAGTCAACAAAATCTTTCTGAAGGTATTTGAGGGACTATTCTTTAAAGGAAACTCGTGAGAAGATTAGTTCAATGCACTCTTTCTCTTCTGTTGGTTATAAGATTATAGATGATAGCCCCTTCACCCCAATATCTCTTTGTCTCCACTGTGCATCTTTGCCTTCTCCTCTTTCCTCTTCCTTTGTATCCTCTATCTTCTTCTTCCCTTTATAACCTCCTTTCTCTTTCTCCTCTCTATCTTTTTCTTTCACACAGAAGCGTTACCCCCATACACACATAAAATCTTATAACCATCTCTTATAAGTTTGCATGCCTTTGTACTCTAAGCCCATCTAAATAATTCAGGTCCATCTACCCATATCATGATCCTTATTCACATCTGTAAAGTCTGTAAGGAATCTCTTCTTTGGGTGAGGGGAGAACTTATAAAATGACATTCAAAAATTGCATATACTTGTGCATGAATAACCTTTGGAGCATGCCAGTTTTCTCCCTGCACTGTGAAGAGTCAGGCAAAATCATTTGAGATTTTGGTGCCCTCATTGAAAATATGGGAATGAAATGCATTTTTCAGTGGGTTAGTATCATCAGAAGTGAAATCATAGAAAATAATAAAGTGCCTAAGAAAGAGTTGACACTCAAGGAATGATGTTGATTATTAATGTTAACAGAAGAATTAACCAATGGAGCCAAGGAGGTTAAATACACATTTACTTAAATATTCAAGCTGAAAAATGTAAGAATCTTTTAACACAAAGATTTAAATTAATTTTTCTTTAATATAACTAAGAAATTAATAATTGTATAATACTTGGTAGTAAAAATTGTCCAATTAAGTATGTCTATTTCAGAAAATTGTGAAATATCTCTTTGCTTCTTACCATTTGACCTCAGCTGCATTTGACCTCAGCTTTGGATGTTTTCTCATTCTGCTACATGTAATGAACTCTACTGTTCACCATGACATGATTATACAAGTCAAACACAGTATATGACTTAGCTAGACAGCCCATACTAGAAGAACAAGGATTTACAGGACATCTTGTTTCATGCACAAATAAGTAGAATTGTGATTGGGTTACTTTAATTTTACAGGATATGTATTAAAAATTGAAAATAATATCACCAACAAACAAGAAAAAAAAGATAAAGTACTAAAGATAATTATCTGATTCATGGACAATTAAATGAAAATAATATATACCATCAAATGTCTTATTGATAATATTCTCCACTGGTTTTTGCAATTTAACATCTTTAGGAAAATCAGTGTGTGAGAAAGTCACTATCATTTGTTTTATTTGTTCACTGTCTAAGGAAAGCCTATTTGCTCCTGTATCTTACAGCAATGCTGCATCAAGCTTCCTGACATTCATAGAATGGCTGTGAACTCCTGTGAAGTCTGCAGCTCCTCGGAAATGCTCTACAAGAACTTAGGGGTCCTTAATAATAAATGGCTCTGATTTGGTTGTTTTCCTTTGCTTTAAGTTCTTTTATTATCCAACCCTAGTAAATAAGGTACTGCTACTTGTGTTGGCAGTGACCCTTGGGGCCACAAAACTTATAAATAACACAGCATAAAAAGTACATGGACGACAAGTCTGCTAAAAGTAGACAAAACATTAGAAAGGACACAGAATGGCTCCAAGGAACTCCCCTACTTCTTACTGGTTTTTTTAAAATACTACTTCTAAAGTTAAGTCTGAGCAGGCAGTTTTGTGATATTAGAGACAGCTGTTCATATTAGCATTATTATAATAACATCAGTGCATTTTCCAGCAAGTCCCAATATAAGGTTTCTTCTCTCATAGACTATTAGCATATGAGGACTGGCCAAAATATAGTAAAATTAAAATAAATTTAAATTATTTGCTTTTATAATAAGGCTTGTCTTTTATGTGGAGGCCAACTGTCAACAAAATCAAATGCAAAATAACATACGAGCTGGGAATATGTTAGATTTTAATATTTGAACTCTGACCCTTTGAATCTGGTAGGATGGAAACACTTTATCTTTCTCATTTCACACTTTATAAAGCAGCTCAGAATAGCTGGATATGCAGTGTCATAAGTATTCTTTATATAACTGTGGGGCACGTGACTCCTTGGTATAACATTATAAAAGTCACATTGCTCCACAATCAAGTAGATTGATGCAGTAGACTCCAAACCAAACCTTCTTTTGGAGTGTGACTGCCACAACCATTTTCCAAGTGATAGAACAATTCGTCACTAACTTTGACATCAACAAAACAAAGTTATTATCTCCTTTTTTTTTTTAATGAAAGAAAAGACCAAAGTCAGTGTCTCATTATCTTGCTCTTCCTTTCTAGGTCAGGTCTACACAAAAATGTAATATACTAAAAAATCATGTAAGATATGAAGACAGTGGTGCTGTACACGTGTGATCCTAGCACTTGAGAGGTGGAGTAAGAAGAGTCAGGAACTTAAAATTGCTCTCTCCTAGATAGTGAGTCAAAACAGCCTGGAATATGTGAGACCTTCTTTCAAGAAAGAAATGTAAGATGAGAGAAAACATAAGGCGGAGTAGTAATTTGGTGGTCTTGAAATACATGTGGATACCTTTTCATTTTTTAGTGGCCTGCATACTCTATTGATCTCTAATCCAATTTATAGTTTAACAATCATTAGAGAGGGGATTGCTCAGAACTATGACGAGAAAAAAAAAAGCTCCGGAGCAGCTTCGCAGGTTCAGGGCCTGCTGTTTCCTTTCCATTTGGAGCTAGCTTCACATGAGCTGAGACCAGGGAAGAGCTGTCTAGAAAGAATGATTAGAAATATCAAAATTTGTTTCATGAAACAATTTTTTTTGTCTCCTGTAAACTGAGTATTTTCTTTTAATAGAAAGGTAAAAACATTTTGAAATCCATTCATTTTGTATTTCATTTACTTGAACAAAGGGAACAATTTAATGCCATAGTTAAACATTGCATTTTGTCAGTCAATATCATATAAAATTTCATTCCTTTTTGAATAAACCATAATTTTGCCACCCACACAAAGCACAAAATAATACAAGTGCTCATATCATATCAAATCATATATCCAAAAGATGTGAAGCTCATTGACTCAAACCAGAAGTTAAAACTTACTCTGTAGCAGAGAGTCTATGAGACTCAGTGACATACGAGGCAGAGGCCAATTTCTAGAGCTTTCTGGATGGTTGAAAACTGCCCACAAGCGTCTCAGAAAGAGCACTGCCACTTCCATTCTGATCTGAGAACCATGTTTAGTTCTGAGTTTTGAGAATTTTAAATTTAAAAAGAAGGCATTAGACTCGGTCTCACCTCACTATGCTTTCCTGTCCATTGGCTGTTAGATTTGGTGCCATGGTCGTGTGGCACATTCCTTCTTTTTGTCCTTTTTAAAACAATGGGATGGACCTGCATGGAACTGCGTATATGTGGCATCTGTCTAGCTTGGGCCTCCTGTGGGACTCCTAAGATTGGGAGCAGGGCCAGTCTCTTACTCTTTTACTGACTTTTGGGTCTCTTTAAAACATGGGGAGGTGCTTAGTATTACTGCAACTTTATATACCATGTCTCTTGATACTCGAGCAGAGGAGTGGAGTGGGTGGTGAATGTGGAGATCAGAGACTGGGAGGAGAGAGGGAAGGGGAAATTTGGGTTGGAAGGTAAAACAAACAAAAAACTGTGAAACAATGGTGCTCAAAGCCATGTTCAATGATCATGAACTTTTCCATTTACTTTGCAAAGATAAAGTCAATATCCTATCCTCAACTTCAGATTTGGGTACTGGCTACAGCAATGTATATTCAAAGGTAACAGGATAAGCTTCTAATTCTGATTGCATCCAGCACTAGAAGGTTGCACTGTCTAGAAAAGAAAATGGGTTCTCATTGACTTGGGCCAACAGCAGGCTGGGTTGCCTCTGCGCGGTGGCTGCACTGAGAGCTTCTTATTAGGAGTATTTACTCAGCTCCTGCAGCAGTCCATGCTTGCTCTCTTGTATGCTCACCATCTATATTGATTTGCTTTGATAAATAAGAGTACTTGAGCTTTGTTCTGTTTAGAAACTCTCCTTTTGTACACAGAATGATTGCTGAGTGTTCAATTAGAGCTGAACTTTTAAATGGTTGAGATCCAATTATAATCGACTTCAACATAAGTCAATAGAGTTTCCTATATGGCAAAGATAGCAGCCCTGAAGTTTCATGCTGAATGACTGGTTAAGCCTCCATCATTATAATTCATGCCTGAGTCAATAAATAGTATTACATTTCAGTTGTGACTGGGTTCATGTTCTGTCTGGAATTGAGGCAGTTGGAGCAGCTTGTTGACAGACGGGTGTATGTTATTTTGTAAACCTGTGCATAGCAGGCCAGAGAAAAACACTTGAAATGAAAAAATGATAAACAACATGCTTAGGAGTATTTATTTTAATCTGAAGAATATTTTTAGGGGATGTGAAGAAAGGCAGCTATTGCTTGGCATTAGGTACTCATATTACCTTCAATGGTGGGCAAAGTGTAATTTATTTTAATACACAATGTCATGATTACAAAGCATTACAGTAAAATGGTTAGACTTCAGGGAAAGATAACCAGAAAAACCAGTTCTTAAGAGGGTGGCTGATTAGCTGTTTAGCTAAAGATAAATGTTTCCTCTTCCAAATATTCTGAAAAAAAAAGTAGACTAATAGCTAGAAGTGTAGTGATTTGCACATTATCCAAGCCATTGAGTTATTCCTGCCTGTCCTCATTCTGGTTCTTGATTTGCAGGCCAGCTCTGCTCTGCAGCTGGAGCAAATTATATCAGCAGAAGTGCTGATGTGACCACAAGTTGACAAAAGGACATGATTTCTAGTAGCAAAAAAGCAACTAGATTTTATGAAATTGTATCTAATAATGTTGTTTAACTCATGGATCCTGCATCTGACGCCTGCTTTTTATCCAGTCCTTTCAGCGGCCCTTTGTTAACCGTCACTCAGAAGAGGAAATAAAATGTAGCCATTGAAATAAAAATTGCTCTACTCTTTTTAATAGCTCAGCTGCAGGCTCTATTGTTTTATTTAATGGATTGTATAACTGAAGTCTCCTCCTGATGATTCCCATTTGGCTTCTGAGTCCCCAATCTCTGTCAGAATCTTGAGGGTTCCAGAAGGTGTCTGGCATATTACTTGTTTGGAATACAAGTGGGTAGTAAAAGCAATAATAGTCTTAAAAAGTAATTTCTAATACAGACTTCACAGTAATGTGTACAAAAAGTTAAGTTTTCTCAAAAAAATGAAAGAAAAAAAGAAATGCACAATTAGTCTCCGCCTTCAACAATTCAAGTCCAGGATATTGTGAATTTCCCTGCTTTAAACAGAGAGATTCAAGCAGGCTTGCAAGCGGTGAAAAGGACAGAGGGTGAGGGAGAGCCCAGAAGTACTGAAAGAAAAAAACAAAAATAGTAAAACAATTGCCTTTTTGGTTTGTCAAAGTCAATGTCTTCTCTTTGTCCTGAAGAACCTGGAATGATGCTCCTTCTGCTTGACTATCATGGCAACTATGGCCAGTGTGCCTGTGAATCATTCCAGAGTTACTTACTATCATTCTAAACAGAGATGTATGGATATTGTACTTTTAATCATTTAATGTTTATTTGTTCTTTAATACTGCCAAGATGTGTCTGAATTATATATGTGGCTTAAAATATATTTAGGTTACACTCTTCTATGATGACTTGTATCACATGTACATTTAGAGGATCAAAGTTATAAAAAATGGCCCTTCTACAAAGAGAAGGTGGCATAAAATACCAAGAGACAAGATTAATCCCCGCTCCATCTAATTAATATTTTAAATATAAGTGATCTGCAGAGTATTTACCTGACTCAAAACTACTAACCTCTGAGTCTTGACAGATCCCACAAAAAGCTTTTGTGGTTCATTTTTTTATCATCTTGATAAGTTTCATCAAACAAGTTTATAGTTATATGAAGAGGAGGAGAAAATGTGTTAAATTGTGAATTACTAAAAAGCTTTAAGCTAAGAAAGATACACAATGTACAAAGCACTTTAAACCAATTCTACAGTATACCTGTTAAGAATGTAATTGAGATACATGCAATCATTAACCTTGGAACAGGCTGAGAATCTGTTAATGAATCAAATCAATACCCTCTCCACTGATCCATAATAATTTGAATGAAATGAAAAATTTAATAGTTACTGTATGTGAGGTTATCGTGGGCTGCAATTAGCTACCCTCCAGGAGATTATGTTACCTAGTTACCAGAAGGTGAGTATAATTTCTGTAGATCTTACAGAGAGATTGCCATGAAGACAGATGCCAGACATGAAAACAGGTCAGGAAGAGATATTTGGTGTAGTCCAAACCTGGGCCATGTTTCTCTCTCTCACATTGGTTATCCTCATTCTGCCTCTTCAAGTTCAGAGTTTAAATAGATCTATTGCTTTGAAAATAGTATATAACTGAAGTTTTTAAGTTAAAAAGGTGATTATCTTTTGTAAAATACCTGATTTCATATCTAGATCCCACATGAGATGACAAAGAGGAAAGAAGAATATTCTGCATTTGGGAACAGCATAACACACAAATTTCCTGATGCAGGCAGAATCCTTGTACATGGACGTAATTTATACTTGTACAATCAACTCATCTTAATTCCACCAAGGCCGTCCTTGGCAATGGAATTATATACATCAACAATGGGAAGAAAGGAATTGTTTTCTTTTACTACTTCACCACATTTTTTTAGCCCTCATCTGTAAGTAGCACATGTGCTGCCCATTGGTTTTTCATATATTGCATTCATATAAATCTTGGTTAGAAGAAACAATTTTATATGTTGAGTTTCATAGAAAAACCTCAATTTAAGAGTGGTATATACATAAATATATAAAAGATTGCTATTCCCTGGAGATTCAGTAAATAAAGCAGAGACGAGAATTTAAAAAAAAATGCATGTAAAATATATGCGTATGGAAATGTTAAGAGCCTTATTTTATAATGCCAAGGAGGGCACAAGATAAAAACTGTTGTCATTTGTTTCCAGGGAAAGCAGTCGGTGAGACCAGGCACAGTAGGATAGTTAGTTAGCTACCACATGTAAAGCTGAGAGCAGATGGTTCCGTTGATATAGAGCGCAGGAATGTGCGTGTTTATGCGGGTGCGTTTCTGTGCGTGTGCGTGTGGAAACCAGCAAGGAGTTTGACACTGATGTACTCCATCAAGTCCAGTTATAAAGAACAGGGAGATAGAACAACATTCTGTGCATCTGGCAGCCTAACTAGCTCTGTCAATCTGTGGATACTGCTGACATTGTACTATAAGCTTCAGTTCCATCTGTGTTGTTTATTTTGAGCTGGATTTACTGCACACTATGTGAATTGATGATGGCTAGAAGGTCCAAAAGATTCCGAGTCTGTTTAAAGTTCCAAGGTGTCAAATTACACAGGATTGTGTCATGAACATTATGAAAGGGTAAGTAGAGAGGCAAACTGATTTCAGTATTTTGTTAGACATCCAAGAAAAGAATTCTGCAAATATAGATAAAAAGGTTTATGAAAACATCTAAAGACTACATATGAACTCCAGCAATCAAATGTTTCCTTTTCAAGTTATATTGTGTCACTTAAAAAATTCAAAATATGTACAAACAAATAGACACGTCAACTCAGTTCTCTCCTCCGAGATTGTGACATGCACATTACTGAAAACTTCCTGATCAGTATCATATCCGATTGATATTGTAAAGGAGTGGACATGATGATTGAGGACCATGTCTGCCTTCTTTTGATGTGATTGGAACTGCAAAAAGAAATATATTTCTATACATTTGCTATTAAATATGTATGGACATTTCTTACTTTATTTCTTTCTGCATAATAGGGTATTTGTCAAATTGCTAGGGTGTTTACAGAATAGATATTTTGATCTTTATCAAGAAGTCATTAAGAATTCAGTCTTTAATGAAACATATTTTATGAGAAAACAGTATTTAATGTGTATCATCTGTATCAAAATGTTTACCTATTTTACTTTTCAAAACATTATGCAGCTGAATAGACACGTGGGAAACACTAGAAGCTTTAGGAACAAGGAGCGTATGTGGCGAGGAAGAAGTTTAATTCGGAGATGATCTCTAACTGATGTCAGGAATTCAAATGGACCCTCTTGTAAGCTTGTGTGATAAGTACACTGGATCAAAATTTTCCTGTGCCACACATGACACAAGCTAGACTGTAGTCATGAGGGAAAAAACATTTTTCTTATGGTGCAGAAATTTTAGTTGCTACTTTTTATCAGATGCACTTCTTGTACCATTATGGTTCATCATGTCACTAAATACATATATGTATTTATGTATAACTCTATACTTCTTTAAAGAGATCAGCTGAATTCACTGAGAGTCTCTGTGTCAAAAATTAAAGTGCACATCAAACAATGACAGTACACGGTGCCAATTTTAGTACTCTGTACACATGTGACAATGAATACATATAAGTGTATAGCACATGCACACACATAAAGAATATAATCCTGTTTTATTTGTCAGAGTTGTAAAAAGAAAGCAACTTCTGTGAAATTAGTTTGACTTATCATATTTAATACACATTTGTTCAGTTTTTATTCATGTGTAAAATGACTGCTGGTAATGTGAGATACACAAACTAATATGCTACAAAATACTCATCATAAAGAACCTTTAATATCTGGTTGATTAGATAAAGCATTCTTATAGAACTGTTGAATAGCAAAATATGAATGTATATTAAATATCAAAGAAGAGCAGAAGATCAGCACAAGTGAAAGAAACACATTTATCACTTTTGATTTTTTTGTAGGAAATAATCCTAATAGCACGAAGCTTGAAGAAGGTAATTTTAAATTGAATAACATATTCTGAACATGCTTTGCAAATGTAGATAAAGGAAAAATTGAATACTGTATAAAAGCTTCATTTGCCTTTACAAAATATTGAAAAAAAAATCCCAAGGAACTAGAAAAATACATCCTGAGTGAGGTAACCCAGACTCAGAAAGATGAACATGATGTGTACTCACTCATAAGTAGATACTAATTATAAAGCAAAGAATAGGGAGCCTATAGTCCACAATGCTAGGGAAGCAAAGTAACAAGGGGAACCCTAAGAAAAACATATATAAATTCCCCTGGGAAGGGAAACTAGACAAGATCTGACGAAAATGGGAGCATGGGGGTGGGGAGAGAAGGGAGGGAAGGAGGGAGGGGAGGAAAAGGGAAGGAGAGGAAGGTGAAGGAGAACTTGAGATGGAAGACAGAGACAGAGAGCAAGTAAAGAGTTATCTTGATTGAGGGAGCCATTATGGGGCCAGCAAGAAACCTGGCACTAAGGAAATTCCCAGAAAATCACAAGGCTGACTCCAGCTAAGATCTTAAGCAATAGTGGAGAGGGTGCCTTAACTGGCCTTGCACTGTAGTCAGATTGATGACTATCATTTTTCTTTTTTTTTTTTTTTTTTGATTTATCAAGACAGGGTTTCTCTGTAGCTTTGGTGCCGGTCCCGGAACTAGCACTTGTAGACCAGGCTGGCCTCGAACTCCCAGAGATCCACCTGCCTCTGCCTCCCGAGTGCTGGGATTAAAGGTGTGCACCACCACCGACAGGCAATGACTATCTTAATTGTCACCACAGAACCTTCATCCAACAACAGATGGAAACAGAGACAGAGACCCACAGTGGAGCACTGGGCTGAGCTCCCAAAGTCCAGTCAAAGAGTGGGGGGAGTGAGAATATGAGCAAAGAGGTCAAGACCATAATGGGGACATCCACTGAAACAGCTTGCCTGAGCTGATGGGT
This sequence comes from Microtus ochrogaster, assembly GCF_000317375.1. Classification (NCBI taxonomy): domain Eukaryota; kingdom Metazoa; phylum Chordata; class Mammalia; order Rodentia; family Cricetidae; genus Microtus; species Microtus ochrogaster. Next base: position 16,486,665 of record NC_022021.1, read on the forward strand.
GATGCGGGATTCCTCTCTGTATGCTGTGAGTATGATTGGTTAATAAAGAAACTGTCTTATGCCTGTGATAGGGTAGAGCAGAGCTAGGTGGAGAAAACTAAACTGAATGCTGGAAGAAAGGAGGCAGAGTCAGAGAGAACCATGAAGTCATGGCTGGAGACATGCAGGAACCTTGCCGGTAGACCACGACCTCAGTGGTAAAATATAAAATAATGAAAATGGGTTAAATTCAGATTTAAAAGCTGCCCAATGCAAAGTTAGTGCTAATAGGTCAAGTGGTGATTTAATTAATACAGTTTATGTGTGGTTATTTCAGGAGTCTGGGTGGTGGGGAAATGAACAAGTAGCCTCATACAACAGATGGGAACTCACCAACTCTGGCCTAACAGGGAAGAAACCAGCATTGGACCCAACTTGACCCTCTGAATGTGGGTGACATTGTATGGCCAGGGAAGACAGAGGGACAGTTGCAGTGGCACCAGGATTTATCCCTACTGCTTATACTGGCTTTTTGGAATCCATTCTCTTTGGATGAATACCTTGCTCAGCTTAGATATAGCAGGGAGGTCCTTGGTCTTTCCTCAAAGCAATGTGCCTTACTCTCTCTGAGGAATGGATGGGGATGGGATGGGAGAGGTGGAGGGAATGGGAGTAGGGAGGGAGTGGGAATTGGGATTGTTATGTAAAATTAAGAAAAGATTGTTTCTGACTGTCTTGGCCTCCCTAGCGCTGGGGTTAAAGGTATGCACCTCCACAGCCCGGTCTAAAATCTTAAAGTTGACTGACTGTTTTATAGCAATTTATTCTTGCTAAATGCTTTCTTCAATCATCTGTGTCATCCAAATGAACTAACACCATCAGTCTCTTTGTCCTCCACCCTGTCTCTATCAGCTTCAGTTAGTTTATTTTCAAGTTTACCCAGGCTCCCTGGTCTGCTGTTTCTGCTTTCTTCTTGCTGCAAATTTCTTGTATAATTTTTTTCATAACATGTCTTTCTTGAAAAACCTCCAAGACTGGAGAGATGGCTCCATGGTAAAGAGCTTGTACTGTTCTTGCAGAGGATCCGAGTTCAGTCAACTGCACTAGTGTCGGGCAGTTCCCAGTTGCTAGTTAACACCAGCTCCACAGGCCTCACCTGGTCCCCATGAGAATCTGGACTGACATGCATATTCACACACAGAGACATACAGATACTAAGACATTAAAAAGAATAAAGTAAGGTAAATAAAAATTAATAAAATAGAGCTTTAAAAATAGAAACTTTCCCCATATTGATCAAATATATTTTCATTTCTGTAATTTCAGCAAGTTTTTTTTGTCATTGAAAAACATGGCTTCCACATTTATTACAATCTACAACAGTTCACTTCTCACTTCCATGCACTTGATCTATTTGCATGCAAAATGAAGAACCATCATTCAAATATTACAGTTATCAGCAATCACTGCTTCCAACTCTTTCAATCAAGTTTGTTTCACAAATATATTGTTCCTTGAGCACGAAGTAAACCCTTTCAGCATTGATCTGGATTATCTGTCCTCTCGTCATGGGAATAGTTTCTGAAAAATTGTCTTTATTACACCCTTTCCTCTTTTTCATTTCAGTTTTACATATTTGCATTGTCTCTTTGTTAAAATTATTATGTAAGTGACTTAATTTTCAAATAAACCTTATTTTTATGACTAAGTTAATGTTTAGTTACTCTCCTACCCATTCCTTGAAAGGGCAAAGATTCTGAAAAAGTAGCCCACAGTCCTGTGTTCTAGCCTTTCTTTGACTTCTGTGCACTCCTCAAGCCACTGTGGCATGAGAACTCTCACCAACAACTTCCTGAAAGTTTTCTTAACTTGTTTCACTAATGACTGTGCTTTTCCTAAATTTTCCTAAATTCCCTAAATAAGATATGCTCTTACCTCGGGTATTTATATTGCTATTGAATCCCTCATCTTTTAACATATCTGTTGTAATTTCTTGTTTCTGTACTCTTTCTTCCTAAACATATGTCTTCCACAGTGATTTCCCTATATGTTTGTGTCTTTATACTTATATCTTAGGCTCTTGGTTCCTATCATTTCATATTTTCTTCCAGAGGAATATCATTGATAAATTTCTTTATCATTTGATGTTTGTAACCTCATTTATTGTCTATATGTAGAAGATTTCAAGGCAAAGAACAAAATCTTCAACTAATGCCATTTTGATGAGTTTGAATAATACCTCAGTTCCCCTACTTGCATACATTTCCCCAGGCATCTATTTTAAAATGGGTACATTTTCTCCTTTCCTTTTCTTAACATAGTCTTAAAAATATTTTTTAAACTTACAAACTTTGTTACCCATTTGTAACAACATTCTAGTCCTAATTCAGGTTAAATGAAAGGGCTCAGTGATTTCAGATGTCTTATAATCAAGTAAAACAAAAATCAAAAAGGATGTATAAACACTTAAAATGAAGCAAGCTGTCGGTATGCCTTTCAATTATACTGAATCAACTGAATGATCATAAATACCAAATTATAAAAGAATAACTCATGAGAAACAATTATGTAAAGTAGTTGAAAATTCATATGATCTCTATATTTCTATTTCTAACTCCCTACTTTGGGAATGACAGAGTTTCCTTGTGATTAATATTTACTTAAAAAACTGAAGGTGTTTAATCTTCAATATTGTGAAGACGAATTAATTGAGAAGATTTATAAGTTTCTCAGATCACAAAGCATGTAGACACGCATCTCTGCAAGTTATTCTATGGCCGATTCATAAGAACATCAAACTGTCTCAATTTACATCTGATAAAATTAGATTTTTTATAATATCTTAATAAATAATATCAGGAACAAAAATGGCTAACTATATTTGTATTATATATGAACAAAATTGAAATATACAGCCTCAATTTTAGTGGAAAACTGACAACTCTGCCTATAAGAAACAAATTTTAACTGATGACCTACCATATTTCCATAAGTGGAAAATTCATATTTTACACATTTTTGTAGTGAAGAAAAATGAGTTTCTCATAGTCAAAATTCATTTTATCCCATTTTCATCAACGAAGTTATTTTTACTTGAACAGTATATATGGACTTGCATGCTAACAAAAATTTATAAATTTAGTTCCTTATGCAATAATACTCTGGACATAAAAAAGTATTGATTTTTAAAAGTAGATGTGTTTGTGTAATACAGGTGTTTGCTTGTGTGTATTTGCATGGGTGCACATACACACATGTTCATTGCAGGAGGAGACTAGAGTTTGATGTCAGGCATCTTTTGTCACTGTTGTGATTAAATTTTGAGTCAGTTTCTCACTGAAACAAGAGATTGATGACCGGCCAGGCTGGCTGGCCAGCAAGCTCTGCGGATGTGCTTATCCCTGCAGCCCCTCACTCCAACACCACCTGGCACCACATCAAGCTTTTACATGGGTATTGGGGATCAAAACTTATGTCCTCCTGTTTTATTGGTAGACTATTATATTAGTGTGCTTCAGTCCAAATTTTTTTGTATTCTTATTCTTTTACAATAATATGCACAAATGTGAAAAATATATAGAAATTAAGTTCCTAGCTTACTGAATTTTTTTTTTTTTGTTTTTCGAGACAGGGTTTCTCTGTGGCTTTGGAGCCTGTCCTGGAACTAGCTCTGTAGACCAGGCTTGTCTCGAACTCACAGAGAGCCTAATTGTAATAAGATAAACATCCAGAAAACTACTACCAGCTACAAGCAAAACTTTAATGCCAGCCCAACCAAACTTCAAAGCATTTTCATATTTCTTTATAGTGATACTGCTTGAAATTTACTACTAAATAATATAACTCAGTTTCCTGGCTTGAATGTTTTATAAGTGGAATTAGAGACCTTGTAGTACTTTTGTATGACTTCTTTCACTTCATATTTGGTTTAAGATTTATCCACCTTGACAGCTGTAATTGTAGTTCATTTTAATGGATGATTACTAATACGTTGTTATTATTTAATATGCTTTTCCATTTTATTACTATAAAACATTTGGTTTGTGGCTTTTTTATATAGAAATAAGGAATCTTGACATTTGGTATATGTCTCCTACTATACCTAAACATGATTTTTAAAAAATTTACTTTTATATTCCACCCTGCTGTCTCCCAAATGTTATCTCTTCCCATTAATGGATGGTCAACTCTGAAAACGTATACACACAAGTCACATTATATAGACTGAGATGTTTGTATTTACATATTAGGAATATACATAGGATGGCTTTTTATAGAATAAATCAAAGAACTGCTAATTTGAGAGTAGTACCATTAATGTTACTAGAAGAGAAAATGAAAATAAATAATAAATTTAGAATACTAGTTTCAGATGTGAATTCAGCTGTAGTTCAGAAAAAGTTTTACAAATTCTGTAAGTAAATCCTAGCTAGTATTGTATATTTCACAAGTAATCAAAAAATATACTACAATTTCTAAATAATCAAATGAGAAATGGAGCAATATCTCATGGGTTAAGTGCCTCTGGAACAGGCATGAAGACCTATGCTTGGTTCCCTAATATTCATAGAAACTTTGGGAGCCATGGTGTGTGTCAATAACCAGAATTATGGAAGACAGAAACAGGGACATCTCAGGGGATTTTTGGCCAGATAATCTAGTTAAATCATTGGTACATGTCAGGTTCAGTAAGAGGCCCTGTCTCATTAAATTAAGTGCAGAATGGTAGAGGGATGCACCAGATTTCAGTTTATGGCCTCCATATAAGTATACTTACACAGACAAAAACACACATACACACACACACACACACACACACACACACACACACCAGGTGAAGAGTGACTGAGGAATACATTCAATATCAACTTTTAGTTTCCATTTGAACTGTGTATATAAGCACACAGTTACCCCTACAACACTATATATATGTGTAAGATATTAGTTCCTAAAGACAGTAGAAAATATTTTTACTTTTGTTAATAAAAATATTTTCTCATAAATTTGGAGGTGTGTGACCATGGCTTCATGTATATTCTCATGTAGATGGAAGAAAGTACATGCTGTGAACATTTAAAAGTGCAGTATAAACCTTAGAAATTTTATGGAATTCACATTTGTCTTATAACAAACAATGGAAATATTGCCCAACATACAATTAAACAAATGCTATTTATTTTAAAAATTGGTTTATTTAAGAAAAAGCTCTTAAAATATAACTTCCACTTTTCCTTCTCTCTAAAAGTTGAGCGTGGGAAACTTGGCACTAAAAACAGTAAATCAAGTTGACTCTCTGACCTGGGAACTAGTGACTGGTTTTTATGTAATGGAAAAATAAGTCCTCATACTTTGATTTACCATGAAGTAAAATCTCTTTTCCTAAATTACATCAACATTTTTTTGGAACTAATGCATGAGAATTGTTTTAATGTTCACTGTGAGTTTGTAAGTATGAGATGTTCATAAATAAGGGTTTGGTTCTGAATAAAAAAATAAAAAAAAACAACAGAGAACTCTGTCTTTGGAGTCTATAAAGGCTTTGGAGGTTTAAATATTTGTGCCATGATATACAAGAATACAGAATACACTTTTTAAGGCTAGTGTAATGTAGAATAAAATATGGTTTTCAAATTATTTGGCTAAATTGGTTAAAGACACTTTCCCGAATAACGTTTCTCTTACATATTGAAAATAAGTAATACTTAAGAAGAATTTTTTATAAAAATAAGCTAAAATAATGTGCACAAAGCATAAATATTCTTCTGCAAAGGAAAGTAGCAAGTTTTTTTTTTAGCTGAACCAAACATTTGGAGATAAGAAAGTTTATGAGAAGCTTATACGTAAAGATAACACTTAAGTCATCAAGAGAATTTGAGCTTACTAATTTAGTCTTTATTCTCAAACAATAAAAAGGAGTGGCACCAGATATGTTTCAGAAGGGATGCTAGACTGTTGATCAAAAAGCTGGAAAAGCAAACATATAAGAAACCTGTGAGGACTTAAATGAGCTCAGTAGATTAAGATGAAAACACTTGTCAGGTTTTATATATTATATAACAAAATGTAATAAAATTAAATTTGACAATCCCATTCAACACAGCCTCAAAATGTAGTAGTATATGACATATGTGTGGGTATGTGTACAAATATCTAGACTCACAACAGTATTTGAAAACAAACATTACTTTTTAAGTCAGAAAGTGTATGTGCTCTGGAATAAAAAAATCAATAATCAATATAAGATGAATCCAGGAGAGAGAAAGCTTTTCTGTGATTCTATCTACTGAGGCTTAGTAATTGAGGAATTGAGTTTTAGTGGCATCCACATGTGGTGGTCCAAAAACAATCTGTGCTCTCCATTTCCTTCAGGTTAACCGTTCTAATGTGGGATATGCTTCTGTGTATGTGTTGGTTTTATTGGTTGATGAATCAAATGTTTCAGCCAATGACGTAGCATAATAAAGCCAGGTGGGAAATCTGAACAGAGATATATAGGAAGTGTAGGCATAGTCAAGAGAAGCCATGTAGCTGTTGAAAGGAAAAGGATGCTGAAATCTTACTAGTAAGACACAGTCTCATGGTGATTCATAAATTTATAGAAATGTATTAATTTAAGATGTAATAGTTACTTAATAAGAAGGTTGAGTTAATAGGGCAAACTGTTGTAATTAATATAGTTTCTGTGTGTTTATTCAGGTCTAGGAAGCTGAGAAATGAATGAACAATCTTCAATTACATAATGACACCCAACGTTTGGCATCGTACTTCCACATTAAGCCTAAGAATTCTTTTAAAAATTACTTCTGGACTCACAAAAAAAAGGGAGCCAATTGGATTTTCTTGGTAACTGAATTTTTGATATAGGCTCTGTTTGTTGGCAGTGAGCCGAGGTGTGGTTCCTTTAAGGAAAGGCTTCCTGACTCAACATTAGCAGCAAAAACTGCATGGCTTCTTTGAGAGAAGACTTCTGGATAGCTCTGCCTCATTTGGCAGGTTCTGCACTTGAATGGGTTTTGTGAGCAGTGTGCTACTAGTTGCTTAATGTTGATATAGGCCTGCTGCATCCCTGGAGCTGGGGCAGCAAGTATGGCTTACAGAGATGGTGAACATGCCTTAGCCATGTTGGACTGGACAGGGCAAAATGGCAGGACTGTGGAGTTGGTCCTAGCCATGCCACTTAGCATTAAAAAAAATGATACTCAGCCGGGCGATGGTGGCACACGCCTTTAATCCCAGCACTCGGGAGGCAGAGGCAGGCGGATCTCTGTGGGTTCGAGACCAGCCTGGTCTACAAGAGCTAGTTCCAGGACAGGCTCCAAAGCCACAGTGAAACCCTGTCTTGAAAAACCAACAAAAAAAAAAAAATGGCACTCTTGGTCAGATTCAAACATAAAAGACCTCTAAATGAGAAACTGAATTTTTTTTTTTTTTAAAAAAAAGTGTGTAGGCTTGCAAAAGAGAAGAAAAACAGTAAAGAGACAGGAAAAGCGATGTTAAAACTACAAACATTCATAGATTAAAAGAGTAAAAATAATTAAACATTAAAAAGTAATAGAGTAGAAAAAAAGCCACATAAAGATGAAAAATACACAGAGGGCCGGGATTATGTATATTATTATGTATTCTTTGAATTTCTTGGCTTCAGAGAGACATTTGCTTGTGGGGCTGCTAAGATAAATGAACATAAAAAAATTTTTTAAAGGTATCTTAACTTCAAAATTTGAGTCCAAGTCTGTGTTACTTTGGAAAGAGGTTCTGCTTTTATTTCCACGGAAGATGAAAACCTGTGGATTCTTTCCAAGCTAATATGGTTTGATGGTACAAGACCCTGCAAAAAGTTTCTGTGAACCCCAAAATACTTCCAAAC
>NC_022021.1:16494645-16498624 GCF_000317375.1 Microtus ochrogaster
ATTAAAATAAAATAGGTGATAGTATATTTTTAATTTTGCCAGATACAAATAGACCAAATATTTTAACTGCAATTCTTGCTTGATACTTGTTTTGTTATATTTAATTTTTCTATATTAAAGTTAAAACCTTCCTTTTAATATAGACAGAAAAGAGGATATGATGTGGGATGCCCTTCTGTATATATGTTGCTTTTATTGGTTGATAAATAAAGCTGTTTTGGCCAATGGCTTAACAGATTAAAGGCAGGAAGTAAATCTAAACAGAGACAAAAAGAGAAAGTAGGCAGAGTCAAAGAGATGCCCTGTAGCTGCTGAAATTAAAAGGATTCCAGAACATTACTGGTAAACAACAGCCTTGTGGTGATATGTAGATTAATAAAGATGGATGAATTTAAGATGTAACAGTTACTTAATATAAAGGATGTGCTAATAGGCCAAACAGTGTTGTAATTAGTATAGTTTCTATGAGATTTTTTGAGTCTGGGCAGCTTGAAAATGATCAGGTCATCTCTGATTAAAACATCTACATGTTTCTTGAGGCTGTAGTTAGTCTCAGAGACAGGATAATAAAGAAGAAACACTGTCTATACTAATATGAGATAATAAATACAATTGCTAGAAATGAAAATGGTGACAATATGATTTGTCTAAATTCATTGGAGAAATGAAATAATTCTAAATATGGGAACTCCATATAGTATAACTTGAAAATATACAAAGTGGAAATTTGACATTAATTGAACCATTTTTAGGTAAATTTTATTTTTTTTTATTTTTACAACATGAAAATAAAAGAATAGGTTTGATTTAAAAACTGAATGGCATGGAGATGTCAAGCTGGTGCTTAACTAGAGCTTTCATCCCTACAGATTAGTGTTCATGGTACTGGAAAGTATTCTGCATACTCCAGAGACAAAATGTAACCATCAATCTGCTACAAAACCTGGGATCTACAAGAGTCCTCTGCCTTCATGATATGCTGGTGCCATAGTGGTACAAATGTTGTAGGAGTACCAATCTCTAACTAATTGGATTTAAGATTTATTTCACATGATGGTGTTCACATATTACATTACTCTCGTGGTTAAGAACTTGAGACAAGATTGGTCATGGGCTTATCTGAAAACCAAAGGCTGACAGACAGTGATTGTGAGTGAGTTGGTCCCTGTTGGAAAGACTAGCCTCCAGCTAGGCTCAGGGCCATGGGGCAAACCCCAGCTCCCTTCCACACCTATCTCAGCCTCACCAGCTTGTCAGGAGGAAAGGCTCCTGTGGGCAGATCCTTCTACCCCCCACTAACCCTTTAAACTACAAGTCTCATTCCATTCCCAAATATACCCACTCCCCTGAAACTTCAACAGCTCCGTGAGGCACAGACGCCAACTGTACCAGTCAGACCATAGTCACTTCCCTGAGACACACAAACTCACATACACTACAATTATCAAATCAAGGGAAACAGATACTGCTTGCACTGATTGGAGGAACAGATGGGTAGATGCTAGTGCAAAAATACATTCAACAACCTAAAGAGCAATATGGCACCATTTTGTGGTTCTACTATAGCAAGACATGAACATCCCAATATAGAAGAAGCAGCATAAAATGACCTTAAAGATAACTTAGGGAGATGATAGGGACCTTTAAAAAAGAAATGAAAAATTCCCTTAACAAAATTGAGGGAAAGACAAACAAAAATTAGAAGAAATCAATAAATCTCTTAAAGAAAACCAAAGAAAAACAATCAAACAGGTGAAGAAAACATTTCAAGACTTGAAAATTAAAATAGAGGCAATAGAGAAAAGACAAACTGAGGGAATTCTGGAAAAGGAAAATCTGGGTAAACAAACAGAAAGTACAGATTCAAGCATAACCAACAGAACTCAAAATATGGAAGAGGAATTTCAGACGTTGAAAATACAATAGAGTAAATAGATTCATTGGTCAACTAAAGATTAGAGTTAACAAAGTCATAATATAAACATCCAGGAAATCTGGGACACCATAGAAAGACCAAACTTAAAAATAATAAGAATAGAAGGAGAAGTCCAGCTCAAATGCACAGAAAACATACTCAACAAAATCACAGAAGAAAACTTTCACAACCTAAAGAAGGAAATGCCTATAAAGATACAAGAAGCTTACCGAAAACCAAAAAGACTGGACAAAAAAGAATTCTCTCACCACATAATTATCAAAACATAAAGTATACAGAATAAAGAAAGAATATTAAGAGTTGCAGAGCAGCAAAGGAAAAAGGACAAGCAACATATAAAGACAGACCCATCGGAATAACACCCTACTTCTCTATGGAGACTCTGAAAGCCAGAAGGTCCTGGACAGATTTTATACAGACACTAAGAGACCATGAATACCATCCCAAGCTACCTCTCAACCCTGATCAGATATGCTCATTTTTCTAGTGGTGTGCAGATAACACCAAGTAGCATACTTGTTCACAGCACTGAGAAGAGATGAGACTGAATGCTCAGTCCTACATGGGATATCTTTGTCATTTTCCAAGGCTAAGAGTTCATTGCAGAAATGAATTCAACAAGGATGCAAAGGCTGGAGAACAGGAAGAAGTGTGATGAAATGCAGCTTCCTGGCCATGACATGAATATTGAATTGATGAACTCAAAACTGCTGAGTTACCTGCATAACGTCTGCCCAAGATCAAGCCAACTGAATTTCCAAATAGATGGAGGATATTATCTATATGCTCCACCCCTTACTGACTACCTATTGGCAGTTTAGAGCTGACAAAGAAGGGTAAACGTGAGGTATAGACAGAGGTAGGTTTCCCATGCTCTAGTGGATGACCTATGGACATATGTACAGCAATAATTGGACATGTGCATTTTCAAAATTAAAGAAGATATGAAGTTAATTGGAGGGGATACTGAGGAAAGGCAAAAGTGAACTATTAAGAGTTGTATATGTTGGAGCAAGATAAAATAAAGAGAAAGCAATATAAATAAACTCACATATTGATGTAAATTTGCATTATTTTTTTGTTAATTTCTATGAATGTCTAGGTACAAATATTTCTATAGATATGATTTTTTTATTTATCTACTTGATTTTTCCTCTAAAAATAAAAAAAATCTTTTAGTATGAATGTTTTAGTAGTAAAACACTGAAAATTATTTTTTCTTTCCTTTAGTGAGTATTAATACAGTCTAAGGCAGGAATTTGGGGAATGGTTATATGTTGAAGATGAACTGACACTAAACTCATAACCAGAAAACTGTGTACATTCTAAATTTCAGCCAAAAAAGCAGGGGTTTTGTGATGGATAAGTTACCTCAGAGCCAAGAAATCCTATTCTGGAGGCCTATGTAGCTAAATGTTTAGGATACATAATAATCACCAGGAGAGATTGATAAAGCAGACATGGTCCTTTACTCCCAGACTCTTTAAGAGTCTCCAGTAATGCTGGTGTGCTAGATCACAAACCACATGCTGAAGAGCAGTTCTATAGACCAATAATCCACTTCACTAAGATTGGTGATAGGTTGAAAGAGTTATTTTTCTAGTCACCAGTCTGTGCCACAATCATTTCTACTTCTCACCAAATTGAACAGTCAACACTGATATTTCTGTAGGGTTCTTTCCAAATCAACCATCTCACTGAGCCTCTGCTACTTATTTCATAATTCCCGCACACAGGTGTCAACACTCTAGATAAGGAGGGGTGGGTGTTATAAGCACTCCACATCTTTTTCATGATCTGGAAGTTCTAGTCAGAACTCGAATTGTTTCTTCCTCAAGCAGGTTTGGGAATTTGTCCAATATACAAAGAAATAAAAAGGAGAAAAAATTCACCATATAAGTTAGAACTCAGGGGGCTGGAGAGATGGCTCAGTGGTTAAGAGCATTGCCTGCTCTTCCAAAAGTCCTGATTTCAATTCCCAGCAACCACATGGTGGCTCACAACCATCTGTAATGAGGTCTGGTGCCCTCTTCTGGCCTGCAG
>NC_022021.1:16498724-16502480 GCF_000317375.1 Microtus ochrogaster
AAAATAAATAAATAAATAAATAAATAAATAAATATTTTAAGTTAGAAACTCAGAAGCATTTGTAGGCCATGGAAGAACAGGTTCTGGAGAGAGGGTACAAATACACCTCTCATTAAGGGAATTAATTTCTGTTCCCCTTAGTATTTCTTTAGGTATTTAGTGTTTCTGATGGATTGCCTTCTGGGCCAGGGATTGATAGACTCAATTGGACCAACCCTTAAGGAAAAAAAGAGAAAATTAGAATGGAATGTTTGGGCAGCTTAGAAAGTCATTTCCCAAGCCAAAGACCAGAGTTAGAACTCAGATTCTACAATTATTTTGGACAGCAGGAAACAACCTTCCCTGGATAGTCCTCAACAAACCCCTCCCTTTTTTTTTTTTTGATTTTCAAGACAGGATTTCTCCGTAGCTTTTCTTTGGTTCCTGTCCTGGGACTAGCTCTTGTAGACCAGGCTGGACTCGAACTCACAGAGATCCGCCTGCCTCTGCCCCCTGAGTGCTGGGATTAAAGGCATGCGCCACCAACAACCGACTAAACCCCTCCCTTTTTATACCATATTTTAGATCAGATGGATGGGAAATGACTGTATTTTTCTTTCTTCTTTGCCAGGAAAATAGGAAGCAGTGATCAAAGCTGTGTAAGCAGAGACTGCTTGTTTCCCAGCCACCCAGACCTGAATAATAACACAGAAACTCTATTAACGACAACACTGACCAATAGTTTAGGCTTACTTTTGGTTAACTTCACATCTTAAATTAACCCTTAATTATTGTCTGTGTTAGCTAGGTGGCTTGGTACTTTTACCAGTGAGGCATTCTCATTTTGCTTCCTATGTGCTTGGGTGACAATTACAGACTGGGCTTTTCCTCTTCTCAGAATTCTCCTTTTCAGGTCACTCTGCCTATACTTCCTGCTTGGCTGGTCAATCAGTGTTTTATTAAACCAATACAAGTCACAAATCTTTACAAAATAGAAGACCATTGTCCCACAGTAACACTGGTTATCTTGAAAGAGACTAATGTCAAGGGGCTACAGGTCAGATAATGCAGCTCTAAACACTTTCCACTATAAGCAAAGATAAACCAAGATTTCAATCTTATTTTTTACAAGTTTACTGCATAATGTTTAGAGTTTCCTGATTGTTTTAAACCACAAATTGTTCTAAGATTTGTTTGGTAATCCTCCAAACATTTTTCTATACTGGGAAGGCAGGATTATCAGATTTATATTACGTATTTTATCCATCCCTAAACAAGCAGCAGAGAAAACCTAGTATTCTATTTTTTCCCTTAATGTGCAATTAGTCCACAAATATTAAAATTTAGATAAAAATGTTTGTTTCTTTAGAAGGACGGGATAAAATTTGTTTGTGTTAGACTTAGAAAGAGTTCCTTAATTCTTTTAAAGCAGAGGAGAACATCTTACATCCATTTTATACATTTTTTCCAAACTATTCTCTTTTAAAGAAAAAAGTTTTTTAAATGATTTATAAGAATCTGGCATTCCTTTATAGTGAAAAAATAGTATAGTTTTTATTTAATTTTTATTCATAATCATAAACTTAACTCTGCAATCATCTGGACTTGGAGAACAACAAGGAAAATATCAAACAGAAAGGATTTAATAAGAGGAGAAATTACACGATTTTGTGGAAAGATAGGGTGGGAGGGCTCTCATAAGCATTACACATCAATAGACCTTCCCCCAAACATTAAGGCTGGTAATTTTTGAATTTTTAGCTGTTTGTAACTTTAGAACATGTTCTATACCTACCCAAATATGAAAAATATGAATTTGAAATTTATGCCCAGGAAATGTGGAAGCAACATGGGCAGTTGTAAATGGTGGTTCTATTCAACTTATCAATTTTGGGTTTCATGGTCTAAGTTGATGAGGACGACTGACCAGGTCTTTTCCTCAAGTGGTCACCAGATGTCATTACAGATGGTTGTGAGCCACCATGTGGTTGCTGGAAATTGAAATCAAGATCTTTAGAAGAGCTGGCAGTGCTCTTTACCGCGGAACCATCTCTCAACCCCTAAAAATGACTATACAGGTATTCAGTATTAGTATACATTGGTAAACCATGTCAAACTGTTTTTTCTCCACCTTTAAGAAATCTGAAGACATTACTGATCTTTTGAATTGTTCAAATTTATGAGCTAATTTGGGTAATAAGGAAACAATTCTATTAACCATTTTAATTTAAATATAAATGCTAATAAGACCAATGCATTCATCCATGACAGTAATGTCTTTTCAACATCTTAAATTTATACATGTTTGGTGGCAATTGATGATGAAACTTTGAGTAGAAGTGCTGGAATAATAGTTCAGCTGTCAAGGTCAGTAGTTGCTCTTCCAGACAACCTGAGTTTGGTTCCCAGCACTCACGTCAGGTGGTCCAGTTAACTTGCAACCAATAGTATTTTTGGCCTCCATGTTCACATGTACACCCACATACACACACACCAAATATATCTCTCTTAAAAGAAACATTGTTTTCTTTATCTCTGGGCATAGTTTAAGGTTATTCACTGTAGTATACAATATCCAATAATAATATCCAATTTAGTAATATTAATGGGAAAGACATTGTTAAATGGGTTTCTTAGTACAATTTCTTCCGTTCTGTTGAATTATTAGAAAAATATTTACAAGTTAAAATAGACATAAGCATATTACTTATCACTATTTTAAATTTAACCTTTTTCTTTTTTGATTTTATTTTTTTAATTAATTTATTTATTAAAAATTTCCACCTTCTCCCCTCCTCCCATTTCCTTCCCACTCCTCCTCCCCTCCCTCTCCAGTCCTACGAGAAGTCAGGGTGCCCTGTCCTGTGGGAATTCCAAGGCCTTCGCCGCCTCCATCCATGTCTAGGAAGGTGTGCATCCAAACAGACTAGGCTCAGAAAAAAACAGTACATGCAGTAGAATCAAAACCCAGTACCATTATCATTGGCTTCTCAGTCAGCCCTCATTGTCAGCCACATTGAGAGAGTCCAGTTTGATCACATGCTCATTCAGTCCCTGTCCAGCTGGCCTTGGTGAGCTCACATTAGATCAGTCCCACCATCTCCATGGGTGGGTGCACCCCTCGTGGTTCTGATTTATGTTGCTTATGTTCTCCCTCCTTCTGCTCTTCATCTGAACCTTGGGAGCTCAGTCCAGTGCTCCAATGTGGGATTATGTTTCTATCTCCATCCATCACTGAATGAAGGTTCTATGGTGATATGTAAGATATTCATCAGTGTGGGTATGGGTGAAAGCCAGTTCAGGCACCTTCTCCTCTGCTGCCCAACGACTTAGCTGGGGACATCTCCTTGGACACCTGGGAACTCCTCTAGAGTCAAGTTTCTTGCCAACTCTAAAATGGCTCCCTTAATTAAGATATCTTCTTCCCTACTCCCATATCAACCCTTCCTCCATCTCTACTATCCCACTCCCCAAAGCTCTCCCCAATCTTCCCCTTCTCCCTTCTTTCTCCCCACATCCGCTTTCCCCCACCCTCTCCGCTCCCTTGTGCTCCCAGCTTTTGCCTGGGAATCTTGCCTACTTTCAATATCCAGGCGGATAAATATGTGGTTTTCTTTGGGTACCTCTTCTTATTTAGCTTCTCTAGGATCATGAATTAAAGGCTCAATGTCCTTTGTTTATGGTTGGAATCCACTAATCAGTGAGTACATATCATATTCATCTTTTTGGGTCTGGGTTGTCTCAATCAGGATAGTGTTTTTTTATTTCCATTCATTT
>NC_022021.1:16504230-16505147 GCF_000317375.1 Microtus ochrogaster
GATCATGTGGTTTTTTTCTTTCAGTTTATTTATATGATGGATTACATTGATAGAATTTTATATGTTGAACCAGCCCTGCATCTCTGGGATGAAGCCTACTTGATCATAATGGATAATTTTTTTGGATATGTTCTTGGATTCAGTTTGCCAGTATTTTATTGAGAACTTTTGCATCGATGTTCATGAGTGAGATTGGTCCATAATTCTCTTTATTGGTTGAGTTTTTGTGTGGTTTTGGTATCAGGATAACTGTGGCTTCATAAAAGGAGTTTGACAATGACTCTTCTGTTTCTATTTTGTTAAACACATTAAGGGGTATAGGTATTAGCTCTCTTGGATGTTCTGGTAGAATTCTACATTGAAACCGTCTGGTCCTGGACTTTTTTGGTAGGGAGGTTTTTTATGACAGCTTCTAATTCCTCATGACTTACAGGTCTATTTAAATTTTTCACCTGTTTTTGATTTAATTTTGGTATATGGTACTTATCTAAAAAATGTCCATTTCTTTCACATTTTCAAGTTTTTTTTGTTGTTGTTTTTTGTTTTTTTCGAGACAGTGTTTCTCTGTGGCTTTGGAGTTTTGTGGCATACAGGCTTTTGTAGTAAGATCTAATGATTCTCTGAATTTCCTCTGTGTCTGTTGCTATGTTCCCCCTTTTCATTTCTGATCTTGTTAATTTGTGTGTTTTCTCTCTGCCATTTGATTAGTTTGGATAGGGGTTTGTCAATCTTGTTGATATTCTCCAAGAACCAGCTTTTTCTTTCATTCATTCTTTGGATTGTTTTCTGTGTTTCTATTTTGTTGATTTCACCCCCCAGTTTGATTATTTCCAGTCTTCTACTCCTCCTGGGTGAGCTGCTTCTTTTTTTTCTAGAGCTTTCAGGTGTGCTGTTAAGTCTCTAATATGTGCTTTCTC
>NC_022021.1:16510212-16510692 GCF_000317375.1 Microtus ochrogaster
CACAAGTCTACAGTGTTTCAAGGTCCTTGCCATCAAACAAGCTGCAACAGACAACACTCAAGTCCTCTCTTTGTAGCTGGCCCTCCTGCCTCAAACAGTCAGAGTTTGCCCTGGCAGTACGGACCAGAAAGCTGGCATTTTAAAACAACACAAGTTTTTTTCCTGCTACTGCTTAAAACAAACAAACATTCAGTCTGCTTTTATTAACACCATTTAAAAGTTTAGTGGCAGGACCTCTTAAGAGCTGCAGGGTTTTGCAGCTGAAGCTGAGTCAGGAAGCCTCTCTTAGGTGAGAGTGCTTGCTTGATTCTAGCAAGCAGAGCAGACCCAAGAAATTTCTGCTACCACGTCGGGCGCCATTCTGTAGTAATAGGGTGCTGCAGGTTGCATTCTGCCACCCAGATCCCGCCACCGACTAGCTTTACCTGAAATAACAACCCAAAAACTGTATTCATTTAAACACTGCTTGGCCCATTAGCT
>NC_022021.1:16511709-16513367 GCF_000317375.1 Microtus ochrogaster
GTGGAACCTGTGCTCTGTTTCCTGAAGTCCGCCCCAGGTTGGCACACTCTTACCTGTCTGGATGGATCTCCTCAGCACAGGAACTCTTAACTGTTTTCTTAACTAAACTTGTTCATTGTTTTGTTTTTTTTTTTATCTTGGTTTCAAACAGATTCTACTTTCCTTTCCAATATAACTTCATCTTTCACATCTGAAGAAAAATAATGAGAAAAAAACACATTGAAAAAGAAGTCTTCAATCTGGCAATCATCAGAGTAAAGACTCTGCAAGGATGTGTTTAAGATCATTCATGGTGACTTTCAGAGTGAACAATAAAAATAAGCAAAGAGGTTAAAATAGAACATTGTACAAAACATCAAATATTATATACATTAAAACAAAAATTGATTATGCTAATGATTTGTTAACATTAGTTATAGTAGACTAGATAAAATTCACCCACTATTATAAACCAGAATGTCTTAACAAAAATAGAGAGAAAGAAAGAAATGTTGAACTTGAGCATTTTAAGAGAATAGAATTGCATCTTTTACTCCCTATCATTTCAAGAATTTTCCTATCTGACTTAATAAAGCAACCTTTACCAACTTAAAAGTGATGAAACTACTGACTGCCTGTGAACATGGAAAACTGTTTACACTGCCCCAGTGTTTTTAGGGGGAAGGAAATGATTACAATCATGCAGGAAAGAAATAGCTTTAACTCTTCCAGATCACTCTCTGTTATGCAGCAGCACATAGTATGCTTGATTCAAATCCTGGTGGCCTTTTCATAGTTGACTTGCATGCAGGATGCAAGCCCTCCTCTTCTTTGGGTCCATGTTTAACCCTATAGATCAGTGCATGTGCATGTTTAGGCGTCTGTCCAAATCTGATTAGTTTTGAAGATTAATAATTGATTTATCTGGTCACAGTTCAAAAGGTATCCACTCTAATAAATTCTGTGAAATATATAAAGATCATCTTCCAATGAGTAACAAACTCAGAAAACTATAAACAATGCTTACCATGGGGCTGGAGCGGCAGCTTAGTGGTTGAAAGCACACATTGTTCTTGCAGAGGACCTGAATTTAATCAATACCACATATGTCAGATGGTTCACAACTGCTTTTAACTTTAGTAGGAGGGGAAACCAACCACAAAGGCCACTAAGGTTTACATGCAAATACCCACATAAAGATACAAACATACATTTTTAAAAAATAAAAAGTTAATATCAGTTATTGAGCTGCAATAGTGCTTTGATTATCTTTGTTTTATACAGTTTTTATTGGAAAAGTATTAATATAATATATTCTGCTCATGGTTTCCACTGTCCTGACTCCTCCCAGGCCCTTGACACCTCTCCAACCATGCAACTCCATATCCTTTTTTATCTTTCTCTCTTTAAAAAGTAAGGGGAAAGTCATTCTTTTTTACTGCTGAGTAGTATTCTAATATGTATATATTCCATACTTTCTTCATCCATTCTTTCATTGAAGAGTACTACTCAGCAGTAAAAGACAATGACTTCTTGAATTTTGCATGCAAATGGACGAAAATAGAAAACACTATCCTGAGGTAAGCCAGACCCAAAAAGAGGAACAACATTGGATGTACTCACTCATATTTGGTTTCTAGCCATAAATAAATTACATTGAGCCTATAATTCTGTTCCTA
>NC_022021.1:16520871-16522949 GCF_000317375.1 Microtus ochrogaster
TTAGCCTGTGCCTTTTTATAGGTGAGTTGAGTCCATTGACATTAAGTGATATTAATGACCAGTGGTTGTTAACTCCGGTCACTTTTTTAGTAGTAGAGTTTGTGTGTTTCCCTTCTTTGAGTTGTTCTGGTGAAGGGTCTCTAGATGTCTGAGTTATTATGGTCATTGTTGGACTCCTTGGTTTGTGATTTTCCTTCTATTAATTTCTGTAAGGCTGGATTTGTGGGTACGTAAATTTTTTTGTTTTTTTTCTTTTTTAATTAATTAATTTATTTTTTAAAAAAGAAAAAAAGTCAGGGGAAAAAAACTTCAACTCAAAAAATGAATAAAAAGCTAAAACATAAGTAACATATATCTCCGAGTGGTGATGTGTACGCAGAGAATGCTCTTGCATTTCCCAGCTGCCCAGACCCAAATATTTACACAGATACTATAATAATTACAACACTGTATAGCCAATAGTTTAGGCATATATCCAGCTAACTCTTACATCTTAAATTAACCCATTTCTATTTATCCGTGTATCCCCATGAGTCTGTGACCTATTGGGAAGCTTCTAGCTGACTTCTGGAGTCTTTCTCCTTTGGCAGTTACATGACCTTTCTTTGACTCTGCCTACTTTTTCTCTATATCTCTGTTTAGATATCTAGCCTAGCTTTACTCTACTAAGCCATTGACAGAAACAGCTTCTTTAATAACCAATAATAATAAAACATTTTTATAGGATACAGAGGGGTATTCTATATAATCTCCCTTTTTCTGTCTAAATAAAAAGGAAGGTTTTAACTTTAACATAATAAACGTACATATAACAAAACAGGTATTAAACAAGAACTACTGTTATAATTATTTATAATATAATATTTATCTTTTATTATAACAAAGGAAAACTATAATTATACCTACTCTTCAACTACATCAAATATCCCAGAAGGATATAATATTACCTAAGTTAACAGGAAGTGAATTTAAGCAACTTCCAAATTTCTAGAATTGACAGAGAATTGACTGCCTGGACAGTTATCCAAAGTTCTTCTGTAACATTGAGACATCCATCATCAGACTACGGGCTCATAGAGTCTAGCAGTCCTTTCCATGAAGACTATTTCACCTATCTTGGCAGTTTGTGAGTCATTTTCTTCTGTATTATATATAGTGTTTGGCATTTTGTTCTATGAAGCAGGAAACCTGAAGGATAATCCTGTCTTTTGGAATGTTCAACCGTCATTTTTTTGTGGGTCTTGCATGTCCAGTTCATACAGCATACCATCAAACAGACAAGGCAAGAACAGTTTCTTGTCCAAATGGCTAGCAAACTCCATAATGAGCCTTTCCAATGCCCATCATCTCCTTGAAGTAGATTGGTGCTGCCAGGAGCACATGTGTCTTATTGTCAGGAAAAGTCCTAAGTTCTTAAAATATTTTAAATGCCATATTCTTTTTAAGGTTTGAAGAATACCTATCCATCTGAAATATATTTATGTACATCTAAAAAATCTAACTAACTTTACTGCAAGATTGAAATTATAGATGACTATCTATTATCCTGTATTTCTTAAATATACATTCGATTTTTAAATGAGCTGCACAAACATATTACCTTAATCAATAGCAGGAATATGAATATATCTAAATTTATCTTAAATTTGTATAAATAAACCAAGATCCATACCAATGTAAAATATTCATCTCTATACCATAACCCCCTTTAAATATAAGCAAACATTTATAAACAATCATTTAGAGAATTTGGGCATTGCTCTCTAGCCTATTTCCTGCTGATTGGGGGTGCAATTAATCCAGTCTTTCATGGGGTATCCTATGTGGTAGGTTCATCTCAGCAAGCAGTCCTGAAGCTGTCATGAATGTTGGACCATCTGGGCCATTGCTTCAGGGGGTCTTTTTTGATCAAACCATATTAATCAGTAAGAAATCCATAGCTTTCTATCCTCGGTGAAAACAAAAGCAGAACCTCTTTTCCAAAGCAACCTATCCTTAGACACAAATTCTGAAGTCTATACAATAAAATGTTACTCTGTACTTAGCTCACTTAGCTTCTAGAAAAAAGAGCTCACCCC
>NC_022021.1:16523419-16614698 GCF_000317375.1 Microtus ochrogaster
CCACATCAGTGGTGACACACACCTTTAATCCCAGAATTTGGGAGGCAGAGGTAGGCAGATCTCTGTGAGTTCAAGGCCAGCCTAGTCTATAAGAGAGGGCTCCTAGACAGGCTCCAAAGCTAGATAGAAACTCTGACTAAAAAAAAAAAAAAAACACCGAAAAAGTAAAAAGAAACAAGAGAAACAAGTACCAATATAAAAAAAAATCTGAAAAACTTACAAGACATAAAAGACCCAAAAGAAGTTTTAATTTTGTGTTGGCAGTCTGCTGTTGGTCATATTGGCTTAAGTGTGGTTAATATACCCAGTATGACTCCACTGGAGAAATATAACTTTTCTTTGCAAGAAGTAATCAGAGATAGCTTCTTGGTTATCTGTGGGAGTCCATTTTTAATTCTCCCTCTTAGTGCTGGGTCTCCCATCTGGTTTGAAGCTGTGTAAGCCTAGGGCATGCTGCCTCAGTATTTGTGAGTTCACATATGTGATAGTCAAGTTGTATCTGGAAGGTGGTTCCATTTTTTACCTCTTAATTTCTTGGCATTAAGAAAGTCTGTTGCGTTAAAAATTCTAAATAAATATTGGATAACTTCAAGCATAAAATTCAATGCATAGTAAGAAATTGGAGAAATGACAGATGTATTGGAACTTCATATAAACTTTTAGTAAATATTCTGGATTAATATTTTGTGCCACACATCCAAATAAAATTAAAAAAGTGTTTTTTGAGTTGGCAGGGCAATATGAACACTGTTGGCATACAGGTGGTTTCAGAGAGATTTTCTCATTGTTTTATTGTGTCATGAATATAGGCCTTTTGACTTAATAGAGTTTTCAAAGCAAAACTACTTAGATGTGTTTTTAGGATCTCTACACAGAGTCTACAGTGTCCTTTCATGTAGCTCTTGTGGGATGGGAGGACAGGGTGAGAGCTAAGTCACTTGTAACATTGGATTTCAGTGTGTGTCTCCCAAAGTAGAAAAGTTTTTTTCTTTAAAATTCCCAAGGACATTTTCCTTTTACAGTAAACACCCTCTATCTCCTCGTCACTTCTCTTGCTATTGTCTTGTTGGTTGTGTGCTCGTTGCAGCCCTGTTATGGTTTTCTCTTTTCATTATGATTTTTCATTGCAATGTGCAACATATTCATAGATATGTAACTCCTTATAGTAAACAAACTGTGTAACTATCCAGAGCAGTGCTTATAACTGATATAACATGTAGAAGATAAAAGAAAATATTATTTAATACCAAGTTTTCTAACTTAAGAATGGATAAATAATTTTATCATGAAAAATTAATCAAATTTTATAGAAAATACTTCCTGAGGTATGTAACCATGTTTTGAGTTGATTATTCTAAAATAATTTTTATTTTAGCATTTATTTGTTATTAAATGTTTCATTGTAATCACCATAGTTTTACAGGTTGCTTTATCTTTCAGCAATGTGTATTTATGCAAACTATGTGTATCTTAATTGTTTATGTAACCTAAAAAATATATCTGTGAACTGAGATTCGCAATTGATTTGAAAGTTACTATCTGTGGACAAGGTCTTTTCCAAGGTAAGCATACATTTTAACTTCTGTGTTAGCTGTGGATACCTTTAACTTTGTACTTTCTAGAGGCAGATCTACCAGTACAGTAATCAAGCCCATAAATACTTCCTGCTTCATCCTCTACAACTTGTTTCTATTAGTTTTTAGAATACTTTTACTTTAGTAGATCATGATGAACTTACTCAAAATCGTAGGTAAAGTGTACATCTTAAAATATAAGATGAGAAAATACTTTATGCATATACTATAAATACATATATGCTATACACCAAAGGCACATCATTTTTTAATAATTGTTTTTATTTCCAAGATTATAATGCAATTATAATGCTTCTTCCTTCCTCCTTTTCCTCTCTCTAAACTCTCCCATGTATTCCCTCTTGATATTTCTCAAATCCATGGAATCTTTTTCTTTAATTTCTGCTATAATCTTAAATGAATAAGATACACACACACACACACACACACATATTTTAAGGCTGGTCAATTCATATTGGATAACCAATATTTCTTCATACATATTATTTATAAGATATATCTATAGATATTCACATATGCACATTATAAATACAGAACTTTTGTTTCAGTCCCACTTTTAAATGCATAAACATTCAAGCACAGGGATACATTGCTCTTCTTTCTGTTGCAAGCATCTTTGTGACCAATCACTTGTGAGACGCTAGTTCTACTGAAGGCCAATCAGTGAATTAAGCATTTCTTTTTTAAACGTGGTTTTAGGAACAAAGCTAGAATTTAGTCTGTGACTAGTTGATCAACTATAGATTAAAACTGCACACATTGTAAAATATATCTGATCCTGCTTTCTGTCTTTTTTGTCTTGGGTAGCCATGCCTCACCAACTATGTACAATATGAGCTCTGACATGGACTTCCATACTGTATATCTTTTTGTCTGTCAAAAATCTCCTAAAGGCTTACATTTAAATTTCTAAACATATCATGCCCCAAAGGGATTTGGTATCTCTTTTCTTCCACATATCTCTGTATATCAATAGATGCCTCTTATCCTTAGCAGAAATCTTATCATTATCCTTTTTATCTATGTCTTTTATTTATTTATTTATTTATTTATTTAATTCATTTATTAATTTATTTATTTGTTGAAAAAAATTTCTGCCTCCTCCTTGCCTCCCATTTCCCTCCCCTCATCCCAGTCCTCTCCCCCTCCCCCCACTCCTATCCCCTCTCCCTCTCGAGTCTGAAGAGCAGTAATGATTCCCTGCCCTGTGGGAAGTCCAAGGTCCTCCCCCCTCCATCCAGGTCCAGGAAGGTGAGCACCCAAACAGGCTAGGCTCCCACAAAGCCAGTTCATGCAGAAGGATCGAAACCTAGTGCCATTTTCCTTGGCTTCTCATAAGCCTTCATTGTCCACCATGTTCAGAGAGTCCGGTTCCTTACTAACATATGAAAAGCTAGATGTTGCCCTTTGAACTTCGGGGAGGAAATCATTCATACGTTCCTAGTCAGGCCGTGTGAAGTTTTGTTCTGACAATTTCAAGATCTGTTGTCTAATTAGTATATGATATAAATATAAGAATAACACCACCACTAAGCAGTACACTTGCACTGTGTGTCTTTCCTTCACCAGTAAACTGGCAGTCATTTAGCTTCATATAGCTTAAACAATTCAACATAATTACTGGAATAAAAAGGCTTAAGATGTTTTTCTATTTCTTCAAGTGATCAGCAGGTGAAAGCATAGAAGGCTAATCCTCCACCATGAAGCTGTTATCAACACATTTGCAGAATCACACCAACATCCCAGCATATACCAGGCCTATATGACTTCAAAAACAAATTCTGTCCGATGCAAAGAATATATCCCATGTCCTATTTTGTCTTGGTATACTAGAATATTCTTCAACAGTAAAATTATCCATATTTCATCCTAGCAACCCTCCAATATGTAAGTCTCAAATTGATAGCTTTTTTCTCTGATTCTCTCTGTCTCCCTCTGTCTCTGTCTCTCTATCTCATACACACACACACAGAGGTATGTGTATGCATGTAAACAAAAATAGATAAACAGAACCAGCTGAGATCATTTGTGCTGTTTGTGTGCATATGATTTTAAGACTGCATTTGACAACCAACAAAGAATCTCATCCATGAAAAACACTAATTATTCTTTTCTCAGATGTCATGAGTTGCTTCTAATTCTTTGTCAAGGGTGTGGGAGCCCATAAAAGTCTTCTCTTTCCACAGTGAAAAGTTTATTCATATAGCTCTCATTCCACGTTTGTTTATGCACTCATGTCTGGGAGACACTGGTTCACAACACACTTCTGTTATGCTGGCCTTATACTCTTTTTGGCCGTTTTTCTGTGGTGTTCTCTGAACTGTCTCCTCATTGGAGATTCCCGCTCCAAATATTCACCTGTTAGTACACAATGCAAAGTAATGACAGAAACCAGGCATGTGTGAAGGTACAGTAGGTGGAGAATGGAACTCAGAGAATAGCAGGGAGCAGGTGATATGAAGTGGGAAATGAAAAAGAGTGAGGGCTCCAGCTGCGAAGTAGGGAGGGAAGTCAATACTGAAGGAGGAAGAGAGACAGATAACATCAACGTTGTCTAATAAAGGATCCTATTATCAAATATTACCTCAAATTATGCAATATATGCATATATATATACGTGTGTGTTCAATTTTTATAAAACTTAATTTAAAATACATGGCAGTGCTTTTCAAAAGCTAATACAACAGGTTACTCTATCACCTTTGTTTATTCTTTAAACTGATTGCTAAGTATCATCTTTTTAGTTACATTGATTTTACCCATGAGTCTGTAGTTGCTGTTTCTAACAGTCTCCTCATACAGTAAGTCTTAAGGGCATACTTTTTTCAGGCATGAGATTATGTAGGTACAATGATTAAGAATTAAATATTAAAGAGAGGTTGATATTTCAATGCCAGGTACCCATCAGAGTTAGATGGGCACTTGGGGATTTGTAGGAGATCCAAATCAGAGTGCATCTTTGTGAAGAACTGAGGCTCTGTGTATTAATGAGAACTCTCTGCTGGAACAGAACCAACAATATGAATGTATATTACAAACGGGATTTGTTCACTTGGTGTACATTGCATGAACCAAATGGCCCAACAATGGCTGTTGACGAATTGGTGAAGTAACAAATCCAGGAACTTCTCAGTCCACAAGGCTGGATGGTTCATCATACCCGTGCCTTACAGAACTGCAGGACTCCTAGAGAGCTGCTTTTCTCCAGATTATGCAGGAAAGCTGAAAAAGCTGTTTTGTTTTGTTTTATTCTTCTCTTAGAAGACATTCCAAGCACAGCCTCCCCTTCTTCCCCTCCTCTCAGTACTCCTTTTCCCCAGATCCACTTCTCCTCTATTTCCCTTCAGGAAAGACCCTGCCTCCCAGGGATATCAACTGAACATGTCCTAACAAGTTACAGTAAGACTAGGCACACACCCTCAAATCAAGGCTGCATGAGGCAACCTAGTAAGAGAGAAATGATCCCAAGAGCAGGCAAAAGAGTCAGAGGAACCTCCACTACCACTGTTAGGAGTCCCACAAGAACACCAAGCTAGACAACCTTAACGTATATGCAAAGAATCTATCACAGACTTATGCAGGCGTTGTGATTGCTACTTCAGTCTCTGTGGGTCCCTATGAGACCTGTGTCCTCCTGGTTTCCTTAACCACTCAGGGATAAGGCTAATAGTATGTATGAAAGATAAAAAAGTCAAAATGGGCCGGGCGATGGTGGCGCACGCCTTTAATCCCAGCACTCGGGAGGCAGAGGCAGGCGAATCTCTGTGAGTTCGAGACCAGCCTGGTCTACAGAGCTAGTTCCAGGACAGGCTCCAAAGCCACAGAGAAACCCTGTCTCGAAAAAACAAAAAAAAAAAAAGTCAAAATTAATTTAGAGCCAATTACTCAATAGAAGAAAAATAGCATTAAAGCACTTAACAGCTGACTCTGGCAATCTAACAGAACTGGCTTTTTGTTTTATTTTGTTTTTTCCTAGGGACATTTCTATATCCAGGGTATCTCAGGGGAACTCTGCCTACTTGAGAGGGTCTTTCTTTTCCCTTCAGCTGAGCTTTCTGGAAATGCTTTCATTGATTTGCACAGGGGTATATGCCTCAATTAACTCAATATTCACTCAAGTTTAAAACCAGGATTGGCTGTCATATTTGCTGGTGAGGTAAATATTTGAAAAGACATTAACACCTGGAAAAATAAACGTTCTAAGTTCATTTTTGAACATTTTTCTGGTTTGAAATATCCATATATTAAAATTATCTCTAATTACTTTTCTTTCTGTGTGTTTATGTGTTTGGTATGAGTATATATGTGTATATGATGTAAATGCATTAATGTGCAAAAATATGAGTGCACAGATACCATGATGGACTGTTTTATTGATTTTTATTGAGCTCTACATTTTTATCTGCTTCCCTCCCTGCCTCTCCCCTCCCCTTCGACCCTCTCCTATGGTGCCCATGCTTCCAATTCACTCAGGAGATCTTGACTTTTTCTATTTCACATGTTGATTAGATCCATGTATGTCTCTCTTAGGGTCCTCATTGTTGTCTAGGTTTTCTGGGATTGTGATTTGTAGGCTGGTTTTTTTTTTTCTTTCTGCTTAAAAGTACTTATGAGCGAATACATGTGATAATTGTCTTTTTGGGTCTGGGTTACCTCACTCAAATAATGTTTTCTAGCTCAATCCATTTTCCTGTAAAATTCAAGATGTCATTATTTTTTTCTGCTGTGTAGGAAGTACTACATTGTATAATGTACCACATTTTCCTTATTCATTCTTTGGTCGAGGGCATTTAGATTTTTTCAAGGTTCTAGCTATGACAAACAATGTTGCTATGAACATAGTTGAGCAAGTGTCCTTGTGGCACAATAGAGAATATTTTGGATATATACTCAAAAGTGGTATTGCTGGGTCTTGAGAAAGGTTGTTTTCTAATTTTCTGAGAAATCACCACACTGATACATGATGGACATTTTTAAGTCATTGAACAACATTTGTGATTCTAAATGCAGTCAAAATTTTAATGAATTTGGATCACTTGCCACATAGTATTTTATGCCCTATCTATCTATCTATCTATCTATCTATCTATCTATCTATCTATCTATCTATCTATCTATCTATCTACACATTCTCCCATCTTATTTGAGATACACTGTTATTATATAGCCAAAACAGAGACTGAACAGTTTAAGATTCTTTTTTTTTTTTGACTTCCAATACTGGCATTTCAGAGTGTGTTTCCACACATAGCTGTTTTTTTATTTTTTATTTATTTTTTGTTGTTGTTTTGGTATAATCTCTATACTTGGTCCTCAGTAAGTTTATCATTTCATATGCCCACCAATAGTATACAAATCTGATTTCTCCTCATGCTCCAAAATGCATGTTATGTTTATATATTTGATAATTGTCACCCTTACATATAGAAAATGATTTAAAATTCTGTTTTTTTTAACTATTTTTATTTGCATTTTCAAAAATATTGATAACACTGAGTGCCTTTTCATGTACGTTGGGACATGGCTTCTTTGGAGGAAAGTCCATTTAAGTCTTTCATTCTTTTTCGAACATTACTGTCAAAGGTTGTAAGTATAATGGACTAGACAGGTAGGAAAGCAGGGATTCTGGTACCTCCAACAGTGATCTGCTGTTTAGGACTATTTTCGTTTACTTTGGTCATTTGTGTTTCCACATGAAGTTTAAGAATATTTTTTCAATGTCTGTGAAAATTTGCATTGTAATTCAGATAATATTGCACTGAATCTGTATGTTCCTTTTTGTATACAATTATAGTCCTATTAATGAGTGAGTAACCACCTCCAGGCATCTTCTTAAATTTCTCCATCATCTTATACATTCCATTGTAAAAACCCTTGACCTCATTGGTTGGTTTTATTCCAAGATGTTTTATTTTATTTTAGATTTTTGTGGATAAAATTATCTTTTTAAATATTTTATTTTAAATGTTTTATTCATTTTATATACAAACCACTGTTCTCACATCCCCCCTCCTGTTCCCTCCTCCTCCAGCCCACCCCTGGCCACTCCTTCTTAAGTGTAAGGCCTCCCATTGAAAGTCAACAGTGCTTGGCACATTAAGTTGAGGTATGACCAAACCCCTTCTCTCTGCCTCAAGGCTGATCAAAGCATCCCACCTAGGCAATGAGCTCTGAAAAGCCAGCTCATGTACCAGGAATAGATCCTGGTCCCACTGTCAGGGGCCGTTCAAACAGACCAAGCTACACAACTGTTTCCCACAGGCAGAGGTCCTAGTTCAGTTCCATGAAGGCTATCCAACTGTCTGTCTAGACTCTGTGAGTTCCAATAAGCTCAGGTCAGCTGTCTCTGTGGATTTCCCCATCATAGCCTTTACCCCATTCCTCATATAATCCCTCCTCCCTCTTTTCAACTGAGCACCCAGAGCTCAGCCTAATCCTTGGCTGTGAATCTCCACATCTGCTTCCACCAGTTATTGGATGAAGGCTCTATGATGACAGTTAGGACATTCACCAATCTGATTACAGGGTAGGCAAGTTAAGGCACCTTCTACTATTGCTAGAAGTCTTAGTTGTGGTCATCCTTGTGGATTCCTGGGAATATCTCAAGCACCAGGTTTTCCCCTAACCCTATAATTGCTCCCTCAATTAAGATGTCTCTTTCATTTCTTTTCCACTCATTCCCATACCCAACTCAATCATCCCATTCCATCATGGTCATGTTCTCATCCATCATCCTCTCCCTCTATCATCCCCTTCACCCAGTTTACCCTGGAGATCTCATCTATTTCCCCTTCCAGAGGGATCCATGTGTCCTTCCTAGGGTCTCCCTTGTTACCTGGTTTCACTGGAGCTATGGATTTTAGCCTGATTATCTTTTGCTTTACATCTAGTGTTCACTTATCAGTGAATACGTATTGTGTTTGCTTCTTAGTCTGGGTTATGTTATTCAGGATGATTTTTTTTTGTTCCATCAATTTGCCTGCAAATACATGATGTCATCATTTTTTACCGCTGTCTAATACTCCATTTGTGTAAATGTTCTTCATTTGAGGGTCATCTAGGTTGTTTCCAGGTCCTGGCTATTATGAGTAATGTTTCTATGAACATAGTTAGGCAGTTTTCCTTGTGGTATATTTGAGCATCTTTGGGTATATACACAAGAGTGATAATGCTGGACCTTGAGATAGATTGATTATTGTTAACTTGTACAATAGTGGTAGCATGAACATTATGGGAGTAATTAATCATTTTCTGATTGGATTTAAAGTCAGTGACACAAGATAGAACACATATTTAATATCATTAATTTGGACAAAACTCCAGGCTAACTAGGTAAAAAAGTCCTGGGAGAGACCCTGATGCTATTATTCTGATAAATGGACATGCCAAAAAAAAACTTTTCTTTATTTCTCATATCCATCCCTCAGATTAGTGAATCTTCCAACACATACCATCAAAGCTTCTTTTTTTTACAGTAGATATCTGTTCTAGGAGCTGCAGGCCCCTTCCCACAGCCCAGCTCCCTCACGGCTAGCTTTACACCACACAAATTGTAT
The DNA here is from genome assembly GCF_000317375.1 of Microtus ochrogaster. Classification (NCBI taxonomy): domain Eukaryota; kingdom Metazoa; phylum Chordata; class Mammalia; order Rodentia; family Cricetidae; genus Microtus; species Microtus ochrogaster. The sequence continues at coordinate 16,532,571 of NC_022021.1, forward strand.
TCTTTTAAACACTGCTTGGCCCATTAGCTCTAGCCCTTACTGGCTAATTCTCATATCCCTATCAACCCATCTCTAGTAATGTGTGTAGCACCAGTCGTACCAGGAAAGATTCAGCATGTCTGACCTGGCGGCTTGCTTCATCGCGTCTGGCCCAGAGAGGGGAAGCATAGAGTCTGAGCTCACTTCCTCTTCTTCCCAGCATTCTGCTCTGTTTACTCCTCCCACCTATGTTTTAACCTATGAGGGCCAAGCAGTTTCTTTATTATAATTAACCAATGACCTTCCTCTATCAGATATCAACTAATAGAGACCCAGAACTGGTCAACATGCAGAGAATGAAGTCTGTTGAATTCCCTGCTCTAAATGGGACATCTACATAACATTCCCTACCCCATAGTCAGGTATCACTGCAGAAGAGGGGCCAAGATTATTGTAAGAGTTAGAAGTAGTGCTTGTCTGCAGTGATCCAATATTTGCCAGACATGACAGAGAGATTCACACACTTGGCTACCCTTTCATAGTGAACCAGTGAGCAGAATAGATCTGACTATACTATTCAGCTAGCTGATGGCTCCTTTGCTAGAGTTTCCTATACTCTTGTAGCAACTGTGAAACATGGGAAGCAGTCAGCCCTCTGATTCTAGGTTTTTACCTCTCCATGTTCATGTTTCTCAGCTAAACAATGTAGTCAAGCAATGAACTATAGTAGAAAGGGCAGATCTGGGAGGCAAGTTGGCTTTCTATTTCAGAAATTTGAGTTATAAAGCTTTCTGAGGTGTGAGAAGTATTCATACAAGTCTTCTTCAATTTGTTTTCTATGTTTTAAAAAATATTTAGTTTTTCTTTTATTCTCTATTACTGCTAACCCTGATTGCAGTTGCTCCTTCCCCTTCCCTCTTCCTCTCCCTTCTGCATGAGTTCCACCCCAGCCTCTGTCTTCCATTAGAAAAGAGCTGATTTCAGAGGCACATCAACCAAACATGGCATAACATAACATGCTATAATAAGACCAGACACATACCATAATATCACGACTAGTTGACACAACCCAGTAGGAGGAAAAGGATCCCATAAGCAGGCAGAAGTGCCAGTGACTGCCACCCCCGACTCACACTGTTAGGGTTTTGCAAAATCCCCAAGCTGAATGACCACAACATATATGCAGAGGACCTAGGTCAGCTCTCTACAATCTCCCTGATCTCTGGGAGCCCCCCATGAATCCCAGTAAATATATTCCGTGTGTTTTCTTATGGTATCCCTTACTCCTAGATTCCTCTCATCCTTCCTCCTCCTCTTCTACAGGACTCCTCCATCTCTGCTTAATGTTTGTCTGTGGAACTCTGCATCTGTTCCCATCAGTTTCTGGATGAAGTTCTCTGGTATCTTTGATGATGATTCTGCTTTACTATGTTTTATCCTCATTCTTTTTGAAAAAAAAATATATAAGAATCTAAGGTTGGGCGTAGTAAATTTATATTTATTTATTTATTTATTTAATCTGTTAACCCATGTGTTAAAACTACATTAATTGAACCTTATCTCTAAGATGTGTTAAATGTATCACAATTTTTAGTAGTTTTGCTTAACTAGAAACAAAAATGGATTTGAATAAAAAATATCTTAATAAAATCAAGAGAGTCAAAAGTATGGGTGATAGTTATATATGCACAGCATCTCTTTTACAATTTATATCTCAGAAAAGTAGGGATTGTGATTTATATGTATCTAATTTGAACCCCCATAAATGTGATATTTATATTATAATTCAAAAAGCAAATAAGATTATTTTTCTTCTTTTACAAGGAGCAAAGGGTTTCATGTGTCTTCCAGTAGCAGTAAAGGTTTGATGACAAGATATTTTGGAACAACTTGCAATTAGGAAGGAAGTATGAGTGGGAGGATGAGAAACAGCTCATGCTCATATGACACATGTAAGTTGTACGTGTGTTAGAAGTTCATGATATCGAACATAAAATGGTGTAACAATTTATCTCAGTGACATAAAGGACCCTTTTCTAATCTATATTTTTATGGTTCTATTATGAATTAGATTTTCTTTCCCTCTCTACTTTGCTCTCTCTTACCTCAATCAGGTCATATGCTGGTAGTTATAAACATCACAGTTTATAACTGTAAAAATATACAAGCTACCAAACTATCTTAAATAAACCGTGTGATCTTTTGTGATGAAGTCTTGCCCTTATTATTCCAGTAAACTATGGCAAAATCATTGTTACATGAGAACTACTAGAGAAGGTTATCCACTTTAGCAATCTAATAATATTTTATGCATTTAGAGTTACTTTGTGAAAAATTGCCACAATAATTTATATGTAAGCATCTTTGCATCCTTCAGGCATTGTTAATTAAAAAGACACTGTCAAATTATTGCCCCAGAACAAAAGAAAATCAAGTGATTCTTCTGTAACAATACAGTACACATAAATTGGAAAGCCTTCCAATAAGTTATTTAATAAGCAATTATTGCACTTCCACAACTTTTAAAACTCATTGACAAGTGCTTTAGTATTTCAGATATGAAGATATAAAGTTCCTGCTCTTGAGAAATTCACAGTCTACTTCATTGCTATACAAGTCTCTACACTCCCAACTGTATCTGCCTTTACTATACACAGCAACAAATAGGTTTCTCTTACAAACCATTGTCATGCTATGGATTTCACTTATCAAACTTGGTCAATAATATATATTAGACATTTATACATAAAAGTAATCTCAAGGGCTTGCAAGCCTAAGCTTTTTGAAGAGCTTCAGTGGCACCACATGGAGCTCTCTGTCTTTTGCAATATAGTGCACTAAATGTGGTAATATATGAAGTATAACATGAAATCATTGGCATCTTTATCGTCAGTTAGTTCATAAAGCATGAATGTCCAGGTTAACATTCTTGTCCTGATTTTTACTCAAAGAAATCTAGAGCAATCCTGATATTTTTCTTTCACAGTGGTCCGCTGTTTCATAGGATGATTGGTCAGTGTTTTATTTAATAGTGTCTTTCAGAAATTGTGAATTTCTTAATATATTGCTGATGGTTACATTAGTAGACATATTCTTAAAACTGGTTACTCTACTGTGAACCAAGTCAAGACAGGGTACTGTAATCCAATAAACTTAACATCCATAGATACTTTCTAGCACATATGTCAGAAGATGAAAATTCTTTCTCCCTACCTATGCCATCTTTCTTGTTTAGTGGAATTTATCTGGGAAACATACCACTTAACCTATCTATGGTTTCAAAAAGCATTAAATTTGCATTCTTGACTCCATCTGTAGGTTAGAAGAGGCAGAAAGAATGTAAGAGCCAGAAGGAATGGAGGACACAAAGGAATAAAGGTCTTCTGCACATAAGGTGGCACATACACTAACTCACAGAGATTTTGGCAACATCCAAGGATCTTCACGGGTCTGTACCAAATGGAGTCCTGGAGCCAACAGGAAAAGTAGACACATGCCCCCATCCCTAACCCAGAAGATATACCTAATGGATAACCACTTGCAATAGAAAAACATAGTTTTCTCCAAGGTGGTCTCACTGGGGAAACAATCAACTCTTAAGGATAGGTGCTATGCCCAGCAGCGAATTGCTTGCTAGCTGAAACCAAACTCAAAAGCGTCTATGGAATTTTTTGTCTCATAATGTTGAGTAACATCATTTTTCACTAAAAAAAAAAAACAATTTATATGTCCTTTGTGCAAATATTATGTTTATGTTTTTCACTTTTATGGGGTTCTTGTGGGTGAAATGTGTGTGCTTCTGCATCTGTATATTATTTGTGCTTTTTCATTGTCTCTTTTTCTTGTTGTTTTGTCCTATTCTGATTTTTTTATCTCATTGTATTTTATATTATTACTTAGGTGTGCGTTTGTTTTTTTCTTTTTTATGTTTATTCTTCTCTCACATATTATATACAGATTTCAATTTCCTCTCCCTCCACTCTTCCTAATTTCTCCCTCACCTTCCCTTTTCCCCAAAAACTCCTCCTCTGTCCCCCACCCCAAAAAGAAAAAAAAGAGAGCAGGTTGCTATTGCAAGAAAATTGTCAATCCACTGTGCCAATAAAGCAATTATGAATATAGGATGGAGTCAGTGATTGGCTGATGAGGATTAGCCATAAAGTTTTTGGAGGACTTTGCAAGGTGGCTAGAGACAACAGAAATTGGCCCAGGAGGAGTTTGGGGGATTTTCCTGAGCTCAAGGTTCTGGAGAATGTGAAGAGCGTGTTGGTTAGTCATTAGCAGATCACTCTGCAATCCTTGGATTTTTTTAGATCTTTCTCTCAATTTCTGACCCTGGAATTTTATTTTACTAGAAGAAATTAGGTAATCTTTTCATCTGGCAGCTACATGCCTCTGAGGAATATCCAATAAACACAGCCTAACAAGATAAAATAAGACTGGGCACAAATCCTCATAGCCAATAGGAGGTAAAGTGTCCTAAGTGCAAGCAAAAGAGTCAGAGACACCCTGTCCACTCCCATTGTTGGGAGTTCCACAAGAAAACCAAGCTATACAACCATAAGGTATTTGCAGAGGACCTCTCTCAGACCCATAAAGGGTACATGTTTATTGCTTTAGTCTCTGTAAGACCCTAGGAGGCCTGCTTAGTTGATACTGTGGGCCTTGTTATTGTGGTATCCTTAACCTTTCCGGTTCCAACCTCCACCCTTTTGTGGGGTTCTCCTGACTCCTTCTAGTGTTTGACTGTGGGTCTCTGCATCTGCTCTCATCAGTTGCTGGATGATGCTCCTCTGAGGATAACAGAGCTAGGCATCAATTTATGAGTATAGCAGAATATCATTTCATTGACTTGCCAGCCACATTTTGTTGATCATAGGTCTCTGGGCTATCCTTCCCCTGGTTTCTGGCCTTGAAGTGTGGATTCCCTCTGATGGCCTGAGCCCTAGCTTAGACTAGTCAAGGGTTGGCCACACCCAAAAGGTTCTATGCCACCATTGCCCCAGCATGACTTGCAGACAGGACAGATTTTAGGTCATAGATTTTGTGACTGGATTGATGTCTAGCCACACTGCCACTCCTACGAGCCTTGCTTGGTTATAGAAGATGGCCAGTTCCCCCTGGCTTCACCAGGGTCACTCTCATAGATTCTAGGCAGTTTCCACTGTACTGTTTTTACATTGCCCCCCCAAAGCCTCCCAATCCCAGTCATCTCTCCTAGTACTCTTTCTCCCAGTCTTTTCCACCCCTGCCTGATCCTTATTGTTCCTTTCATACTTTCCCAGAGTTCACCTGTCAAAGTTAGTTTACTTCCTCTTCCCAGTTTAACCCATGTGTCACTGCTTGAAGCCTCTTTATTATATAGTCTGTCTAGGTCTGTGGATTGCAGAAAATCATTGACTTAACAGCTAATGCCCATTTATAAGTGAGTATATACCATGTCTGGATTACCTCACTCAGGATGGTTTTCTTCTAGGTGAATCCAATTATCTACAAATTTCATGATGTCATTATTTTAACAGCTGAGTAATACTTCATTGTGCAAATGTACCACATTTTCTTTAACCATTCTTTTGTTGAGTGGCAGCTAGATTGTTTTCAATTTCTTGCTTGTTGGATGGCCCTACTGATTTTTCAGAGGCTGCTGTCTATCATGGCCTGGCAGCTTTTTACAAAAGCTCAACAACATCGAGACTTCATTCCTTTCCAGTAAAACTTTCTGCCCTTATGTGGACAATGTCTATAGGCCCAGAGGTCTGAACTTATCTGAAACTGACTCTAAATCAGATGCCTGATTTATGTTTAGCTTGACTCTTGGCACAATTTCCTGCTAGAACACTTACTTATTCTAGAAGCTCTGCTATAGGACCCTACTGCCACGTACGAAGACTTGTGATAGGAGTATGCCAGTTAATGCAAATTAGGGTTTGACCCATACTTTTCAATCCTATATATTTCCTATATTTTGCAATAAAGTTTGGCTGGTTCACTGAAGTCTGTCTCCTAGAGGACAGTCTCCATCATGTCCACAGCCATCTGAACCCTGTTCCCCACTTCTTATCCTTATACAATTATGGACAAATGTAGACAATAATCCCAAGGAAGAAACAGTGCCACACTGGATATTATGAATCAAGCTGTAATGAACATTGTTGAGCAAGAATTCTCGTGATAGGATAAAGAATTGCTTTGGTATATGCCCAGGAACGGTATATTGAAGTTGATTAATTTACAATTTTCTAAGAAACTACCATGTTGATTTCCATAATGACTGAGTCCAGGAGCTGTACTCTAACTAGCAATGTAGTGTAGGCCAAGATTTTGTCAAGACTGCTGGCTCTAAAACAAATACACAGAGACGTAATATTAGTTCTAAATGCTCAGTCAATACCTCATACTTATTTCAAACTAGCTCTTAGAAATTAAATTAACCTATTTCTGTTCATCTATTACATTACATGGCTCCTGGCATTATCTGTCTTGCTCCCTCTATGTTTCCTGATGCTTCCTTTGATTCTGCCCTTCTTCTTCCCAGTGCCTTAGTCTGATACTCTTACCTACTTTTATCTGTCCAACTATTGGCCAGTGAGCTGCTTTATTAAACCAATCACAGTGACAAATTTTTATACTATACAAGGGGATTATTCCACAGTATTTCTCTCTTTCTGTCTAATTAAAAATGAAGGTTTTACCTTTAATAGTTAACAGGTAAGAATTACAGTTATAATACCCAGTCCATTAGTATTTTGCAAAATTAGAGAAAATATTCTATTATTTACCTTATCTTTGTGAGTATAATGTTTTATACCTAATTGACCTTTTATCATAGCTAAGAAGAACTTTAAGTCTAATTATTTAGTCTTTAACTCCAACAAAGCCTCCAGAAGTCTGTAATGTTATCTAACAACAGATACATTTGGCTGCTTGTACAAACATCCAAAGTTCTTCTGTAACATTGGGGCATCCAACTTTGACCTATAGTCCTGGTATAGAGGTTTCTGAGATGCAGGAAATTTTGAAAGACTGTCCTATCTTTTCTTGGAAAAGTTTAGCAGTCAAATTTTGCATCCTGCTGGTCCAGTTTTGACAGTATACTGTCAGCAATTGAGGTAAGGACAGTTTTTTTTTTTTCAAATGGCTGGCTTTTACAATAAATAAACCAAACTCCATATTGGGTTCCATCACTGCTCAAGATCTTCTCTTCAGCTGATTGATGTTTTAAGGAGAAGAGATTTTTAATTGTCACCAAAAGCCTTAGGTTTCCCCATAATCAATTCATGTCTTTGCAAGTACTTTTTTTTTACTGTCATCTCCTCCTCTCACAATGTCAAACTGAACACTGAATATTTACAAAATCTATGACAGTACAACTCCAGTCTATCTCAAGTTTTTATACCAATCAGGAATCAAGCAAACAAAAAAACTGAATTTTTTTCTAGTGAATTTATATTAGAAATTAGAACCTGCATGATTATGAAATGAATTATGAATTCAAGAAGAGGCGTGTCATTTCCAGAGACAGCATCCAGTCAGCTCTTACCAACTTGACTAGAAATCTAAAGGCTGAGTAAACAATATGACTTAAAAATCAATGTAAATATATAAGTGCAAGGAGAGTTGGCTGATGTCTTCTCTGAGAGTTCGTAACATAAGATTTGATGATATTAATGGATCATCTATTGAGCAGTGGATTTACCAGTAAGATTATATCTATATTTAAATTTGAGGACAAATCAGGTGTTACCTGTAATGCTCATTGCTTCTCTCTTGTAGTGACAATGAGTGAAGTACCAATGTGTTGCTTCCACCTTCCAGAATATTTATAACAAGCTGGTACCTAGAACCTTAAAGAAGGTGCATTTATTAAGAAAATAGTGCTCTGGTAAAGCAAGATGAGAGGAGAACAATTCAGCATGATATTCATTGAAGAAAATGTGGGAATTATAAAACTGTCCAAAGTAGAATAAAAGAAATCCATAAACTCATCATAAATGTTGCGAGGGTTTCCATAATTCTCATTTTTTTTTAGGTTTGACATTCTCTATTTTTATTAACCAGAATTTTATATCAGTGACACACTTACAAATTGTAACATAATTCAGGTCTAAAAATCTTAGTTGCTGAGCTTTGACTGAATATAAGATTTGTTACCAAGTAATTATATGGCCTTTGGGAAAAGCAACCAAAAATTTCACCTATTGCTTGTAGAATATAACTTTAAAACATGAAAAAATGTTTACACACTAGTCTCTACAACATAAACATATTACGATTCATCATAAAAGAAGAGTGAAGATTGAAGCTGGAACTGAGTGTACTAACCTGTTTGGATTGAGGTGGATATTTGTATAAATATTTATGTAGGTCAAGAATAATTACAATGGCTAAGGCATTGCATTGGAAACTACAAAAAATTGGGTAGTATGAGGAGGACTCAGCTTGATATTATGGAAGGTGAAGATGAATAAATATCACCCAAAGCTATTCTGTGTGTTCAAGCACACAGAAAGAATTCCTTGAGTTTTGAATGTCAAACCTTCAAAATTATGATGAGAAACTTGTGTTCTATTGAATCACTATAACTATATTTTTGCAATGTAGTAGGAAAATAAGATACAACTTCATGTGATTAAATAATATAATATAAATATAATAAAAATAAACCATAGTAAAAGTCTTCCAAAAATAACACATTTATTTGTTTAATATGCAGGGTTTCCTGTGAACTCTGTGGAACCCTGCCATATACCCTGCACCCAAACATAGGGGACTTAGGAGCTGCCAGCAGGGAGCTTCCCTGCTAGCCCTCAGTCCACCCTGCCCAATTTCCTGTGAGCTCAGTGGAACCCTGCTAAACACAGCCTATGTTCAATACTGAGTGGACCTAAGAGACAGCCACAGCAAGGATTAGACCAAGAAGCCAAGACACTGCTAGCCTCATCTGAAGGAAGAGATGAGTAGGTAGCAATCCAAGAATTCCTCCAGCATCCTAAGAAACTACATGGTAATATCAGGACCCAGCAGACACACAACAGGAAGACTTGATCACCCTAACCCAGAAGATGTAAAAGAAGATGACTTTAAATGTAACTTTATGAAAATGATGGAGACTTTAAAGAGGAAGTGAAAAACTCCATTAAAGAACTAGAGGAAAAGACAAACAGAAAGCTGGAATAAACTAATAAATCTCTCACAGAAACCCAAGAAAAAGTAATCAAACAGGTGAAGGAAACAGTTCATGTGGGAGAATTGTCTGTATTCTGTCAATTATGTTTTAAATAAAATGCTGATTGGCCAGGCAGAAAGTATAGGCAGGAAACCAGACAGGAAGTAGAAATGATGTAATGAGAACAAGAGAATTCTGGGAAGGAGGAAGTTGATTCCTCCCACTCCTGCCCAAATCACCAAAGCAGCAGGATGTGATCTTCCCCACTGAAAAAAGGTACTGAGCCACATGGCTAACATAGATCAGAAAAATGGGTTAATCAAGATGTGAGAGTTAGCCAGTGAAAGGCTAGAGCTAATGGGCCAATCAGCTTTATAACTTATAGAGACCTATGTGTGATTTTCTTTGGGACTAAACAGCTGGGGGTACCAGGCGGGACAGAAAACCCAACAACAAACAAACAGGCCAGGCCCACTCATGTTACAAGTTCAAGACTTGAAGATTGAAATAGAGGTAATAAAGAAAACACAAAGCAAGGGAATTCAGGATATGGAAAATCTGGGTAAACAAACAGGAGCTACAGAGACAAGTATAACCAACAGAATACAAAAAATAGAAGACAGAATTTCAGGTGTTGAAGATACTATAGAGGGAATAGACTCATTGGTCAAGGCAAACATTAAATCTAACAAATTCTTAAAACAAAACATTCAGGAAATCTGGGATACCATGAAAAGACCAAACCTAAGAATAATAGGGGTAGAAGAAGAAAAACTCCAACTCAATGACACAAAAAATATATTCAACAAAATTATAGAAAAGAACTTTCCCAACCTACAGAAGGATATCCCTGTGAAGCTACAAGAAGCCTACAGAACACCAAATAGGCTGGATCAAAAAAATTCCCTCACCATATAATAATCAAAACACAAAATATACACAACAAAGAAAGAATATTAAGAGCTGCAAAGGAAAAAGGTCAAGTAACATATAAATGTAAACCTATCAGAATTACACCTGACTTCTCAATGGAAACCATGAAAGCCAGAAGGTCCTGGATAGATGTACTGCAAACCCTAGGAGACCATGGATGCAAGCCAAGACTACTATATCCAGCAAAGTTTTTATTCATCATTGATGGAGAAAACAAGATATTCAATGACAAAAACAGATTTAAACAATATGGTTACACAAACCCAGCCTTCTGAGAAGGAAAACCTCAACCCAAGGAAGCTAACTATTCCCACAATAACACAGATATATGATAACCCTTCACCAGCATAACCAAAAGAAGGTAAACACATGAACACTACTACTGAAAGATAACTGGAGTTAACAACTACTTGTCATTAATATTGCTTAATATCAATGGACTCAATTCACCTATAAAAAGAAACAGGCTAAAAGAATGGTTATGAAAACAGGATCCAGCATTCTGCTATTTACAATAAACATACCTCAACCTCAAAGGCAGATACTATCTCAGAGTAAAGGGTTGGGAAAAGGTTTGTCAATCAAATGAACCTAAGTGAGGGTAGCTATCCTAATATCTGACAAAATTGATTTCAAACTGAAATCAATCAGAAGAGATAGAGAAGCACACTTTATACTCACAACAGGAACAATTCATCCAGATGAAGTTTCAATTCTGAATATCTATGCCCCTAATACAAAAGCACCCACATATGTAAATAAAACAATAATAAATGTGATATTTTTTGTATTATCACTGTGTTCATTGATGAAAACCTATCATATACTTACACTTGTATAAGAGTGCTTATAAGTATCATATTCTTTGGTATATATTCCTGTCATCTTTCTTTCTTCATATATATACACATACATACATATGTATGTATGTGTATATATACATATATGTGTTGTGTTGTATCTGTAATATAGATCACAGATATATATCATACATATATTCTACATATATATCACAGATATATATTTTAGGCAGAGACTGCTTGCTTGTTTTCTGGCCACCCAGAAGTTCAAAATAATCACACAGAAATCTGTATTAATTGTAATACTGTTTGGCCAATAGTTTAAGCATAGTTCTAACTAATTATGATATCTGAAACTGACACATTATTATTAATCTGTGCATTGTGGTTATCTGTGGTTTACCAGCAAGGTCCTGGTGCATTTGTTTCCTGCAGCTGACTACATGGTTTCTCACTGACAACACCTTCTTTCTCTCTACATTTCTGTTCAGATATCCCTCTGGCTGTTAAGGCATTGTCTCAAAGCAGCTTCTTAATTGACAATAGCAATAAAACATATTTGTAGCATACAGAGGGGAATTCCGTATTACCTCCCTTTTTCTGTCTAAATAAAAAAAAAGGTTTTAGTTTTAACATAGTACAATTGCATATAACAAAACAGGTATCGAACAGAAATTACAATTACAAGATTTATATCTACTTTATCTTTTATCATAACTAAAGAAAACTATAACTATCTATTCTTCAACTTCATCAAAGACTCCAGAAGGATATAATATTACCTAAGTTAACAGAAAGTGCATTGTAAACAACTTCCAAAACTCTAGAATTGACAGAGACATCTCACTGCCTGGTTACAGAAAGTTCTTCTGTATTATTGGAGCACTCATCTTCAGCCTACCAGCCCATAGTATCTGGCAGACTTCCATGAAGCAGAAATTTTCAAAGACAATCCTGCCTATATTGACAGTTTGTCAGTCATTTTCTTCTGTGTCCTGAAGAATGTCTAGCAGATTCTTTTTGTTTTTTTATGAAGCAGGAACCCCGAAAGACTGTCACTTTTAGGCAAGTCCAACAGTCATTTTTCTGTAGGTCCAGCATGTCAAGTTCATATAGCATAACATCAAGCAGTCCAGGCAAGAGCAGTTTCTTTCCCAAATGACGAGCAAACTCCATAAGGAGCCTCTTCAATGACCATCATCCTGTTGAAGTTAGATTGGTGCTGCCAGGAGCAGATGTGTCTCACTTGTTGAAAAGTTCTAAGTTCTTAAAACATTTTAAGGCCTTTGAAAGACTTGAAGATTATCTATCTAACTGAAATATATCTCTATATATCTATAAAACCTAACATGACTGCAAGTTTGACTATTATAGGTGACTATTAACCTGTATTTCTCAATTATACATTACATTTTTAAAGGAGCTGTACAAACACAATTCCTTAATCAAGAGGAGAAATATACATATAACAAGATGGCCTTAAATTTGTAACAATAAACCAAGATCTATACCAATGCAAATCTCTAAATCATATTCCCCTTTAAATGTAAACAAACATTTATAAACATTATTTTGGAATTTGGGCACAGTTCCCTTCAAACTGTTTCCTGCTTTTTGTTGGGAGAAGTAATTTTTTAGGGTGTTTTAAGCGACCTTTTGGGGGGGCCTGGGTCCCTCAAAACCACATTAGTCTGAAAGGAATCCACAGGATCCTCATCTTCTGTGGAAACAGATACAGAACCTCTTTTCCAAAGCAACAAATACTTAGACCCAAATTTTGAAGTCACAATAACTTCAAAATATATATGTTGGTTTAACTTAGCAGGCCATATAGTGAAATTTCTTTCTGTACTTAGCTCTTTCACAGTCAAATAATTTAAAGAAAACACAGTAGTATACATAATCCAGACTCTCTGTGTATATTCCATATTTATGTGATTTACTTTTCTTCATGCCTTTTATCTGTATTATTCTTTCTCTTTAAAGACTTTGATTTTTATAACTATTTACTTCCTTTTGTAAGTGTCTATATTCTTTCTCCCCTCTCTCTCTCTCTGTCTCTCTAAGCTTACATACATTTAGCCAATACTGTGACCCATTTAGAGGTCTTTTCCATCTGGATTTGTATGAATTGCAGTGCATATCTGCAGTTATCTTTTTGACCAGGAGCGCATTTAAGAATGTAAGCAGCTTGGTTGCAGGGGCCCTGGATGATGGCTCCACCTATGTCAGGCTTTCAGTGTGGTGGAGATAGTTCACCACCGGCTCTGGGAGTGCCTGGTGGGAGCCATCATCACCACCTCAACTCTGGATAGCACTGTGCAGCATATAAACCCTTTTGAACTGAGAAAAATCTTACATACAGTGCACTGTGGGGCCTGGACATATCTCTATGTATGGCAGTGGCTATTAGCCATGCTGTTCTGCTTGAAAACTAGCAGACCTGATCCTGCCACCCACCCAGGAAAGGAGTGCTGAGCCAGGGGCATGGTCTCAGGTACTTTCCTCTGGACCCTGAGTAGGCACATAAGCGTCCAGACCTGAAGTGGTGGGCATCAGTTCCCACAAAGAGCAAGAGCTGTCCTGTAACTAGCACAAACCAGGAAGCCTTTCTTTAAAGAAACCTCACAGTTCTAGCCACTGAACCTGAGTCAGGAAACCTCTTAAAGGAGCCACGTCTCTGCTTTCAAACAGCAAACAGAGCAAGAAGTTGCATTAAGCTCTGTTTTTCATGCGTCCAGAATTCCTTTTCAAGTGCTCTCGGGTTTTTAAGTGAATTTAGTTTATCATGTTGGCACCAATTTGTAGGCTGAGACTACTTGTTCATTTTCTGGCCACCCAGAATCCCGAAATAATCACACACACACACAGTAATCTGTATTAATTGCAATACTGTTTAGCCAATAGCTTAAGCACATTTCTGGCTAACACTTATATCTTAAATTAACATATTTTTATTAGTCTTTGTATTGCCATGTGGCTGTGGCTTGCTGGCAAGATTCTGGTGCATCTGTCTCCTGTGGGTGACTATATGGCTTCTCATTGACTCCATCTTTCTCCCTACATCTCTGTTTGGATTACCCGCCTAACTTTACTCTGCTAAGCCATTGGCTGAAAGCAGCTTCTTTATTGACCAATGGCAATGAAACATATCTGCAGCATAAGAGGGGAATCCAACATTAATAGATCAAAAATACACACATATAATCAGTGATATACTGAAGATACACACACATTCACACCCACATTTTTACCTGTTACATATTTAATGTAAAGACTGTTATATTTTATAGTAAAGACTGTTAATACTTGTTGCACAGATAAATGCATGAGTGGTTATATTTCATCAAGTTTCTCTTGTCTTTAGGCTATATTTACAACAGTGGAATTGCTCGATTAAAATGAGTTGAACACTTTGTGTTCTTTATATCTACTCCCAAATGGCTTTTCAGAAAGCTTAACCAGCATTGGAGAGGTGCAGCACTGTCATCCTACCCTGGCAGCACTGAGTGCACTTCATTTAAAATTCTCCACTGTGAATGTCTAATTTAATTCTGCTTTTAACTGCATTATTTGATTACTTGCAATGTTGATAAATTCTGCAGTGTCATTATATTTATTATTGGCTATTTTAATGCTTCATTTGTAAAATTTGTGATTGTTATTTTAAAAATGAGGATTATAAAAAAGGTCTGAAAATAGCAAGGATGAAATATCTTGAACTTGCCAGTAAAAGTTGAGAATCATTAGTAATTTTGTATTAGCTTCAATTATTAATATATTTAATTTCATAGCAGAATGTTGGGATACATTTAAAATATCTTCCATTCTTTTCCTGACTCTCCAGTTAGTACTTTTCTTCACATATTCTCTTTATTTATGTTTTAGTGTGTTCACAAGATCATGTATTTACATGCAATTTGTATGTGTGTTGCTTTTCTTCTATAACTTCTTGATTTCTTTATTTTTTGTGGTGTTGCTGTCTTGACACTGATTTATGAATTTTTAATGTTTAATAGGGCTTCAACTATTTGCTCATCACATTGGCTTATTTTCCATTATAGTAACTTTAATTACATTTGCTATTGAATTTAATTTCAAACGAGTACATTCATTTAAATTCCAACTAGTTCCATTTATGTTTTTCTCTGTTATATATGATTAGTATTAAAATTACAAACTTTCATTCCTACATTTCAATTTATAGTAAAGCACCACGTAGTACTGAGTTCCATGTTACATATAGAACTTTTAATCTTTCCTTTGAATGAATTTCAAGATATAGAATGCGAGCAGCTATTAAAATCTACGCCTTTCATCTGATTATCATCAAGTAGAATTCACAAAACTTAAGATATCTAAAGGTCTTATATCTTAATTAATTCTCATCTTTCACACTATTAGCTTATTGTGAAGGATGAAATGTTAATGATTTAATTAATTAAAATTTATCAAAAGATACATTTCTAGAGGTAATATAAAATTCCTCTAATTTTAAATATCACTGGAAGAACACATTTCACTGAGCTGTTAGAAATGATGCCGCGCTACATGATTCTCTGTGCTTCGCTTTTTTTTTTGCTTGCTTAAAGGTTTTAGAACTTATCAAATATGTTAAGTGTATGAGATGATTTTATGAAACAATTCAATTCAATCAAGTGGATGTAAGTTATAATACAGTATCTTTCTAGTCTACACAGAGAAGAGAGTGTACAAAAAACTTGTAACTCAAAAGTAAAATGCTTTACTTTTACAAATAAGGTGAAATCATTATAGAATCTGAAAGCACTTTCACTTAATCTATAATCTGTAATCAATCAATGAAACTCTAAGAACTGCTGAGGATAACTTGAGATGCATCTTTTAGATGTAAATGACCATTTTCAAAAAGAAGCACAAATGAATGAGGCTATATTGAGGACGTATATATAGACATAAGTAATTTTTAATCTCAAAAGAAGAATTACAATGTGATCGTTGTTGGCCTAAGATAGCAAGTTGCAATTTTAAATTCTCCAGAGTAAAATTTGTTCAGTGCGTAGTAGTTATGTTTACATGTATTTATAAATCAGCAGACAGCTATGAGAGATGCATGTTTGTATTTGAAAATAGCAATCACCTAATATAAAAGCATTAAGAACTTAGAACACGTGCACACAAACAAAACAACAAATTCTGGCAATCTACTGTTATCTATTTGGCCAGAGGTTGGACAAAGGGAAATAAAATTGAAGAGATTAACCACCAATATCCAGGTTTAGTTGATGCTGCTAAAGGAGAATTTTTGTAAAAATGTATTTGAGCCTTAAATAAATTTTAAAACAAAAACCAATTAACCTCAATTAAATTTGTGCCTTTCAAGTGATAAGTGTCAGAAATCAAATGGGTCTCTGATGAACTTCATTGACGTAGTGTAACTGCTAGCTGCATGCACTGTGGCTTGTTTTTTTTTTTTTTTGAAAGATATATTTTTTAATTAAAAACATATCCTTCTCTCATAAAATATGTCCCAACAACAGCTTCCCCCCTCCCTCCACTCTTCCTGTCCCCTTTTGCCATCTCTCCTTGCCTTTAGATCCACTTCCTTTCTGTTTCAGAAAAGAGCAGGTTTCCCAGAGACTACAGGCAGATAGGACAAACACAATACAATACTTTAAATCAACACCCTTCCACTTTCCTTCAGGCTGTTCTGCAGGAAACTAGCAAGAGTCCAGACAGGAAGTATAAACAGATTCCATCGTCTTTCTTCCAGAAATGGCAGCAAAACTGACAAGCTGTATCCTCCATTAGAAATGGCTAGTAGCTCTCAAAGTAAAATGTGCTTTTTATTCCTCTTTCCATATAAATAAGGTTTCAGCTTCAAAAGACCCAGGGCATTGTTTTGAGACCCAGTTTTAGAATTGAAAATGTTAGAAATCAACAGTTGACTAGCTTTAGTTTTCTATAATCCCGTGTAGATATGCACTGGTGTTAGATTAGCCAGACTTCAATTTGGAAACCTCTTCCAGCACTTCGGAAAGCGCTGGCATTTCATCAGACTGTTTTTGTTTCTTGCTTTCCCTTGTCAGAATTGAAGTTTAGAGTGGCAGGCTATCTTTAGTAACCTGACCTACTGCAGCCTTTCATCCACTCTTTCCTCAAAGCCCACCCAATGGAAGGAACCTTTCCCAAGTGCCCTGGGAAGAAATCTCCTTGGGAAATTCTTCAGAAGGCTATTTAGAGAGCCTGCACAGTGACTGAAATAGTTTCAGAGATGCTTTGGCTTTTCTTGAAGGGAGGCTGGCTCTGCTTGCCGGCCAGATCCTCCAGTGCACAGATCTTTGCTAGTCAGTGTTGAGCCTGGTGGAACATTTTCCATTAGTTGTTTTTCTTTTTCTTTCTCCCTTGTAGAAAGAAATTTCACATGAAACACCTATTCACAGTATGAAGAATTTGGAGAAAGTAACAGGCCAAAATTGAAAGAAAAATATGGGAGACATGACTGGATTTCAAAAGTTGCAATCATTGTAAAGTAAAGGCTACCATCTCCACTTGTTTGTAGCACTTTAGTGTTAGAAGGATGAAGCTGTAATTTAATTTTAATAAACATATATTCTTATATCTAGCCTTTCTCTGACAGAGGTTTATATTAAGTTTGAATTTTTAATTTCCTTATTTACCCTTCTTTCCTTCGTTTGAATTTTTTTTCTTTTTGGTCTCTAAGGGAAACAAATATATGTTCCTATAACCAGAGCAGTTTCAAATGATAATATCCTAAGAACAAGGCGCTTTTATTTCCCTCTTTTTTCCAAGTTGTATTTCTAACTGTATCCAATCATGTTATTTAAAATAAACTTACTTCATTTTAGGAAGAAAGAAACATTAAAATTGAGCCATTTTTACAACTTGTGATAAATTCCCAGTTTTCTAGGTCTCCCAACTAATCATGAGCATGACATTTTAAAAAGAGGAAAATGGTCAGACTTTTAATCGCAATTGCAAACTAGCCTCTCTTCAGAACCGATAATGAAAAATAGCTTGTTGATTCAGACTGATAATTCGCGTTTCAATATCTCCACCAGAAAGACAAAGACATCTGGAGTCAAATCTTATCCAAAGGCAATAGGGAGCCGCTCAAACACTGGGCTCGGCAGCCGACTAATTGCTGCACTAAGACAATGCGTAGCTTTGCGGCTGGACAGCGAGGCTGGCACACTGTACCTTCTTGTTGGAATTAAATGATGGCTGGGGGGAAATGCAAGCATACACTTATAAAGAAAAGTTATGAGGTAATCTCGTTATAAGTTTTCCAAACTTCCTACTGAATGTTTGTTCCAAACTTCATTTAAATAGCATGTTACAGTGATACCTCATTTACATGGTGTGTCAAAGTGTTACAGTTTCCACATTTCTAGACGCCCAGGTCCAAGACTGCATTGCATAATGAAGAGGAGGGATGCAAGATTTTTAGGAATGAATTTCAATGTAAATAGCAATCACTGATTTTTCTCCAGCTTCCAAGAACAGGGAGGAATCCCTGATGCATTGTATAACCTGTCCAGCATGTTTCCACTCTCTATGGGTTCAGGTACTTTCAGTAAACATTGAAAGGAGATTCATGACACTGTCAAGTTTGTTTTTTGTTTTTTTCAAAAATTCTGTTTTTTTTTTTTTCCTACTTGCGTTCTATCACAAAATCCATCTAAGCATGGAAATAGTTGTTTCTCATTGGGAAGTTTATCTGCCAAAATTTTATTGCTATAGGAAATGTATGTCACATTGGATTATCATTTGGCGCTCTTAAAGCCAAAACACTATGAGCTTTAAACTTCGCTTTTTTAAAAAAAAAAATCTAATTAGTATCAAACGAAAAACAAGATCCCCAAAGACATTTCTTTCTTACTTTTCCTACTACAAAAGATGATTTGTGATGAAATTACTAATTCCTTATTATTTTTTTTGGTTAGACAAAACTAAATTTGATACCTTTAGAGCACATTATATTTTAGTAATAGGCACATTTTCTTAAAGTATAAAAGTGGGGGAAATTAAATTATAGAAAAAATTATACTGGTTAATTGCAGTCATATGTCCTTGAATAGGTGAAAATATAAGGATGGAAGGCATTAGGTCATATAAACCTGGAGATAATTTGTCAGTCAGTAAGCAAAATTTGTTAAGTACTATTTGTCAGTTATGCAATTAAATGAAGAAATTCAAGGACTCTATGGAAAATCTATAGTATATGAATAAAATTCTTCCATTTCCTTTAATCACTTTACAAACCAATGTCCAAGGAGATGTAAAAATTACAGCTGTAATTTTAGATAAAATCAGTTGGAGCATGGTATCTCCATATGTGTGTGCGAGTGTGTGTGTGTATTCAAATGTGTACACATAGTTGTGAAGACACAAATAATACCCAGTGGTTTATATGCATGTGGAAAAAACAGAGACAAAAGTGCGTGGAAATGTGCTTTGTGGGAACTGACTCATGCTGTGCACTGAGACTTATGCTGGACCTCACTTTGCTTATCTGCAGATACAGTTGATGGTGCTTCTTTTGCAGGGTTCCTTAAAGGCGGGAAGGCCACAGATGGGAAGTGCTTAGACCAGGGCCTGTGGTACATAACACAAGAGACCTGTAGTTAAGATCACTGTTTTCCTCGAAGAGACTTCTGCGAGGAAGGAAGACAGAAGGAAACAGAGAGGAGAATGAGAAGAAATGTTACTACTAGAGAAAGAAACTTCACAAGTGATTCAAGAAAAGATGTGAAAGTATCACCATTAAGTAGCATCTTACTATTAGGACATTTGAGACAAGAGAGAACTGTAGGAGTAAAAAAGCATCCTAAAAATGTAAAATGTCTACATAGAAATAAGGATGTGGTTTTGGATATATTTTAAAGACTCTAGAGAAATAAAAATATTACTAGTGAGAAAAGTATTTAGGAAAATGTATAATGGGTCAGGAAAAAATGGTACTTTAAAGCATGTTTTACTTTGATTTCAAACTTTAAAAATATATTTATATTATAAAATATTGAAAATATTTAAATAGATCATAGATGCAATATATCTTTCCCCTATTTACCAATATCTCAAATTTCTGTTTATTTATATTTTTATCTTTAACTTTATTTTTCCATATCACAACTCTTGTACTTTGATCAATTTGAAATCTCTAAGTTGGAGGTTATGTGTCATAAAATTTCGCCAGTGAACTATCTTGAAGAGACATTCTGAAGAGTCCCTATGAATTCCTGCCACAGAATGAGCTTTGAAAGTTTAGAAATTTCTTGACAACCTGAAGTGGACACACAACAGCAGACATATAAATATACTTGTGGAATGCCTCATTTCTGACATTTACCGAAGTAGATATTAACTACTTCATAGTCATAGAATTCAAAAGCAGGAATAGATAGACTAAAAGAATGTGTTTGCTTACTAATTAGGATAGAAGTAAAAATCCCGTTTTGCCTTCTTTAAGCAGAGTGAAGCTGTTGGTCCTCTTAGTCTTTCGTGTGCTGGCACAGCTAAGTCACCGCTCTCTGCTGCACACAATCTTGCCCATCTGCTTACTGGGTCAATGAGAGCTCACCTTGCTACTGGATTCTATATGAATGATTTAATAAGAGTAGACTCTGACACTCACTTAGCCTTTCCCAATAGGCCATTACAAAAGCCATCCCTACCACTAAGTCCTTAGTGCTGTTTCAGACTTTAAGGTTCTTGCAAGTTCTCAAAGCATTTTGCTTTCTGAATAACGTGATATATCTTTAAAAAAAATCTTTTTAAGATATGCTTCTTTTATTCTTCTTTTCTCTATAACATCTTTGAGGAAAAATAAATACACACAACATGCTTTTTATAAAAACATGTTTTGAGTTGCATTATTTTGAACTGAATTTGTAAATAATTTAAAAGTGGACTGGTTTAACTGAACCTTACTATTGAATATGTATTCAGCCAAGCACTGGTAGCCATAATGCTTTTTAGGATGATTCCTAATGCTAACTACATGTTTACAGATACAAACAAACTCATTCATTCATATATTAAAATTACTGTTTTCTAAATGCTACATATACATACACATATGTGCATGTATATGTCTTTACTGAAAATAAAATGTTAAAACTTCATATTAGCAAGTGTCTAGCAGTATTCAGTTGCACTGTACACAGGTATCACACTGAAAATAGTTTAAAGATAGGAAAGTGTAAATATTCTAAGTATTTCTGATAGTCTTTTGTTTATCAGCATTCTTATTTGCACTGATAAAAATATTGAATAGTATATAAATCAATGCAAATGTAACCATCATCATTGGGAGCAAACTGTGCAATAATTTACATGTTAGCATACTGAAGAGTTAAAGCACTTTAACTCTAACTCTTAATGTACCAATGGTTGTCTTTCTTTAATGAGTAAAATTATTTTTCTCCTTTTGCTTATTCAGGTGAAATAGTATTTTCCTTTCTCTGTAACTATCACTAATATTTGAAGTGCATATTTCTATGCTTTTGCATAACTGCAATAGACTGTCAAAAGTAAATGTCCATAAACTACCATTTGTGGGGAACAGTCTTATATTTTTTGCTATCCAAAAACCACTTTCAGTCCTAGGCTCTGACCGAGAGCCCATGTTTCACTCAAGCAAAAGCCTACTCTGATATTCTAGTCCATTACATAATTCTCAGAGTTGGGAGAGAGGCATTTGCATCATTTCTGTTCCCAGATCTGTTCAATATATACTTCCAGTCTGTCATGCCTGAAATTAATTTTTTTACAATCTGGATCTTTACTATATGCTAAAAATTCAGTACAAAAAAGGACTTCCTTCTGCAGAGAATATGTAAGCCAGAACATCATGTTCCATCTCTATAATGAAACACACAGTTCCAATCAAAAGGCAAATTTTTGTTTAAAATGTTTGAAGAGAATAATGCTTTCAAGAGTTTCAGATAGTAATTTTATAAACATGAAGAGATTTCTATCTTAGAACATATTCTGACCTAGATCATATGATTGTTGTAAACTGTAAAACATTTTTATTTAGTGCTATTTTCCTCTGTTTTCCTGTTTCCAAGTAAGGAAAACAAAGGTGAGTGCCCTTAGAGACAGTTCATCTATCTCCTCACACTAACCCAACTGTAGGACTGTTAAAAGGTGAACTGCTGTCAGTGGCCACCAATGGCTTGAAAGCAACGGTACAGAACATTTTGACATTTTAGTCAAGACATTTCGACTTTCACTTGGAAATTTGTTTTCTAGTTGAAATTCCCTCCTCTGTGTTTTTTTCAAAACTTGCAAAGTAGTCTATTAAAGCAAACTCCAGTACCAGAAAAATAAACTATGATGCCATCAAAGACAAAACAAAATAGTTTGAATGACCTTGTAAACACTGCCACTGAAAAACACCAATATTGTTCCAAAAAATAGGCACAGCTACACAGAAGCGTAAGTGACATGATTATAATGGCCACGGAACAGGACCTTTTGAGAGTTCTCCTCTCCAACAATGACTGCTACCCATTTTGTCCCTTCTCCTCCTTTCCCCTCCTCTCCATTGCCCTTTGTAGCTTTCTTTTAAATCTTACTATAGGATAATTCTAATTTTTGAATATTAATATGAATACTCCCATTACGGTTTTATGCAAAACATATTTAAAATTTTTGTCATCATTTTTTTCTAGGCTCCCATTTTGCTTTTCAACTAGCATTTTTTCTTTCTTTTTCTTTCTGAGAATGCTTTTTTGCTCTAAGTCAATGCAGCACTCTTTTCATCTTTGTGTAAGACTTTTTCCTTTCCTTTCTTCTTTTTTTCTTCTTCCTCATTAAAATATCTTACCTTATTTAATAAAAAATAGGCATGATGATATTAGTATTGATCCTTTATCATCTCTCTTTTTTTGTTTGTTTAAATTTATTTATTTATTAAGGATTTCTGCCTCCTCCCGGCCATCGCCTCCCATTTCCCTCCCCCTCCCCCGATCAAGTCCCCCTCCCTCATCAGCCCAAAAAGCAATCGGGGTTCCCTGTCCTCCAAGGACCTCCCATCTCCATCCAGGTCTAGTAAGGTGAGCATCCAAACTGCCTAGGCTCCCCCAAAGCCAGTACGTGCAATAGGATCAAAAACCCATTGCCATTGTTCTTGAGTTCTCAGTAGTCCTCATTATCCGCTATATTCAGCAAGTCCAGTTTTATCCCATGCTTTTTCAGACTCAGGCCAGCTGGCCTTAGTGAGTTCCCAATAGAACATCCCCATTGTCTCAGTGTGTGGGTGCAACCCTCGTGGTCCTGAGTTCCTTGCTCGTGCTCGCTCTCCTTCTGCTCTAATATCTTAATTGTCTTTGTTTTCTTGTTTCTGATTTACATACAAAATTGAGTTTAATGACTAAGTCACAAAACACAGTCTATGAGTAGACATTTCTAAATCTGTTGTAGTGATAATTTAGTGAATCTTGTTACAGATTTGTTTGTGTCCAGGAAATATATCTAGGATATAAGTTTTTCCTCTTCATACTTAATTAGATAATCCACAACCAACGTGCAAGATAATTCTTAAGCTTTATGCAAGGCTCTGTGAATTTTAGATAGTTCCTCTATCTTTTCTTTCCTATTATACAATACAATAGATTTTTGGATCACTCAGCAACATGCTACATTTACAGATGGAGTTCATAATTTAAATAAGAATTAACAGAGTCAATGAAACTCATCTGATTCTAGTTCAGAAAGCAGTGATATTGTCCTTAGTCATTGCCATAAAGATTGCCCATCCTCAACATCACTCTTTACCTCCTAGTTTAAGTTCACTTAAATCTCAAGTGAACCTTGCTTGATATAAGCTAGAGAATGGAAAATAGGAAGAATATTATAGAAACATAACTTGTTCCAAAGAAAATAACTCTCTCCAGAATTCACTCCAGAAATACATAAATTATAGAAATTATCTTTGTATGACATTTGGGTATTACACTCATGTTTTAAGCAAGGTGAAGCTAGCTCTCCATTATAGTATGGGATTGATTTACTCCAAATTAGATTTTACTTTGATTTAGATTTGATTTTGTCTTCTATAATTTACCTACTATAGCATGGTTTTCTCCAACTGATCCCTTTCTGAAACTGCAATGCTCTATTGCAGAAGTCCCACAATCAGATTTTCCTTTATATAACCTGCTGGTATATTATTCCTCAGCATTCAATGTATGGAGAATTACATCACACTGGCTTCAGTTAGATTCAAGGCTGAATTTTTGGCAAGAATTTTCAATAGCTGGTATTGTGTCCTCACTTCATAAGTCAAGTGATGTCTAGATACCTCATTTTGTCGTGTTAATTAGATGGTTATAGAAATTCATTAGGCATTTTCAAGTGTGTGATAGTCTTCCATGATCTTCCATTCCTGCCGCTTTATCTTCTTTTATGTTAAGAAGTGGTGATCTTCACCTTTGCTTCTTTTTCAGCTTTATTTTCATTTGATTAACTGAGATATCACACTTCTTAAATTTTCTTTGTTATTTGAATTGGTTGAATTCATTTTAATTTTGTTTCATGTTTGCTATGCTTTCTTTCCTTCATAACAAAAGTATGGCATCTATTTATAGACTTTGCCTTCTTGTGGGGTTTTTGCATGAGGAAAAATACAGGAATTATTTTTCCTTCTACTTGGTTTCTTAATGTTTCACTAAGTAAAGTTATTATTGCTGTATTTTTCATTTTATTATATTTATTTGGCTAAAAGTTAGAGATCAATAGCAAGTCAAGTTGAGTTCTTGTGGTATGTGCTCTGTTTATAGTTTTATTTGGTATTACAAAAATATATTATTTTTTGATTAAGAAAAATCTTTACAATTCTAGCTATGATATTTAGCAATACTGACTTTGGAGAACAATGCACATACTCTACTTTGTTTCTGTGATACTCAAATTTTCATTTTGTATGGCAAGCTTATAACCAGAGAAGAATTATAGGTATGAGCTACTACATAGACTTGGATTAGAAGACAAACTACCACCCACAGATACTTCTCCTTCCTACTCTGCAATGTAAGGCATAGTCTAATGAATGTCATCCCATGGAAAGTGTTTCACTTCCACACTCTTCCTTAGAATTCTTTTTTTTCTTTTGGTATTTGTGTCCATCTTAGAGAAGAGAGGCATGGCAACTGCCTGACTCAGCTTCTTTCTCCCAGTATTTTGTTCTGTTTACTCCGCCTACCTAATTTTCTGTCCTATAAGGTCAAGCAGTTCTCTTTATTAATTATCCAATGACAGCAACAGATAGATATAAGACCCACCTACATCAGACTTGGATGTAGACATGGAGACTTTCCATTTACAATTGTGGGCTGCAAGGACTTTCTATGTAATGTTTTGCTTTGTGTCTCTATATCTGTTTACATCTGTTGCAGGAGGAAACTCCTCTGATAATAACTGGATAAGTTACTGATCTATGAGTATAGCAGAATATCATTAGGTATCTTTTTTATTTTTTATTTATTTATTTTAGACTAGTAGTATTTGGTTTAAATCTAAATCTCTGGACTATCTAGTTTCTGGGCCTTGATTACTCAAACATTATTATGATTTCTGTCTCATGAAGTGGGCCTATGTCAGATCAGACATTGATTGGCTAGTCTTCCAAGTTTTGTGCCACTATTGTTCTGGCATATCTTGTATGGAGAACAGACTTTAGGTCAAAGGTTTTGGGACTGGGTTGGTGTTTGTGTTTTTCTCCTGATAGCCTGCACATTCCCTTTCTTTACCAAAAAAACTCGGATGTAGGGTGAAGGCTCCCTGAACATACCAACTCAAACTTTTCCATTTTTAGAGAGTTGTGTGGATGTTGTGGACAACAGAGTCCTGCTGTTACTTTTTGGAAAGCATCTTATTGTTTCAGCAACAGGCTGGGTTGTTTGGGGATTTGCGTGAGACCTCCTTGGCCAACAACGCAATTGAATGCAACCTAGGATCACTGGTGGAAACCTCAATTGATCACAAGAGGAGAACCAGTTGGAACTTTGTCTCCTCCATTATTAGAAGACCTAATTAGATTCACTCTCATATATTTTAAGAACTTTTTACTACACTAAGTTTCTATATCATCTCTCAAATGTCCCTCAATTCCAATTGTCCATCCTCACATTCCCTCCATCAACCCTACTTCAACTCCCCCTCTAATCCCCCGATTCCTGTGCCCACCACCCTCAGTCTACCTGAAAATCTATTCTATTTTTTTTTCTCACGGGAAGATCCATGTGTTGGTCCTAGTTCCTTCCTCTATTCCTAACTTTTGTATCTATGGATTATCATTTATTTGATGATTAATATGCCCTTTAAGTGAACACAGACTATATTTATCTTTCTGTGTTTGGGTTATGCCACTTGGAAGGTTATTTATTTTCCTTCTAATTCTATTTATTTGACCGTGAATTTAATGATGGCTTGGGGGTTACAAGTACTGAATACTTTTGACAAAACCCTGCTTTCAATTTCTAGCACTCAGAATCATTTCTAACTCTAGGCACAGGGTGTCCAATACCCCTTTAGACAATCTTAATAATAAGATTATTAATATATCAGTATATCTATAAACTAATTTAAAATGTAGAACTTTTCCATCTTACCCCGACTTCCCCTCTTTTCTTCCTTTTTGCTTAGTTTCAAGAAATGGGCTTTGACTCAACATTTATTTCCTCTTGTCATATATGTGGAAAATAGCTTAGAATAAAACAATGTGTGAAAAATGAATTCAGAACTGTACTGTATAATTAGAGTCATGGGTTTCCTAAAGCAAAGATTCAGGATGTTAACCTTGGTTGACTGTGTCTACCAATCTTTAAAACCTCAACATCTTAAGCTGGTATTTTGTCAACCTTAAGAACTTAATCTTTAGTTCATACTTCAGCGATGGAGCCCAAAAGACTCACTCTAACCTGAAAGATATCAAGACCCTTTTCTTCAAGACCTTCAGCCTCTGGAAAGAAAAACATCTTTTTCCCAGTGCTATATATCTCTCCTGACTAAGCTACTGGAGTGACTTACTACTTACTCTTTAACCACTCAGTCATAAAATATTGGTCATAAATTTTATTTAGTTAGAATATCACATTGCCGTTTATAAGGATGAACTCATTTTAGCAGTATCAATAGTGAATACATCAAATTAAGTAAATAATCATGAGTGCAGATAATATAGCACAGGATCCTGAATACTTAGAATTGTCATTGTCTCTTTGAGAACTGCATTCTATCTGGCCCCTTTAAAAGCACTTTTACTTTTTCAGTTGCTTTTTCTTTTCCCATTTTCATACATTCCCGTCACCACTGCTTAGTTATTTTTTTCTTTCACTTATATGCTTAATACAGAGCATTAGATGGATAAATAATAGTATCATCATAGCTATAAAATTTTTAAATCACTTGACATTTGTTTTACTATTGTGTACGATACATTTAATTAAACCAGAAACATCACTGAATTAACTTTTTCCATTCATTGAGAGTTCTTTACAGATCACCTTAATCTTCATTTGTTTTGCTGTATCTATTCTTACCCTTTTTGTACTTTTGGTAATATGGAAATATAAGACCAAACAGAATTCTGGTTTTACATTTGGCAAGAGAAGAAGTTTAACACATTTAAACTTACTCATTGAGCTATTCCCCTGGAACAGTTGAGACATAAAATTCAGTAGGGAATCCAAATCTATGTACTTCAGATGAGAAGCATCACATGTCACCATATTTAGAAGATTGTCTATATGCAATATAAAACCACAAATGGTTGAGTAAACCCGGGAAAGTGTGGGAATGGAGTCCAATAAATAAATCACTGGGTAAAATATGGAGATAATATTGTCTCAAGCTGATGAAAAACCTTCATTCAAATAGAATTTCCAGAGATGAATTTTAAGTTGACAGAAGATATGTATAATTAAACAACTATCAACTCTTGTTTTGGGTAAGTCATATTGCTTTGGTTTAGCCAGCAATCCTGAGATCTTAATGACTGATAATAGGACATTAACTTCCTGATTATTTATGGGTCTGTATGGTTATTCTGCCTTACTCTACACTGCTCATCATTATAGAATATGGTCTGAAATAGCAGTCCCTGATCCGAAAATGATCCCAAGCTTAGAGATCATTGCAGAGGATGTATAAGAAAGAGTGTAAGTGCCAGAAGCTGTGGATGACTGCAAGATAATGTTTTGCAAATACAGCAGGGCATCTACAAACAGGAACTCATAGCCCCTCTATGTAGCTGCATATAAAATCACATTCTAGCTTGGAGAAGGGAGCTAGATACACAATCCGAACCCTAGTCATGATTAGGAATTGTTAGCTGTAGGAAAAAGTCAATTTTCTCTAAGAAAATAGGCCTTGACACGACAATCATGTTTCAGTGGAAGGCTATGGAACCAAGAAGATTTGGGGTGGCACAAAATGATTCTGAAGTGTTAAAAGAAGTGACACAGTTGGGTGGATAGAGAAAAATGGTTGGACCTGTGGAGTGCCTTGGAGAGAATAGGCTAAAAACTTTTTATAAAACTCAAATATTAAAGAGTGTAAAGAAATGTTTAAAAATTTACAGAACTACAGTGATTTTAATGATATTTCACTGGCATCTATTAAA
Source organism: Microtus ochrogaster (assembly GCF_000317375.1). NCBI lineage: Eukaryota > Metazoa > Chordata > Mammalia > Rodentia > Cricetidae > Microtus > Microtus ochrogaster. The sequence continues at coordinate 16,561,081 of NC_022021.1, forward strand.
TATTTCCTTTCATCTTCCAGTTTAGAAATTCTTACAAAAGAAACTAAATACAAATTAGACTATTAGAGTGTATAGGATATGCAATAAAGTCTCTGAGTAGGTTAGAGTAGTGTTCTGCAATGAGTCCATTTGAACAAAACAAACAAACACAGAGAATTGTTGAGTGGAGGAGCTGCATCAAGGCATATAAGTATAACTGTCACTCCTAATTGCAATTTATTCCACATGACAGTTTTCTCCATTTTTAAAAGTCTTTTATCATTGTTCTAATCCCTAGGAGTGACAGAAATGATGCTGACACATTCATGAGTTTATGAGTAAGATACTCTACTAACATTTAGTTTCTGTGTCAGGAAGGCAAAATTTAGAGAATTATTTATTTTCCATTTATCAAGAAGTATCTGAAGATAGAGAGGGTTTTTTTTTTTTCCAGTCACTCTATGTAATTATCTACTGTGTGGATTATTCCCCTGATGCTTAATTTGCTAATTTCCCACAAACTGAAAGAAAGCCATCTATTGTGTTGTAATTGAGCAGCAATGTGAAGGAAGTAAATATTTGATCTATTTATTTTACTGTAGGATAATTATGCTAGTTAAACTTCAGAATAAATTGATGATTGGAGTTATTGCAAGAGATGACATTCCTTTAGAGTATGAAGATTTTATTTTGAATGATTTCTACTTGGTCACTTTTTATGTGTCTCATAGTAATTTTGTTAAATATTTTGTGTTCTCAGGATATGATAATTTTTTAAAGATTTTTTCTATTTATTCTTGTAATATGATTTCATTATCTTTATTTCTTCCATTTTCGTCTTCCAAACCTTCTAATATACTCCCCATTCACTCTCCTCCTAATTCATGTATAATCATTATAAAACCTGTTTAGTATCTAAATTTTGTTAGTATTCATGACATTTTTACAAGTTGGGATGGAGTATCAACAAGCTAAGTATATATTGACTAAATATTGAGTAATCAGAATGATAACCAGGTACATGCAAAGGTACTAATTATGCGACAGTTGTAGAAAAACACTAGGAGACATGGCACCGATGTCACCTTACTCCCCATTCTTCATCCCTTGTCTGGAAGGAGCGAAATTAATTATTTAAGAAAGTCCATCTAAGAAAGGAAAGTAATTTTAGATGATATAAGTTAAGTCTTTAGCTACCTAAAGGAAAATAAAATATTGGAAGAAAAATTTATGGGGTTAAAGGAGAGAGACAGAGGCAAAGAACTCAAGAAGGAAGAGGAAAAGATTGAGTTTCCTAGAAGGGAGGAAAAAAGAGAAGAAATTACAAAATATTGGCAGGAGTAGAGAAAGAAAACTGAGAAAAGTAATTCAACATTTGATACCATCATACCAGAAGGACAGGAAGTCAACCTGAAAGTTCTCCTAATAGGTCAAACCTAGAAAACTTTGAACAGCTAAGTAAATACTGTGAATGAACTAGATTTTCTAAATGATATAATATACTAAATTGTGTGAATGAAAGAAAGAACATGTACAATTAGCAAGTATCAGGGGATTAGGGGTCTAAAGTCAAGGTATGGGCCATTGTCAGGGCCATGAGAGATACAGCAGGTGATAACCGGTGTTCAACGGGCCGACATACCAGATGAGTGACTCTATGATGGGCGCCCCACGTGGAAAGGCTGTGGAGTTACTGGCTGTGCAAACCAGTTGTTCCTGTCTGGAATTTTTCTCATGAGTAACTTCATTTCTTCCCTAAGAATAGCTTTGTATGTTTTCCCACTGCTCGTGTGTTTATCTTATGAAAATATTACATTTACTGGGCAAATATATCTGTGGGTGGTCAGGAAGATAACATTTCACTTAGCTATATAGCTTTGATATATAGAATATACACTGGTGCATGCTTCATAACTGCATCTATTTGTCCCATGATGACTGCTGACACTTAAAAGACAGCTTTGCTCCTTTTTGCTCAAATTAACATAAAAAAATAACAATTTCTTCTTAGTCTAATAAAACTGTACACAAATATCTCACTTTTACCTCAGAACTAGTTCAAACTACACTAAAGATTTTTGTAAATAGATCATAAGTTTAAAATCTTACAGCTATGTACAAGGTCAGAGCGGCAGATGTCCAACCAAGGTTACTAAGGAAAGCATGCCAATTCTTTGCTTGCCAGTCAGTTAATAATAACATCCTATATCTCAATGCTGATCTCACTGTACCCCCCCCCCACCTGCCCTCTGGTCATTGTCTCACTTCTGAAACCTTGGGCACTTGTGTTGCCATGGCAATGGTTCAATTTCCTATCACTTTCCCTAGAAATGTGCTCTTGATAATGAGAAACAACTCTTGCAAATTCTTTATTGCTTCAAGGCTTTTGAAAGGGAAGAGCTTTTAGGATAGAAGAAGAAGCTAGAAGAAGTTAGGAGAAGTTAGAACAGGAGATTTAGAACTGTGGAGTACAATAAAGAACTGACGTAGATATGACGTACATATGGAGAATTTATTCACCCTCACTTTTTCAATCATCCTGTCTGAATCCTGAGGAGGCACTGAGGTTAGCACTCAATGGCCCTTCTTAGGCAATCTTCTTCCAAGGCTTAGGGAGGACCCTGTATGACTTCTTGCTGACTTTTCGGTGTTGCTAGCAATCCTTGATATTCACTGACCTATAGATGCATCATTCTTACCACGATTTTTGTCTTTGCATGGCATCTCCCTTGTGAATGCTTCCATTGGTTTCCACATCTCCTTTCATTTTAATTTTTAAAACAACTTTATTTTACATACCAATCCCAGTTCCCTCTCCCTCTTTTCCTTCCACTTTCCCCATCAACTCCCCTGATCCATTCCTCAGAGAGGGTGAGGCCTCCTAATGGGAGTCAACAAAGTCTGTCACATCACTTGAGGCGGGAACAAGGCCCCCCCCCCCTATATCTAGACTGAGAAAGATATCCCTCCACAAGGAATGGGTTCCAGAGAGCTAGTTTATGCACTTGGGATCAATACTGGTTAGACTGCTAGTGACCCTCAAATCTGCTCAAGCCACACAACTATCAACCTCACTCAGAGTGCCTAGTTCAGTCCAATGCAGGCTCCCCAGCTGTCAGTCTGGAGTCAATGTGCTCCCTCATGCTCAGGCCAACTGCTTCTTTGGGTTTTCTCATCATGGTCTTGGTTGCATTTCTCAAAATATCACTCTGCACTCTATATAACTGGACTCCAAAAGTTCAGCCAAGTGCTTACCTGTGGATCTCTGTGTCTGGTTCCATCAATTACTGGATGAAGGTTCTATGATGACAATTAAAGTGGTCATCAACCTGATTACAGGGGAAGGACAGTAAAAGTACCCTCTCCACTCTTGTTTAGATTCTTAGTTGGGGTCATCCTCGTGGATTCCTGGAAATTTCCCTTTTATATTGTTGTTATGTCTGTGTCTATAGTTCCTGATCATTTACCCAAATTTTCCATTTCCAGAATTTCCTCAGTTTGTGTTTTCTTTATTGCTTCTATTTCAGTTTTCAAGTCCTGAACCGTTTCCTTCATCTGTTTGGTTTTTTTCTTGCCTTTTTTGATTTCTATAAGGAATTTGATGATTTCTTTCAATTTTTTGTTTGTCCTTTTCTCCACTTCTTTTATTTGATTTCGTCTACAGCTCATATTAACAAGTTACCTGTGTCCTTATATAATTTGAGACACTATTCAACCCAAGTCAATGATATTAGATCACTGTGTAATAAATTAAATAGTTGTATGTTCATATCTATGACTTAATTTTTCTAAAAATTAATTTACTGGAGGAAGCTACAACTACTTCTATGAAAATTTCCAGATATTAATATAGACATCACTTTTATGAAGTAGTGCTTAAATCTTGTCTTTGATCTTACTCTATACATACTTTGAGTATATAATGAATATATTAATTCATATTCAACTAGTAGAATTCTGGAAAGAGTAATTTCAGATGGTGGCACTAGGCAAACATTGCATTAATGAAGGAATAAAGTTGACATCATCAATAAGTATGATGATATGGGCATACAACATTTTTACATAAGCAGAAAGCTCAGCCGTGATTGCATAAAAATACTAGACAACTTCATATCGACGGAAATTGTTCAAAATACCTGGTGTGTGTTCCCCAAAATTAATATAATTCTGTCTCAAATAAAAGTTTGTTTCTTAGGAGTAGCTGGTATTCATAAACGGAAGAAGAATATGAGCAACTGTTTGATGTGTGAAAGTGTAGGCAAAAATCTGGATGAACAGAAGTTTATAAAAAGAAGTTCAACAGTGTTGATACGGCACTTCATGGCTTTCTTAATATATTGTGACCATTAATTAAAATTTTAAGTCAATTTTCTCAGATTTTGGTTAGGCTTGTTTATTTTTCCATTGAATCTAGGATAAGATTTGGTCTAACATGATATTCAAAAGACTCAGTTTTAACATAGATTTTCCTTTCCTTTATTTCCTTTTTAATTTCTTTTCCTTTCTTCCTCTCTCTCCCTTTCTTTTCTTGTTTGACACAGGGTCTCACTATGTAAATCAGGCTACCCTGGAACATGATGGCTGTGAAATTACTGAAGTCCATGTATCTCAGCTGCTAAGTTCTGGGTTTAAAGGCACACAACAACACACCTGGATATTGATGTGGGATTCCCCTCTATATGCTGTCAATATGTTTTATTGCCATTGGTTAATAAAGAAGCTGTTTCCAACCAATGGCTTAACAGAGTAAAGCCAGGCAGAAAATCCAAACAGAGGTGTATAGAGAGAATAAACAGAGTCAGAGAGATGCCATGTAGCCACCTAAGGAGAAAAATGTTAGAAACCTTACTGGTAAACCACGAGCTTCATGGTAAAATATAAAATAATAGAAATGTGTTAATTTAAGATATAAGAGCTTGTTAGAAATATGCTTAATCTATTGACCAAACAGTATTGTAATTAATACAGTTTCTATGTGATTATTTTGGGTTTGGGCAGCCAGGATCCAAGGTGAGGCCTCTGACTACAGGATATAATACTTATTGTTAAAGGAATATAAGCATTCCTGTAGAAGCATTTGGACAAAACTGGAATGCCTTAAAAAACTATCTAAGTTCCCATGTTTTGATACATAATAAAATGGAATTCTGTCTTTTTCTTTAAGTTATAAACTTTCAGAATGATGGACTCTATGTGAGTCCTGGTATTTTTCTTCAGAAGTACTTGATGCAGTGATTTGTTTAATAGAAGTACAGTATTCAAATATCAGTGATATAATTTGTTTTTCAGATTTTCAAAACTTCTTTCAAATGGTATGTTCTTGGTAAGTTCTTCATTTTAATAATAGCTAATTTTTTTATTGTCTGGTCACCTGACACCTTTAAATTATCTTTAATTTTTCTAGTTACCAGGTATCTTAAACTTGAGGCTCATAGACTCTAAGTGAAAGTTTCAAGAAATGCAGTCAGTGTTCAGACTTAATCTAATGACAAAATCTAAAGTATAAGTAGAGTCTTTCCATAAAATGTGTTCTTATTTTCTTAACCAAACTGGATTTTTAACAATGAAGGAAAAAAAAACTTTCCTCTTTTATATGATTGCCTTACTCTATTTAAATAAAACCACAAACACTTTAAAATTAAGCATATTAGAAGCACCATCTAAGATAACTTTCCAAACTACACAGCAGTCATAAATTACCCAGCAGTGCAACTTTCAGAAAATGAAAAACACAAATGTGATAGCCTCAAATTTTTTAGCACATATAACTTACAAAATAATAGGGTTCATTGTGAAATAGCATTGATGGATCTATATTACATCTGATATAGTTTGAGTAGGTTCACCTCCCATTACATTGCTCCTTTTCCTCACCTGCTTTCCTTTATAAAAATACTTTCTTTTCTATTCTGTATTTCTAAATCTAGATACTAGAAGACTGAAAGCATGAAATAAATCTGAGTTTAGTTCAGTTCACTTAACATGGTTTCCATTTCTGTACATCTTCCTACACACAACATGACTTAATCACCTTTCTTATCCATTCATCTACTAATGGACATGTAGACAGAATTAATGATTGGGTGAATTTGAATAATGCTGCAAGAATCATGGCTATACTAGTTTCTCTAATGCATGTTATTATTGGTATCTTTAGATATGTTCTCAGGAATGGTACAGTGAATTATTAACCAGTCCTACTTTTACATTATTATGGAACTTAAATGATATAATTCATATTAGTTTTGATAATAGTTAATATCAATAATATATTAAAAGTTTCCACATATATTTAGATTATAACTCATTGCAAGTATACTACACAGGCTTAAATTAAATGTACTTTTGCATGGACTGATTAAAACAGAATATTAAAATTGCACTTTTTTACCATTTATTAGATTATTGAGAAAAGAATAATTCGAACAAAAATACAAATAAGTGACTATATTTATAAATGTTTGAAAGTGTATAAAGTTGTGTAAATATTAATCAGAATATTTTATATAATTAAACACTAATTTTATATTCTACTACTTAAAACATTACTCACATGATGTGAAACATAACCAGATCTATTTGTGTTTCCAAAAGTATTAGTACAAACCAAGTGTTCAGTGGCAATTTATTGTTAGTTCTCTAATCAATCATCAAATATAGAAACAGATTAGATACATAAGTGGCAGTAGAAGGAAAGATTATGACCTATATGGTCAAATAAAAAGACATACTAATACTTTTTTCAGGATACATAGTTCCCGGAAAATATATTTGGATTTTGAAGATAATAGGTGAAAGAAAGATGAAAATATGAGCATAAAAATCAAAGGTAATGCAGAAAAATATGGCAAAAAGGTATAAAGTGGAAAGTGAAATGAGGGCCATTCCAAAAAAAAAATCTTGAGTAATCGCTTTAAAATAACATCAGTGTAATTTTGCCGCACCTTACTTATAAGTCATTTCCTACCACACAACCTTGTTTGCTTCTTCTGGTCCCTTGAGATATTTCTGCAGACAGATTAATGGCTTTAGATGAAATGTATATGAAACCTGGAGACTACTTTCTAAGGCTAGACTCTGAGAAACATTAAATGCTTGATTTTGGTCAATAATATTTGTAACCAGCTGAGAACAGCCCATATTTGTTTCTCTTTTCTACTATCATGAACTTGCTATAATACCCAAGTTCTGGGAGGAAAGTAGGATGACTTTCAATTCTTCACAGAAACACTTATCAGCAATTGGTTAGACGTTAAACAAGTTCACAGTGGTCTGTAATTTAGTTAATTTTCATTACGTACTGAATCTTCAACAGATTTCTTAATATACATCATGATTGAATATTTTGTTTAGATGGGAAAAATCATCAGAAGTTTGACTAGAGACTGTCATAACAATTTAGATTTTATTTAAATGACTGAAATTACATAAACATCATCTATTGATTTTTTAAATTCAAATATCATGTTGATTTATGTCATTTGACTGATTTCCATTTTTCTGAATTTTGATAATTTGTAATTACTCAATTCGATGCCTTATAGTAGCTGAGTTTGAAAATAGAAGTACCATAACGATTATTTGAGATGGTCAGTGATCAGTTCTGTAAATAAAGACTCCAGTAGCTTTTAAAAAGAATGAATAAAAGCATTTTTATGTTCACAGAAATATTTTTATATACTTCAAGTCCAAAATAAAAGGACTGTGTCTCTTAAAATTTAGTGATAAATACATTCAAGCTATTTACACAAAACATTGAAAATAAATTAAAGTAATTCAGATTGATCTGTTAGGTGTGTGTTCTTTCTCTAGATTCTCCTTCAATTGACAGAAGTGGTAAAGAAAAATGACAAAAAATGAAAAAGAACAATAGCAAAGTAACCAGTCTGCTGTCAGTGAATAAAATTGTAAGGAAATTCTGAAAAGCAAATGAAATGTATGCGGTAAAGAAATGAAACTGGATTTTTTTCCTTTTATTGAAAATAGATTTTTCTCTCCTACAATACATCCCAATCACAATTTTCCCTCCTTCTTTTCCTCCCAGCTTCCCTACCTTCCCTCCTCTCCAGATAAACACCCTGTTTCCTCTTCATAAAAGGGCACTACTCCAAGACACAACAGCCAAATAGGACAAAATAAGATCCAATAAGACAAAGGGAAACCCCTCATACGAAGGCTAGACAAGGTTTCCAAATAGGAGGAAAATTCTCAAGAGCAGGCAAAAGAGTCAGAGATACACTGGATCCCACAAAAACATAAAGCTATGAGCCATAACACATGCCGTGGACCTGGTGCAGACCCGTGCATGCCCTTTCTTGCTGCTTCAGTCTCTATGAGCCCATGTTAGTCCCTGTTAAATTCTGTAGGCCGTGTTCTCCTGGTGTCCTTACAAGGATGAAGTTTTAAAGAAGTCCTTCAAAAGAGTGATATGAGGAGAAAAACAAAAAACAAAAAAAGAAAGCAAGGGAATTGCCTAGAATTCTTTATAAATCCCAGGACTGAAAACAGCTTCTTGAGAGATGGTTTTATTTGGCTTACAAGTCCTGATCACAGTTGATCAGCATAGTCAAGCAAGAACCATAAAGGAATAGTGCCTTATTCTTCGTGATGCACTTGCTTGTTTTGATGAAAACTTGCTTGTTTTCTTAGTCAACCAAAGACTTCTTGCCCAGGTATGCCCCACCACAGTGAACTAGGCCTTCCTACGTGATTCGAATAAAGAAAACGCCTTGCAATCATGCCCCCAGTCTCATTTTATGAAGGTAGTTTCTCAATTGAGGTTTCCTCTTCCATGATGATTTTAGTTTGTGTCAAGTTAATAAAACCTAACAAGCACAGTAGCGTTCTCTCTTTAGCAAAATATTTCTGAAAGAGTTGAAGTAGTGAAAATCTTCATTCATCTCTATGTAGAGTCATGGTAGATAGCAAAAGCTTTTTCTCTGAGGCCTTACCTCCAAACTGTTTTCAAAGCCCAGTGGGTGAGTGATTGATCGTCATAATAAATACACCTCAAGAAGATAGTATGGCCTGAAAAAGAAGCCAAACAGGCTTTTGCATGCTCTAGATTGACACAGACACATTTTAAATGAAAGGTAGCAGAACATTTTCTTTTAGCAGTAGAATACAAGGTAACAGTCAGTGGGAGGCTCTTGTTCAGTAACTTGCTTTTTTCCCAAGGGTACTTCAAAGCAGCTAGCTGTCAAAACATTTCCCTGACTTCCACCATTTACATAGAACCTCCAGTCAACCTTCTAGTCAGGTGACAGTCCTCATGAGAAAGTGGAACTGAACTAAAGCAAACAGAATATGTCAGTGATTCTTTTGCCCTTCAACATTGACCGTGATTTGTGTGCCTAGGACATTCAAGAATCCTTAGAAAGTTAAGAAAACCAATCATGTTAAAGACTATCTAAAAAGAAGAGATAAAAATGAACACCCCCATCACTTTGCTGTTGGGCCTAAGAGAAAAAGGTAAAAGATTTTTCACTATGACAGGTTTGATACTATGACAATTTTTGTCATAGTATTGGAAGGCTACATGAATGCAATGGGAAAAACTAATTTCAAAGAAACTAGAGTGTGAGAAAGCATTAGGAGCCAATGTCACTGGTTCAGAGAGAGTGACTTAAGTGTATAAAATTAAATCATTGAATATAAGAAAATTATAGTGGCAAACTTAAAATGAATTGTAAGTAAAAATAGAAGAGAATTGGTATTCGGGTGACATCTCAATTTTTAACTTATCGTTTTATTTTAGAGAACAGACAGTTATTTCCTGATTCCCCAGACCAAGTTATTTAGCAAGAGACATAATGGCAACTACCTTGTCTAATTTACTTTTCTACTAAGGCTGTGAAGGGTGCAGTCAACCAAAGATAGCCTTAGAACCTTTAAATTTACAGATTTTTAATTTTTTTTAAATATTTCAAATTTTTTAAAAGCTTTGTTAAAGTTTTGTCTACTCACATTGCTTGACACAGGCCATTTTAATGAACATTATTTTATTATATAGTACATTTCAGTATATGGATTAAGTACCTGGATTTTTCTGGTTACTATGGTGCTAAGTAAAGAAAATGAGAATAGGTTTTATAAATAGGAAAAACAAATCAATTCTAAAATAGAGTTCTAAGAGGACAAAATTGAGAAAAAGATAAGGCTGTTTACTGTATACATATGCCTATGCATGTGATTACAAGAATATATAACAACATATATGTAATAAATATATGATGGATATATACTTAAATATGTTCCTAGGAATATAAAAACATGATTTCTATTTTAGAAATAATTAGATCAGTTATAAGCTATTTTGCAATATTAATATTGTTATTAATTCATTATTACTTTCTAATTTGCTTTTTATTGCTATAATAAGCTAAATGCAGCTTGGATAAGAAAGAATTAATAGTTGGTCATAGGTGGAAGCCAAGGCAAGGACCTGGAAGCAGGAACTAAAGCAGACGACACTGAGGAATGTGGCTTACAAGGTTCTTACATGTGGATGCTCAGCTTGTATTCCTACACAGCCCAGGACCACCCTGGAGAAGTACCACCCACAGTGGTCTAGGCTCTTACACATACATCGTTAATCAAGAAAATGCTCCACAGAAATGTTCACAGGCTGATATGATGAGACAAATTTTCAATAGAAGTTCCCTCTTCCCCAATGACTCTAATTTGTATCATTGACAAAACAAACCAGCACAGCATACAAACAAGACATACTATAATCTAAAATTAATAGAAAAGCGACTTTTTAAAAATTTACCTTTCGTCTGTTTCTTAAGTTCATGCTTGTGCACTTTTAATCATATGTGCGAAAGCAAGTGTCCACCTGTAGAGGCCAGAAGAAAGTGTTGGATTCCTGGAGAAGTTAGAGGTGGGTGTGAGAGGCCAATAAAGGTGCTGAGACTTGAACACAAGTGCTCCATGAGATCAGTAAGTACTGTAAACTACAGACGCATCTCTCCATGCTATGTCTTGTTTTTCCAAGTGAAGTACAAATGCCTGACTCTCTCCTCTGTTTGCCAGTACTTCATGAAATTGTTGATAAAGACTCCATTTATGATTATAAATGGCCTTTTATCTTAAATTCATTTCTATCCTATTTAACATAAACGGTAGTACCTTCAAATATTTTTTTCTATTTACATATTAAAGTTTCAAAGGGCATCTTATCTAGGTCCTCAAAACGTAGTCATGTACCCGAAGAAATGCTTCATATTGTCAACTTTTCAATCTTCCCTTGTGTCTCAGTTTTCCACTAAGTCAGATAAAATTTTTCTTTCAATTGTGCCTTAAAATGATGATGGTAGAGACAGACTGATACATTTTTTGAGTTTTAGTTGTTTAAATTAATTTCAGTTTACCACATATTTTAAAATATTGTTTGATCTATATTTGGGATAGCACTAAAATTGGTTCATTAAGTGCTTCTTGGCCATTTGAGATTCTTCTGTTGAGAATTCTGTTTCATTCTGTGCCCCATTCTTAAATTGGATTATTTGGTTTTTGGATGTCTACCTTCTTGAGTGTTTTATATGTTTTGGAAATCAGCTCTCTGTCAGATGTTGGGTTGGTGAAGATCTTTTCCCATTGTGTAGGCTGCCATTTTGTCTTACTGACATTGTCCTTTGCCTTACAGAAGCTTTTCAGTGTAATGAGATTCCATGTATTAGTTGTAGATCACTGTCTGAGCCACTGGTATTTTATTCAAGAAGTTGTCTCCTGTGCCAATGCATTCAAAACCATTTCCACTTCCTTTTTGTAGCGGAGTCCCAATTGGTGTCCTTTGAGGGAGAGGGAAAAGTAGGTGCTGAACCAACAGCATAGGCACCTGGTCCAGATCGCAACAACAAGCTCGGGTTATTTTAAGAAAGTGTTAGCCTTACATATCCCCACTCTGCCAGGGATGGGACATCTGCTGACTGGACAGCTGCTGAGGCGATGTGTGGTCACTGTACATAGGCTTCTTGTCCTCTCTCATTAGACTCAGCTGCTGTTGTCAAGGCTCTCTGGCAGACCCAGGCAAGCTTTCAAAAAACATAGCGGACAATGAGGACTACTGAGAACTCAAGAACAATGGCAATGGGTTTCTGATCCTACTGCACGCCTTGGCTTTGTGGGAGCCTAGGCAGTTTGGATGCTCAACTTGCTAGACCTGGATGGAGGTGGGTGGTCCTTGGACTTCCCACAGGACAGGGAACCCTGATTGCTTTTCGGGCTGAGGAGGGGGGGAACTTGATTGGGGGAGGAGGGAAATGGGAGGTGGTGGCGGGGAAGAGACAGAAATCTTTAATAAATAAATAAATTTAAAAATAAATAAATAAATAAATAAAGAAAGAAAGAAAGAAAGAAAGAAAGAAAGAAAGAAAGAAAGAAAGAAAGAAAGAGAAAAAAATTCTACTATGCATGCTTTTACTATCAATCTAGGTGGGTTGGCTCTCAGGCCCATTAATGTTTATCATCACACATCTCTTTTATCAGGTTCAGTGTGTCTGGATTCACTTTGAGGTATTTGATCCACTTGAAGCTGAGTTTTAAACAGGGTGATAGAGAGAGATCTATTTGAATTCTTCCACATGTAGGCATTCAGTAAGACCAGCACCATTTGTTAAGGATGCTTTCTTTTTCAATTGCATAATTTCCACTTCTTTGTCAAAATCAAGTGTTCAGATTTAGATCTTAGTCTTCGGATTAATTCCATTGATCTATATGTATGATGTGATACAAATACCATGAAGTTTTTTATTACAATAATTTTGTAACAGAGCTTGAGATTTGGGAAGGTGATACCTCTGGAAGTTCTTTTACTGTACAGGAATTTTTTAGTTGTTTTGTTTCGTTTTTGGTGTTGTTTTTCCATATGAAGCAAAGTATTGTTCCTTCAAGGTCTAGAAAGAACTGTGTTGAATGAATCTGGTCCTTTTAAGTTCATTAACATTTCACATGCATGAAATAATTCCATGGCTTCAGATTGCACTTTCCCTTTGGCATCCATCTAATAAATTTAATGTGTGATCACACAAAAAAAGAACTGTGTTGGATTTTATTGGGGATTGAGTTGAATCTATAGATTGCATTTGGTAAATTAGTCATTTTTATTGTGTTAATCCTACTTATTCATAAGCATTATGTTCTTTTCATCTTCTGATATCTTCTCCAATTTTGTTCGTCAAAGACTTGAAGCTCTTGTCATATAGATCTTTCACTTGCTTGATTAGAATTGCCCAAGGATATTTTATTTCATTTGTGCCTATTGGGAAGGGTGTGGTTCCCCGTATTTCTTTCTCAATCTATTTATTATTTGTATATAAGATGGCTACTGTTTGTTTTTGTTTTTTTGAGTTAATCTTGTATCTAGACACTTTACTAATGGTATTTATCAACTGTAGAAGACTCCTGGTAGAATTTTTGATGTTACTTATATATGCTATCATATCATCTGTAAATAATGATACTTTAACGTCTCCTTTTTAATTGTCTCCCATTGATCTCCTTTAGTTGTATTGCTGTAGCTAGAACTTTAAGTATTATATTGAATGAATGTGAAGAAAATGGACAGTCTTTTCTCATTTCTGATTTTAGTGGAAGTGCTTTGAGTCTCTATTTAATTTGATATTGGCTATTGGCTTAGTGTATAATGCTTTTATTGGAGTTATGTCCTTTATATCCATGATCTTTCCAAAACTTTTTAATCACAAAATAGGTGTTGGAATTTGTCAACCACTTTTTCTGCATCTAATGAGATGATCATGTGGCTTTTTTCTTTCAGTTTGTTTATATGTTGTATTACTTTGACAGATTTTCATATTTTGAACCATTATGCATCTTTAGGATGAAGCCTGCTTGATCACGGTGGATAATCTTTTTAAGGTGCTCTTGCATTCAGTTTGTGAGTTTTTTTTATTGAGTACTTTTGCATCAATGTTCATGAGAGAAATTGGTGTGTAATTCTTTGTCTTTGTTGAGTCTTTGTGTAGGTTGGGTATCAGGGTTACTGTGGCACCATACAAAGAGTTTGGCAATATTCCCTCTGTTTCTATTTTGTGGAACAATTTGAAGAATATTGATATTAGCTCTTCTTTGAAATTCTGATAGTATTCTGGGCTGAAACCATATGGTTCTGGACTTTTTTTTGGCTGAGAGACTTTTTATGACTGCTTCCCTAAGGAAGGTTATAGGTTATAGGCCTATTTATATTGTTTATCTGGTCATGATTTAATTTTGGTATATGGTACCTATCAAAAACTTGTCCATTTATTTTAGATTTTCCAATTTTATGAAGTACAGGTTTTCAAAATGTGGCTCAATGATTCCAAAGACATCAGTCCCAGCCCTTCTATCTTTTAGAATCTCTATTGAGAAGTTGGGTGTGATTCTAATTGATGTGTCTTTATATATTACTTTGCCTTTTTCCTTTGTGGGTTTTAATAGTCATTCTTTGTTATTTACATTTAGTGCTTTGATTACTATGTGGTGCAGGGATTTTCTTTTCTGATGTAATCTATTTAATATTCTGTAAGCTTCTTGTATCTTTATAGGCATGCCCTGCTTTAGGTTAGAAAAATTTTCTTCTATGATTTTGTTAAACATATTCTCTGGGTTTTTGAGTTGAGATTCTTCTCCTAAAATTCTTATTATTCTTAAGTTTGGTCTTTTTATAGTGTCCCATAATTCCTGTATATTTTGTGTTAGAAGGTTTTTAGATTTAACATTTCTTTGTTTAATGCATGGTTTATTTCTTCTTTCTTATCATAAATGCCTGAGATTGTCTCTTCCATCTCTTGTATTCTGTTGGCAATTCTTGTATCTGTATATCCTGTTTTCATTTTCAGAATTCCTTCATTTTGTGCTTTCTTTAATATGTTTATTTCTACTCAGGTCTTGAATAGTTTCTATCACCTGGTTGTTTGTTTGTTTTAATTTATTGGCATTCTTTAAGGGCTCTTTGAATTCCTCCAAATATTTGGTTTTTCTTTTCCTCAATTTCTCTAAGGGAGTTTTTCATTTCCTGTTGGCTGAGGTTTCTGTCCCACCCTGTCCTGCAGTAATTAAGTTTTAAATAATAATACACAGAAGTCTGCATTAATTATAAACTGATTGGCTTATTAGCTCAGGCTTCTTATTAACTCTTATAACTTATATTAGCCCATAATTCTTGTCTGTGTTAGCCATGTGACTTGGTACCTTTTTTTGGCAAGGCAGTCAGATCTTGCTCTCTTGCTTCCTCTGCAGCTGAGATATGACTGCAGTCTGAATCTTTCCTCTTCCCAGAATTCTTGTCACCTGCCTCTACTCCCTGCACGGTTGCCCTGCCTATACTTCCTGGCTACTGACCAATCAGCATTTATTTAAAATACAAGTGACAGGATACAGACCATTGTCCCACAGCAATTTCCTCTTTAAGGGTCCTTATCATCTTTATAAAGTTGATTTACGGTTGTTTGTTTGCTTCAGGCACCTTGGAATATTCAGTTCTTGCTCTTGTAGGATAGCTAAAGTCTAGTGATGCCATATTGGCCTGCGTATTGACAATTGTGTCCTTACAGATGTATTTAGACATGTAGTTTTGGGATGGTTATAGGTCTACACCCTTATTTCTGAGTTTGTCTTTGTTATATTGGGGTTTTCTCCCTTGGTTTCTGCTTCCTGTTTAGTCCTATAGTCTTTTTGGCCTGAATTTCTAGACTCTGGTGTGACCTCTGATCTAGTAGGGAGTCTTGTTCTAGTTGAGTACTGCTGCAGGTGAGCTTGGTCTTTGGTGCAGTTGGGGAAAGGTTGTGGGATTGTCTCTGTTCTTCTGACTGGCATGGTCTGTTTTTGCTAAATGCTGTGCTCTGCACCTTTTTTCCTGACTGGTTAGTCTGTACCTGAGTCCCTGAGTGTGCTTCTCAGACTGCTGAGTCCTGCATGGGAGGAATGGGATTTCACCTGGAGCTGGGGGGCAAGGCCCAGCATGGGTGCTGGTGATGAGGTGGGAGGGGGAGGGCTGCAGAATCGGTCCCTGGGACCAGAACCTGGGAAGTGCTGCAGCTTGTCTCCCCAGCTGATGTGAACCATGAAGTGCTTGCCTGAGCCATGAAGTCTGCAGGAGTTTGGAAGAAAGGCTGACTGCTAGGTGGATGATGATTGAGAGGACTTGGACAGTGGAATGTGCTTGGAGGAACAGAATCCTGGGAATGAATGTGGCAGTCCACCTGACAGGTATCTTACTCATCTTTTCTTCCAATTGGGTGGCTTATATCTGACCATTTTTATTATATTAATACTACCAATTCATGTACATGGGAGTCCATCTTGAACCTGTCAGAATGGCTAAGGTAAAAAACACAAGTGACAACTCATGCTGGGGAGGATGTGGAGCAAGGGGAACATTCTTTTACTGGTGGTGAGAGTGCAGACTTGTACAGCTACTTTGGAAATCAATATGATGTTTTCTTAGACAATTGGGACTCAAATTGGGTCAGCTAGTTCACTCCTGGGCATATAACCAAAAGATGCCCAATCATATCACAAAAGCAGTTTCTTAACTATGTTCATAATAGCTTTATTCATAATATCCAGAACCTCAAAACAATCTAGATAGCCATCAACTGAAGAATAAAAAAGAAAATATGGTACATTTGTTATAGGGAGGGGACCCATTGTTTGTCCCAGATGCCCAGCTAGCTTACACCTGAAATAACCACACAGAAACTGTATTAATTAAAACATTGCTTGGCCACTAGATATAACTTTTTATTGGCTAACTCTTACATATTAGTTTAACCCATCTTCATTAATATGTGTATCACGACGTGGCAGTGGCTTACTGGAGATTCTAACGAGTGAGGTGGAGGATCCATTGCTTCTCCCTGACTCTGCTTTCTTTCTCCCAGTTCTGTCTTCTCTGCCTACCTAAGTTCTGCCCTATCAGGCCCAGAGCAGTTTCTTTATTCATTAACCAATGAAAGCAACACATGAACAGAAGAACCTCCTAAACCATACATTTACACAATTGATATTACTCACTGTTAAAATAATGACAACATGAAAATTTCAGGTACATGGATAGAAGTAGAAAATAATCATCCTGAGTGAAGTACACCAGATTAAGAAAGACAAGCATGAAATGTACTCACTTATAAGTGGATATTAGCTATAAAGAAAAAGATAATCTTTCTATGGTCCACAGACCCAGAGAGGCTAAGTAACAAGGGGACCTTGAGGAGGGTAGCAAGGATCTTCCTGAGAAGAGGAAATAGAATATATTTTGAGGATGGATCGGGAACAGGTATTGTTGGTAACAGCAATGATCAGGTGAGGGCAAGGGAAGGAGAAATAATGGAAGAAATAGCTAGAATTGGGAGAATTTGGGGAGGGAGCGAGGTTGGAAACTGAGAGAAACAGAAATTCCGTGTAATCTACAAGAGTACCGTAATACAGATTCCTAGTAAAGAGGGGCATGGAACCTGAACCAGGAAAGGCCTCAAGTGGAAAGATTGGTGAAAGCATTGTGGCTCAGATGGACTGGAGATGAGCAATAAGGTCCCATTGTGGCTCAGACTATGATGGGGAGCACAGGCACTAGGAGATCTTATCCAAGTTATGGCATCAAATGCTATTGTTAGGCTGAAGCTGCGGAGGTGAGGAATGAACCAGAGAGCAAACTCATGTGGGAGTTTATTAGGAAAGGGCTGGGGATAGGGGAAGGAAGTGTGGTCAACCTAGAGGGGAGTGGGAAAAGGACAAACATGCAGGCAAAGTTTACTTAAAAGGGAAAGCTTGTGCATGCATACAGAGCCATACACATCCACGCAACACATGACATAGCAATGTAAGGTTGCAGGGAACCTGAGCAGGCTAGGTATTTGTTTGAATTCTGGTGTGTTGCAAGAGTGGGGGGGGCAGTATAATGCTGGAATCCTAACAATTGGGACACCAACCCAGCCATAAAATCTTCAGCCTAGAGATTGTCCTGCCTAAAAAATATTCTGTGACCTGAGCCTGGCAGAACAGTTATCAAGAAAACCAGAGAGACTTCATCTAGCAACTGATTGAAGAAGATTCTAGCAACTGATTGAAGAAGATGGAGAGTCCCACAGCCAAACATTAGGCAGAACTCGGGGAGAGGGAGGAAGGATCACAGGCAGCAGAAAGATCAGGGACAGCAGGAGAACACAGGACATGGGCCACAGAAACAACTGATCCAGACTCATGGGGTCTTGCAGAGTTCAGGAAGCCTTCATGAGTCTGAACCAGGTTATCTGCATATGTAATGGCTGAGTTGCTTATTGTTCTTGTGGGACTTCTAATCATGGGAGCAGGGGCTATCTCTGACTCTTGCCGGCTTGTGAGACCCTTCTCCTCCTGCTGGATTGTCTCATCCAACCTTGTTATGCTACCTTAGGTTAATATCCCTGGAAGGTCTGCTATTTTCTGAAGGAAGGTGGGGGCAGCTGTAGGGGAATGGGAGGAAGGGAGGTTTGGGAGAGACAGGAAGAGTGTAAAGGAAGAGAAACTGCAGTCATAGTGTGTGTTAGAAGACTAAATAAAAAAGAAAAATGACAATCAATCAGTTGTATAAAGACATTCCAAGAAATACTGTGTAGATATGAAACTTCATGTTGGTTTCAGTCTGAAGAAAACAGTTTAAGTTTTGACTTCCCTAAATCTTGAGCCTCATATCTGTCAGAGATTTGCACTAATTCAAAGTTCATGAAAGTGTTTTGAAGACGTGCTTTGTTACATCTCACAGTTTGATAATTAAAATAGTTGAAATGTGCATAATGTTGTCAGACTGTCCAGGCTGGATGCTAAGCCATCTCTCGCAGCATCTTTTGAAGGTGAATCTAGAAGTGAAATCTCATTTGAAAGACCATTCAGAAAAAAAGGTGCGAGACCTGAACATAGGGCTAATCAATGCCAGAACCATAGCCAGAAAGCAAGGATTGGGACTAATATTCTTCACCTGGATCACTTAAAAATCAGCAAACTGAATATTTGTGTTGTAAAGATTAGAACTAAACTGTACCAATAGTAGGAATTGAGGAACTTTGGGGCCTTCTCATCGGTCATACACAGAGCCTGGAGCCTGCACACTCGTAGGTGAGGCACTAGCCTAAGGAAGTCCCTAGGTGAATGCAAATACAGCGTTCTGATTTGCCAGTCTAATTGTACCCAACCCCTTCTTTGCTGGTACATGTCCTCACATACCAGTGCCTTACAGCTCCCAAAATGCGAACTGCACTGAGGATACAGAACTTATAGAGAATCTGTGTGCAAACATTAAGAATGGAAATCTGCTCAAATAAGGAAATACCTAATCAAAAAGACAGACGTCAAGTCTAGGGTCCTCTGCCCAAGGGTAAAATAAAGATCAAAATGTACCTAATAACTGAAATAGTGTTGGCTTGGCTTGTTACGTCAAACTAATATTCAAAAATTACTTGGCTTACTAACAAATTCTACAATTCCTTTTTAATGTCCTCAAGTTTAAGAAGTCATACTTTCCGGAATTAGTGTAAGTTTATGTTTTCAGATGGTGTCTGAATAACGAAGCTGAAAGCAGCTGTTCTAGGGCAAGGAGATTCATGAAAGCAGTTGACAGAAGTGTTGCAGAGCCACTAGGCACCAAACAGCCACATCAAGGGACTTCAAACTCCTTGTTCGTTTGTTATCTGTTGCTTAATCCAGGCTTAATTCACTCTTAACTGTCTTCTGCAAACTCATAAATGTGCTGACCATTTATGGTTATATTTCCAAAGAGGATTCTTAGAACAACATTAGGTGGATGTTCACTGTCTTGTGATGCAAAAGGCATAATGTGTTGATTTCCTTCTATATCCATAAGACTCACACCCAAAAAAAAAAAACAAACTTGTTATAGCAGATGATAATGTAGAAATACATATAAATCGGATGCCTTCTATAAAACCTTACCCTTCCAGGGACTCTAAACTGAAGATTCATGGGGAAGGCAGAGCAGGAGGCAGACCTTTTGAGTATCGACAGACAAAGCCACTTTGGAGCCTTCTCAGGATTCTGGATTGCTATTTCCTGTGGCAAGGCACATTCACATCCTTCAGTGAGAGCCGCTATTAGCTCTCACTGAAGTACGCTTACTATTTATTTATCACAACAACCCCATGACTGCTTACCCAGGCGAGCACTAGAAATATCTAGCTCATTACGACTACATAAAATAGCATGGGGTATTTTCAGAATGAAAGCGATCAGAGGATGACGAATTCTAAAGCTGTTCATGTCTCTGTTTCTGAAAGAAAGGATTGCTCTTAAATATTGGCATCTTGAACAATCAATGAGGATATGCTTGATTCTGAGTAGAATATGGCCAAGCTCAAATCTTGATTTTTTTTTTTAATCTGAGAACCTATGAATGTTCTTAGACCAACTGATCAAAGAACACTGACCCGAACAGAGTCAGAAACTGAAAATGCCTGGTGACTTACTCAGCTGGAAGTTGATCCTGGTCGCTATTTAAATCTACTGCTTAAGTGTCCCCAGAATATGCGTTGCATTCTTTAACTTGGATCAGAGGGCAGACATCAGGATCAAAACATCCTTAACCATTCAGTTGGTATTGTGGCCTTTTAGTATTTACGTACAGCTGTTACAATTACCCAAATATCTGAAGCAAACTTTGAATGTTTAAAGATCTGACAGTTGCTAAGAAGAATTTGTTCCAACAGTACCTAGTAACTGGAGGTAATGAGACCCCCGAAGATAACGGTATTTGTCACATGCAAGCAGCTGTACTTCTGAGTGGAAGTTACTAGCCTCTTATAAGTCCAGTTATTGAAACCAGTTCTGTATTTTGATTGCTTGGAAACCACGCTGCAAAAACAATGGTGCCATCAATCTAAGGACAGTTTCTAGATAAAGCAGACGCCCTAAGTTTCTAACGGAAAGGCAGGAAAAACACAGAAAGGTAACTGAAAATATTTTGCTAAGCATTGCTTACAAGTTAAGACTCTAGAATATTCACGGTAAACAACACACACCAGTATTGTTATGATTATAAGCAAAGCTACCTCTGGTGGCTGTACTTGTGAAGTAATACCTCTGGACGTGAGTCTCTGTGAGAAGAGGATTGTGTGTTTTGATTTTGTTTGTTTGCTTGTTTGCTTGAAGTTGTCTAAAATGAGTTTTGAATAGTAAGATATTTATAAGCTTTGACAATGTTGATTTCATTCAAAATTAATGTTTATGAGATCAGTAAGATAAAAAGGCAGCTGTAAGTAAGGAAAGAGAAAAAAGCCTTTCTTTTCACCAGTTGTGATTGGCCATTCACACCTAACCATTTGGTCATGTTGTCAAATTTCATTTCCCTGTTCCTTATTATATTAATCACACTTCATGACCTCATAACTTTCTTTGCTCATGAAATATAAGGACAGTTGTAACTTTCGTTTTCACTTCCATTGTCAAAGCATTCAGTACAAAATTCCTGCTGGTGGCAACTTCATCAGCTTCAAGTATGCAGATGCACAGGAGAGTTTCCAGCTGTTTCCAGACAGCATGAAATAGAGCAAGAACTATGCCGTTGCTAGACTCATCTTCCGTTGTATTTTGAGGAAAATCTCAGTATAACCAGCCTAACCCAATTACAATAGCATCGTAATTTGTAGAGAAGCAAAGATTCTTCTTTTCACAGAGCTATTGCTTCTAACACTTTGAAAATCTTTTTTAAATTTGTATTTATACATTAACTTTATAGGTGCCTTTTGATTCAAATTCACTGCATATAGTGTTACCTTAAATATGTTCAAGTTCTCTCAAGTATGGACTTGACCATTTGCACCAGATCCATCCTTCCCTTTAGTTCCTTCCCACACCCAATGAATTTCCTCCTCTCCTGCCTCCTTGCCACTCCCATGCCATGGAAACACATAAATGGGTTTGGATGTCTACAAGGAATTCAAAAACTCCTGAATAAGTATTTAGCATTTGCCTTTTTGCATCTGACTTACTTCTCTTGACGCAGTGGTTTACACTTGTCTCTTTTTTCCAATAAAAAGCATAATTTCATTGTGTATATATACTACATATTATCATAATTCATTTACATTTCTTCAAATTAAAAAGGTTGACTATGGACAGGTTAGTAGTTAAGAATAAGACTATAAATTTAATCAAATTGCTTTTTAAATTAAAACCTGAAATTTACAGCTGACAAATTTGTATTAATATTTTTATTATTTTGCCTATCCAGAAAAATGCCATAGCTTACTTTTTCAAAAATTAAACCAAGTCTTGTGAGTTTATGTTCATCAAGTCAGACTTAAACAACTTTCTTTCTATTCGCTTTTTCTCACAAATATCCTCACATGCCATCTTTGTTCCATACATTACTTTCCTGTTGTTTTAATTATTTAGTGTTTTCCTACTTGACAAGAGAAAGTTCTCATTACTACTTGATATGGTAGATCCCGGCCAAGGACTTTTGCTTGTTGCCACAGCAATTCAAACTGCTTCTACTATAAATGGAAATTCAACTTAGATAGATGTTAGCTTTATGGAATCTTTGATAAATAATATAAGTTCCATTAGGAGTATTCATTAGGTGTCAAGGTATACCTAAACTGCTTGTGATATTGGCAAAATAGGTCTTATGCAAACTTAAAACCAATCCTACTGTATTTCCCTGTTTATTTCTGTATCAGGCCAGATCTGCTACCTTAATAATGTTTTTAACAGAGTAATTAAGTGTGTATATATCACAGCCTCTGTGTGTGGGGACACACACACATGCACACATACGATTTAAAGCTGATGTGTTATCACATGCTTAAAATCTCTGAGAGATGCATATTTTTCTATTTTAAAATTTTCACAAATGATGTAATTATATCTGTTCATATTTTCTTATTCAGAATTAACCACAATGTAACACCACTTTCACAGACTTGTTTAGGAGAAGAACATGTTGCCTACCTGAATGATCCAAACAGAGGTAAAGTACATTTTTAATACCACCCATCAGTTGTTAATTTCTTTCTTTTAACTAGAAAGAAAATGTTAAAGTTTTATGCAGCATTTTGGTATGGAGTAGCTTAATAAAGCAGTTATTTTCTTGTTTTGCGAATGCAATTTTTATGTAAAAACTGGTTTTGTTTTAGAGTTACTAATCAATTATGTCTCCATTATGTGGACCAATGCAGAGTATCTCTATAAGAAATTAAAGGATACATTTTGTACTAATTATGCAGGATTAAAGTAATTGATTGGAGGATAATAATATCTCTGTACATTTGAAAACATAATTTGGAACTTACTTTCAGGTTATTTAGTCTTTATTTCTCACCACAGTAAACAAAGTCTTGATTTGAAATAGTTTAAAACAATAAAACTTTACTTATTTCCCAACCTTGCACATGTACAAAATTTGTTTCATTGTAAAATACGATTTTATTTGAGTGGGTCACCTTCCCCGTTCACAGTTCTCTCCGTGAATCTGGAGACAGTTAAAGGAATCAGCTGAGAAGCAGTAGGTGCAGCACTGCTTCAGAGCGTCTGGTGTTCCGTGTCTAAACAGGGGGATTTTCAACAGAAAACTCCCTCACCAGACCTACCCACATGTGTCTTCTCAACATGAAAATTCTCTTTCTGTTATTCGGAGGTTTTATCAAGAAAACTGTTGACTTCAGTACTAAAAATATCTCATATGAGTTCTGATTGTTTAACAAATTTTATGAGTTTTTTTTTTCTTTTTCTATTTTTGGTGATTAAATTGGTCATGTGTTTCTAATGAATCCCAGTGGAGATAAGGGCAGGAGACTTTATATTCTCTGTATATCCACTATGGATTAGACCTCTTTGGCTTTTTGAATATATTACCGTGTTTAGCATTAGTAACCTTAGACAATCAAACAATTATTATCCTCTGATTGAAAAGGAGGAAACTTAGGTTCAGGAAAGTAGGTAATGTCACCTTGGAGTAAGAATTTGCAGTTCAGGTCTGTTTAGCACCAACGTTCCCTGCCCTTCCACCATCCCATGCTGCTTCTCAGTAGGGCGATTGCTCCTTCACTCCTTAGGATTTACTGTAAACTGAGTTATCTAGAAGTGATTGGTATAATATTGTGGACAATGACCTAAGACTATTTTTAAATCCTTTATAGTTTTTGGATAAAATAATTACTTAATAATATTTTTAAAAAGTGATTGGTCAGTTACTTTCTTCCTACAAAATTAATTTGAACTATGCATATGTATGAATTGAATTTTTTATACATTTTAAATGACAGGGAATTTCATATGGCCAACTGAAAAAAAAATATTTAGGAAAAAAACTCACAGAAAACATCCATGAAATAGTCGATAATCCGGACAGTCGTGAGGTCCTCAGAACAAACTGTGTACATTTCCTGCCCTGTCTACCCATTCATTGTTTTCCCGTGAATTTAGCTTACAGATAAAGAGGGCCTTACCTATGCTTTGGAAAAGTCAGAGTGAGAGCCGCAATTTATTCTCTTGGTCACTGAATGAAACCTTGGCCATTAATTTTTTTTTTTCAATACCTGTAGTCCTGTGTTCATATCAAACCATGTCCTGGGCATAGTCTTACTGAGGGAGTATTTTGCCTTTTTTTAATTGAAATAAAAATCTTTTGATTATATTCTATTTTTTTATAATTCTCATTCTGTTTTTCTAAATTGTTTTCTAAATTTTAAGCTATGTATTCTACCATACTTTATTTCTCTTTTAAGATTAGTTGCAAAGTTCTAATTGACGGAATGAAAAGCAAAAGAACCCACTGAACACCCACTAGATGCTTTTTTAGAAAGGGGAAACATTCTATAAAAAACCCTGAACAATGCAAGACACACACGGATGAGCACGTGTTTCTTAATGACATTCTATGTGCAGTCCTTCCCATCACGTTGGCCTCAGCCCTCTACCCACAAGACACAGGAAATAAGAGTCCTAACAAGGCCCATTTTAATAGCATAGACAATAATATGCATTTTCAAAAATATTTGTCAATTCAAAATCCTAATTTGTATTTCAAATAGATAGTCTGGTTATATCTCTGAAGCCATCTTGTAGTAGCTACACCATTTACTGTCTGTATGACTTCAATTGAGGGCCCATTTTTGTATCACCCTTTCCTTTTTGAAAAAAAAATTAACTTACTAGAACTATTTATGAGACAATGGTCTTTTTTTTTAAAAACAAATTGATAATAAAAATATATGAAGCACACTAAAAGCAATGTATAATGGCCTCTGTGCAATTAAAAAAAGGTTTCTGTGCTTTGAAGTTGTGGTACATGCCAGGGACTCTCAGACCTCCAGTGCCTGGGGAACAGGAAAACAGGACACTGGTCTATACAGGTGTGAGAATACACAGCAAGACTGTGAAAATGAGGAGACATTTGCTTATAAATAATGTCTTGAGGAGAAAAATGCCTAACAATTTTTCCATATGCAGCATTCAGCTCATAAAGAGAATAGAAGTATCTTATCTTCTATTCAGCTAACAGGTTTCAGCAGTTTTCTGAATACTTATGAGTAGCTCAGAAATTCATATAAGTTCATGTAATTCACACAGCATCTGCTGTAAAAAATAAAGTGATAATTTACATCCAATTAAAATATCTCTCATTAGATAAAATGATTTAATAAACCAACAAATTTATATAAGAGAATAGCATTCACTGGGAATAAAATGAGTCAATTTGCTATGCAAACAAAAAAATCAAAGAGCAGAAGACTGGAAAAGGAACGCTTCCAATGTCTTTTATATAAAATTTTAATTTGTTGACTTAAAAAGAAAAACGGTGTCCTTACTGTCTTAGAATTTATGTGAGTTATTTAAAAAGCATGTCTATTCATTGGATGAAATTCTTATTAAATTGCTAAAAATATATTTCTGAAGCCCTTGTATCTAGCACAGGAGCAGAAATTTCAGTAATGTTTCTTACACATTATCACCTTTCTGTCTTTTAAGTGTTTTCCAGTTGTACTGCATGGGACTATATGCAATCTTGACTTAAAAGGGAAATTAAAAGTTTGTTTGTAATTTCTTTTTATGCTATAAGTATACATTACCTTAAAATAAGCTTATATCTATCTGGCAGGCAATTATGCAAATGCATTCTGTAAGGGCATATACTAATGATAAAACATGAAATAATCTCAAGGAAAAAAAGAGGTGTCGAGTGAAGAAAAAGTAAGTCTTGCTATTTTTCCCTTTAAATATTTTTAGGTCTCTTCACCACTGCTGTTGGGTCATCTCTCATAGCTGTACTACTGAGCCTTTGTCAGTCTGGAGGAGGCCGCCATGTGTCCATGGATGCTTATTTAGTACGGTGAGGACAGATGGCCTGGAATTGCTGAAGAAGACCTTAAAATATATCTAAAATAGGAAAGGAAAAGAAACAATGAGGAAGGACTTCAAGAAGAGAGAAATGTGTGGCAAAGAAAATAGCACACATGCACATACACATTCACACGTGTACACAGAGACACACACGCACACACACTCAGGCCTTTGTGCACAAGTGATGAAAGGCTACAACGTAGTAGGATCAGATTTAATGCAAATGTTTTCATTTCTTTTCTTTCTTACAGAAGTTCAAATTTCATTCTTCTGGGTTTGGCTTCTATTTAACAGAGTTTATTTCCCCAGGCCCTCCTGTTCTGACCTTATAGCAACCTGGGTAATGGGTGATATACATTTGCTTTTTATGACTCCCCAACTTGGGCTGTGAATTTTGAATTGTACAAGTTCTTGGGCTTTTCTTCTTTAAATCAAACTAAACCAATCTGAAAACCTTGACACCTCAATCAATGTTTCAATACAATTTGTTTAAAAATTAACTTTTCTGACTTATCACTTTCTTTTCTTTTTCCTATAATTTTTAAGGAAGTGTACAAAATAGCTCAGGAAAAAAATCATTGAGAGATGTTGTATGCGTCTTAGTTATGGGAGAGGAAGAGAAATAGTTATTTGTGAGCATGGGAGTGTCAGTACATAAAAGTATGCTTTCAAATCAAAAGGCTCTGAGAGATATTTTAATATAAATGACATTAGTGGATAGCCTACTATGTATTTTTCCTTCCAAGTTTTCATATTAGCATCTTCCCATTTTCTTCAACTTGTTTCATTTTCAGGGGGCTCCGAGTGTGCCGGGTAACAGAGGGTTAGTGCCCCAATTACCGATTTCTGTCTTGCTCCTAAAACAAATACTAGATTCCAGATTTCTTCTTTTTCCCTCTGAGTTGTCATGGTTATCAGATGGCACCTTCTCTGAATTCTCTCTTATTTTAACTCTTTCTCCTGCTTTGTATAAACAGGCTGAACAGAGACGAGACAAGAAGGGAAA
Source organism: Microtus ochrogaster (assembly GCF_000317375.1). Lineage (NCBI taxonomy): Eukaryota > Metazoa > Chordata > Mammalia > Rodentia > Cricetidae > Microtus > Microtus ochrogaster. Next base: position 16,588,403 of record NC_022021.1, read on the forward strand.
AATAACCATCAAGTTGGGGATTTTATAAGTAACAAAGGAAGCACAAACAATGAGATGAAAGAAGGAAAGAAATATTTTCTTGATTACAAATAAAAAGAGATTTTTGTATCAGAGCACTACATGGCATTAAATCAAAAAACAATGATAACAACAAAAATCTTATTTCTATAATGGTCTCTGAACGTCCCTAGAAGTTTCTAAGCCTGTTGAACTACACTGCGGTTAGGCTTCTAGAACAATCCTCCCCTCACACTACCAATGAAACAGCAGCAAGGATACTGAATTTCTAAAGTAAATCAAGGGACTCTTGAGAAACCAGCACCTTTAAAAATAGAATGTTAATAAGATTCATAAACACAGCATTTGAAAGCATGCAATCCTTTTGTTTTACAAAAACATCTGTTGCTCATACGAATATTGTGAGTACAAAGTGCTTCAGATTTTGCTGAGAAGGTGTGCTGGGTGGTGGCTCTCTACAGACTTGGCTCCAAGGAACTCAGACTAACTCCCTGGCCAGTTGGCTCAGCAATTTCCCAGTGGTCAGCACGTCTTGCCATAATCACATAGTGGTGCCCGAGCCTGATTCTTAACTGTACTTTGTACCTTCTAATGAAAGCATCCCAAAATATCCTTAACCACTCAAATTCTGGAATAGCCGTGACCTCAGACTGGACCCAAGTTTGTTCAGCCAGAATGGCTAGTGAAAAGGTCCCTGTGTGACACTTCTGTCTTTACTAGTGTTGCCATTGCACTATTTATGATTATATAAATGAACTGAAGACCTTGTAACATGGTGCCGCCTAGAAAACTAATGCAGAACATCACAATATCATGTAGTGTTGAAATACTGTCAATAAAGGAAAAGCTTTAAGAAATAATTATAAGGAACGCTTCTGCTTAAATCAACAACAAAAACCTAAAAAAAATCAAATAGTTAACTCATTTGAGTTGTTAGAAAAATTCAGTTCGCTCTGTTGTTAACTAAGAGAGCATCATTGTGCTTTTAAAAGTAAGGTCTTCACCATTACTTTTTTGACAAACCACAGCCAACTGGCTGTGGAACACATGATATTGGATGTCACTAAAAATGCCTAGCTATGACCTCAGAAACTCTCAAGATAAAAGGACAAAAGAAATAGAGCCACTTTCCACAGAAATTGCAACCAGAATAGCAACCCCCAAAAGGAAAACATCTAAACAAAATGGGTATCCCTGGGTCCTTTATGTTGTCAAAACTGTGTATAGAGTACAATCACCTGGTCCAGTGTAGCTTCACATGAGCTCACAGACACACATTCGCATGCATGTGCACACATACACACATGTATTGGAATACAAGTATTTATGGTATATCACTAACAAGATGGGAACAAAGGCTTATTTCATGCTTTTAAATATATCTTGGGAATACTATTCTGCTATTATTTATGTAAAATATATAAAAGAAAACAATCTAAAGTTCTAATCTAATGTTTTTATAACTAGCTTATATTTTATAAGAAGAGTTCCAATCTGTATATCACTTTGCTGAGGAGATACAATGTTTTCTACAATATTTAAATATAAGAAAATACATTTACACATACCTGCATGCACGTGCTTGCTCACAAACACACACACACACATACACACACACACATACACACACACACACACACACACACAATGATAGTCCATTTCTTATACAAAGAACAAGTGGAATAAGGAGAAAAAGAAGAGAAGGAATAGGAAGAATGAAATAAAACTAACTTCTCCTAGGAACTCTGTGGGTTTTGGTTGCTATCTTCTTATTTTTCAGTCCGTATTGGAGAAGAAAAAAGATCTACTAAAAACCACAGTTATGTTGAAAACAAGTGAAAGTCAATTTACCTTGCTAATTTTGACATGCTGCTTTCTTTAACTGCAGAGCTGTCTTTTTCTAACTAGAATTAGTTAATTTTTTTTGCAATCTATTTTTCCACAGAAAGTAACCCCTTGTGTCCTACCATAGGCTCCTCACTGAATGATCTCTTTTTCTTCTAATTATATTTCTTCACCTTGGGAGGGACTAACACCGCTCCAGGATAAGCAACCCAGCAGAGCCTAAGGTCAGGTGTGCCCTAGAATCTAAGTCTAGAAATTACAATCACTGAACAAGAGCACGAGAGGGGAGAAGAGGCAGAGTGGGGAATTTGTAATGATACTCAGGCTTATTCTAAGGAATAATTAACCGAAGAGTATCCTATGTAACAGCATTTGCTAGAGGCCTCTAAGGGCAGAATGAGAACTTTTGGGGGCTGCTCTGATCTGAATCCTTTTTGAAAGCCATTGGGTTAACAAATCAGTAGCCCCAACTGTGAAGACTTTGCATTTTACTTCTTAAGTACTTCTTGCTCTATGGTCCAGAAATTAGAGTTCTACCGATGAGCCAGCAAAACTCAGTGTTTCTACTGTATATAATGCACACAGACGCTGCAGTGTAAAATATCTGAAAAAATACAATACATACTCAAAATAAAAAGTAACTTTAAAGGGGGGACTAAATAAAGCTAATGGGGGAAGGTTGCAGAAGGAATTTTCTACAATAACTCTTGTAGACCAAAGGGAGTTCTGTTTCTTGGAGAGTTCTGGAGCCTTGTATGGCAGGGATATTCCAGGTAGAGCACTGTAGGTGGAAGACAGAGAAGCAGGAGCAGAGCTTTAAACAAAATTTTCAGCTGGGCTTTTGTTTAACTCTTATGCAAATTAGCACAGTGCTTCATTTGAATATTTATTTACTGCATTTGTGGAGGAAATTGAGGGATTATAGCCTCTTCCCAGCTGTGTTTTAGTTAATGACTGGTCAGCCTATTGGCCTGTTCTCCTAAGTGGACCCTCTACATGAGTAACCCCTTTCTGCACTCTGACTAGAAATTCTTTACATAAGCAGTGGAGGAAACAGGAAGACAGGCCCAGGGGTACTTAACTCTCTAAAGGATTCTGTCTCTTCCACATATTTAGAAGTAATAATAATTACTTAGTAAAGATAACTTTTGTATTTTATAATAAGCAAAGCAAGCATCTGCCTAGATAATGATGGGGGAGATGAGGGAACCAAAATTTCTTCTGTCCAAAAGGATCCAAGATTAGGCTGTAAGTGACCTTCCTCTTCTGCCCCCCAAACATGCTCATTTCCCCCTAAATATAAGCTGATCACATAAAATTTCCAAAATCACCTTATTATTAACTGACAAACTCACAGGATGCTTATATTATATCTGAATTTCTTCCTATTTTCTCACTGAAGTGGAGAAAAGAACATATTTCTCTGGCAGTCAAATCTGCTGAGGTGTCACATTTAGCCAGTTTTTGACTTTGAAATGGGAGATTTGTAACTTGACCAGCTCATTTCTAAGGATCCGTAGAGAATAAATCCTTAGAAACAAAGGCTCTAATTACTACATTAGTGAATACAATAATCTGTGTCTAGCAATCTATTATTTATGGAGAAATAATAAAAATAATGTCTTTTTATTGGTATGCTTATATGTCTCAAACTATAAGGGAAAACTGACTCATTACCTAAGTTTCTGTCTTCTTTATCTGCTTCCTTTTGTTCAAACTGATCTTGTGGGTGAGAACATGATCTAATCCTGATACAGTCCATGGGACGAATGAGTCAAATTCTTCCTGCAAAGCTCTCAATTGTCTAGTGGAATTGAAGACAATCTTGTACTTTGATTTACTTTTGTTGGTAATCTTTACAAGGTAATCTTAATAACTTATTAACTTACTTAACAAAATTCCTAATATTTAGGATGATTTACACGAGCAAGTTATTTATGTATAGAGTTTTGCTAAAAAGCAGAAGCCAAGAACTTAAAAGCAAGCTAGACTTGAAACTTATGCCCAAATCCACAATCTGAATGTATCACTGTATCAAAATTGTTAACTCTTTAGATGAAAATGTCAATTATTATCTATGGAAAAGACAAGTCAACCATATATAAATCAAATAATAAAAGGAACACGCTGTCAGACCACAAGATAGAGAAATATATATTATGTCAATATCAATTATGTCAATGAAAGAATATTACAAAAATATATATTCTACCTATGAAACCTACTTTGTTGTTAAGCATTTACTAGTTTTTTCCACGACACTGTAACTGTTCAGTAGAGCAGAAGGTTCCCAAGTACAGCTCATGCTATACTCCTCTGCACGAAATGAATGGCACACACATTTCAATGCATCATTTCCCTCCTAACACCAGCCTCCCAACCATCCCACAAGCCCATCAGGCACATTTCTTGTTCTTTCCTTCTGTGGGGCAGAGGCAGACAGATTGCTGGATCAGATAGTGCAGCACGCTGTATACTGCATCTGAAATGTGCCTTTTTTAAAAGCAGCAGATTTATTGATTTTCTTAAGTAGAAAATATGCACCCGGACATTAGACAAACACAGACTAAACACAGACTGAGGAAAAGCTGATAATTTGATTAAACTGACTGAGCTTTTGTTGTCTGTGTTTGGGGACTTTCCAGTGATGGACAAGTGCCAAGCACCCCTCCCCTTTCGAATTTAACAAATCTCATCTCTAAGCACAATGAATTTTACAATTGCACTGGATTTAGATAATTGTTTTTTCCTTAGAAAAATATTTTGATGGGCCCATATTTTTCATAGTTTGAAAAGATGGGATGTAGGGAAATCTTGCCTTGTTCAATTTGGAAGCCTTTGCTCAGAAAAAGCTTAATATTGGCCATGGACAAAGCATTTGGTATTGATGCTTCGGGAACTGATCCATAATTATCATGCACAGACATAACATGGGCTTCAGTTAGTGGATATAAAAATGCTAGTTCACTTAGCCCTCTAAGATTTTAAAAAACAACAATATTTCTCATACCAAAAATATTTTTATTCATTTGTCTATCCATGCATCATTTGCATAAATAAAAGCAAATCTCCATTTTACAAATGTTGTGTAACCATAAAAAAATTTGAATATATAGTTAAGGGATGGTTTATTAAATATAGTTCACAAAATGTTCTGACTAAATTGAGTTAAATACTTTAATCATATAATTATTCTTATAGCAGTATTTCATATAGGTTAAAAGTTAGATTTCCTTGCAATTTCAAAGAACGCTGGTCGCTTAGTTTCCCTTTGTGATTTCTAGAGATGGAATTAGGGGCAGCAGGTGAGTGTGTGCTTGTGGATGTGTGTGTGCGTAATAACAAAGATGAAGGCACAGTATCTTTAAAATGTGAAGATTGATGAATTTTATATATTAGAAAATGAGACTTTGAAAAACTGTGTTATTATCTCTAAACTACCTTTGTTTCTTTTTCTTATTCATATGATGGTATGTAAAAAAATATAACTCTGCCAATGTTACTCAAAGGCTATCCTGTAGTATTCATTTCCACATTTGACTCTTAGCCCAGGGAGCTCCTCTTTGTCAGTCCCTGCCTTCCACTTCATAAGGTTTCAATATCCACTTTACACATTATTTTCTACCTTATAATAAGGGTTATTTTGTTCTTTCTTCTCACACTGATTTAACTCTCTAGGTTCTTGAGTCTTATACATGTATTTCTTTACCTTCCAATCTCTGCATGCTTTATATTGAATATCTCTTCTAGAACATTCTGCTTCAGGCCATTTGGTCTCCAAGACATTTAACCACAATGTTTCCCAAATCCCAGTGCCTCCATTTCGGACTATGGATTCTCTTTTCCAGTCATATTTTTTTTCTAAATAGACTTCTATGGATTAATATGAAAATTTAATGATTTATATCATCTGGTCTGGAGTTGTTTATACAAAGCCACTTGGAAGAGATATGCAAAGATAATTTAAATCTTACTCTTTTTGTTTTGCCTCTCTGCCTTTTTAAGTATATGGTGAAGATGATTTGCACTAACTTTTTGCATTACATGAACTCACTGAAGAAAAGAACATACAAAAACAACAACAACAAACATCAAGCCGCTAAATTTTAGACAAATTAGTATATGATTCTTATCCCAATGACCTTCAATGGAAATATAAGTATAATTTAAATTTTTTCCTTAATTTATACCTTAACACTTAGAAATCATACATACATATCCAAAGATACACAGATCCTTCACAGAGCTGAAAGGATCCAATAATGTGTAACCAAAGTGCCTTTTTAATTGGAAGTGCAATTTTGAAATTTGAATATGTTCTTTTGAAAATTACGCAGGCAATAGCAGTCTTTTAACACCTGTATCAAGTGTGACACCCAGGTGTTTAATACTGAGGTGACAGTCTTTAGAAGAGTCTGTCTGTGGATAAATGAAGTCAGGAAACCTATATGCACTTTGGGGCTCTAGCTCGGACAACTAGGTACTTTCCTTCGGCAGCTCTTGCTTGATCTGCATATAGCAGTTAGAAAAAGAAAGCATACTTGGTACTTTAGCTTTCAAAAAGAATGAAGCTTATTTCTATGGGTTTTTATTTCCTTTTAATTAGCAAGGTATCTTTTAACAGTGCTGAGACTCTCGGCTCAGTAAGAAGTATTGAGAGTACACACTCAAACAGGGTGCTGAGTGGAAGGCTGACTGAACACACTCCATGAACCCTAATTCGAATCAAGGAAAAATGCTGTGGCTTGCACAGGAGAGAACGCTGGCAGTACTCAGGAAGCCTTACCCGAAACTGTCAACAGAAAGGAAACACACGTGCAAATGGTCTGTGACCATCTGAAACCTCCAGCAGTGGACCGAGGCCTTTCATGGGATCTCCCAAGCATGGCCACCCACAGCTGCCTGCAGAGCAGCAAGCTTCTCTTTCCTCTTTCAAAAAGTAAAATCACTTCACGGAATGCAAGGCTTTAGGGGCATGCTTTTCTGATAGTATATCTTTGGAATTCATGAAGGGAAGTAGCTATTATCACAATGAATGAATGCATTTTAACCATCAAATATGTTATATCTCCACGCCATTTTTTCTGGCACTTAAAGTTTCTTAGGTTGGTAGAAATAACAATGAAAGATTTTACAATTTCTGTTATGAAATTAAGTGTCAGATAGTATCAGGGCTAGTTTTTGACAATAGGAACAACCATTGATATGGTGTTATGTATAATATGTAAATTATTAATAGGAAGCAACTTTGATTATCTGGCACCTCTTTAAAAATTAATGGGAGGCGGTGGCGGGGAGAAGGCAGAAATCTTTAATAAATAAATAAAAAGATGATTAATAAAGTAATAAATTACAAGAAAAAAATTAATTTTATTTATATCTAAAATTCATTAATCAATACATAGTTGTTAATATGGAAAGTTTTCATGAATAAAATTATTTTCACAGATACAATATTTATTAATTGGAATAATACCACTGCAAATTAAATATGATCAATATTTTATCCATATTCTCTTATTCAAACTTTGTCCATAATAATATCATGTCCTCTTAATAATATCATGTATGATTATATGAACAAAATTATGTTTTCCTGTTTTACATGAATACTTGGGGACTTTTAGAAAATAGGAGAGTGCACATTTCTTGATTCTACAAGCAAATCTATTCATAAAACACTGCTTTAATCTTTGGTGATACTATGACTATTTTAAATATCTGATCTAAGAAAAGAATATCTAGTATTAAAATTATGTAACCTTTTTGAGAATTGTTTTTTTTTTTTCTAGATTATCCCAAAGATATTTGTTGACATATGTTCCACATTATTTAAACAGATACTCAGGCAACCAGAATAGCATGCTTAGCATGGTGGAAAAAAGGAAAGATTAAATTAAATGTGTTTCTGGACACAGTGTTATTTATCTCTTACCTTTCAGAGGAGACAGAAAGAGGTACAAATCACTATAATAGAATGTAATAAAGTGTTTAGGGTTGAATGCGTGTGTATTTGTACATGTGTATATTTTTACATTTCTATCTGTATGTTTATATGTGTTTGTGTATCTCTCACTGTGTTTGAGTGTGTGTGTGTGTGAGAGAGAGAGAGAGAGACAGAGACAGAGAGAGACAGAGACAGAGAGAGACAGAGAGAGGAAGGGGGTGAGGGAGAGAGATTGAGAACTTAACTGGGAGAAATAAAAAGACTTAATGTAATGTTGACTCTCTGAGGCGAACTTCTCAACCAGCGAGAAAGAACGACCACCACACGAGGATTCTTCTCAGATCACGCTTTAATGGAGTGCTTCTTGGTTGAGGGAGAGCAGGAAGTGAGAGGGGCCGAGAGTACTAAAGCAGCTGCTTATATAGGGAGCAGGCACACGGGTCACCCTGTGATTGGCTGCCACCATCAGCTGACACCAGACTGCATCGGGATAGGTCCAAGGGCCCTTATCCACTGCGCATGCGGGAAGCAGGGGACACGCAGCTCCCAACGGGACAGGATGTCAGCGCCATCTTGTAATGGCAATTCTGTCCGGCTCCCTGCAACTCTCCACAAGTGGAAATACTGGGGAAGACACTTGTTTCTTTGAAGGCAATGTCTATACCAGGTTGACTAAATTACTTGAAGAATGGCAAGCAGAATTGAATTGCAGTAAGGAAGTTAATAAAACACAGGCACAGAAGGACTTATAGTTGACATTAAAAGCCCAAGGAAAACCTCAGGTTTTATTTGATAGGTGTAGGACCCTGTAGAGGACTGGCCTCGACAAAATTATGTCTTACCATGATAGGGGTGTGGGAAGAAATAAAAGGAATATGAATATGCATAAAATAATGAGACAGAAAACATAAGATGGTATCGGGAGGGTAGGGTATTTCAGGAACCACTCAGGATCTCAAATCTCTTGCATTTATTTTTCCACAGCTTTTACTGCACAGTTACAAAAGAAAAGAGGAGAAGCTTATTTGCATATCTTGACCACCTGTCAGGATAGCCTTGAGTTATCTTAATTTCAAAAGAACCAAGCAATCACCTCCTGAGTTTGGCCTGATAACTATGTTTATCAAATCTCCAGACTCTCTGAGGATTAGACAAGATGAAAATGGGCCTGATTTTTTCTGCCTCCACAGGAACCCATCAAAAAATATGAGATAAATGATGTCATGATTAGCATTTGAGAAAACCAAAGGCTCACAATGATGACTCTGGAGACCACACAAAAAAATATATATAATAGTTCACAGAAAATAAAACAGCCATATGAACAAAATAGTAAGAATGAAATAGAGCTAGTAAGTAAAGGAGAAATCTTACCAGTAGGATCAGAGGTAACGTTATGTCAAACACACGTAGACAGAGGAGACAAGATATTTGAACCTGGGTTCCTAGAAATGTGGTAAAATTGTTTAACATAGTAGATATGGAGATCATGAGAAAGGAAAAACTATTGATGGAGTCATCTGTAAACATTTGTTATTCAGCAGATGTCCAAACGGCCTTTGTAGAATGAGTTGGCGACAGCAACTGGAGTATGGTATAAGTACAAGGAGGAAGCCTGAGTGTTTTCTGTCCTGAAAACGGTATGAATACATGGTGTTCACTGAAATGAAAGAGCAGGTCTTTAGTCCTCAATAAAAACCTATCAAAAACAATCTTTGTTCTTGAAATGTTCATTCTACCCGTCATTAAAACCTTCTTGCCTCTGACTCGCAGGCCTGACATCCTTTTTCTAACTTGGACTTCCGTTAAAACCTAAGCTATATAGTAGTTAGAAAGTTGGCTATTGTCTTCCAAGGGCGGAATTAAGCCTCAAGAAGTTATAGTGCCGTGACATCCAGAGTGGCAGGGGAACACAAAGAGGGCCTCCTGGGAGCGTAAGCATACCTGGTTGATTCCTATTCAAAGAAACAAAGGAAACTAGACAGTATGATGAGGCGGATTTCCACTGCAGTGGAACCTGGGAAGAACTGTCAGGAAAGCTGACTTTTTTGGGAAGTGGGAGGCAAAATCAAGAAATTCTCAAATGTTTCTGTGACTTCCTTGGATAGAACTCATCAGAAAAATGCTATGATACGAATTTATGTCCTGTAGAAGGAAGGGTCAGAGATTATGCTAATGAAGGTTGAGTTGAACAACATGAACTCTAGTCAGGGAATGAAGGTGAACAGAGTAAAACTGGATGAAGTAGGATGTGGTAGAGAGTCACTTTAAGTGAAAAGATTAGAATTTTTGTCAAACTTATAGTTGTGCATAGGACTCAGAGTGGTTATTGGCAGGGGTGACTCAAGAATTGAAAGACCCTACAGACCCGCTCCTCAAAACCCGCAGCTAGCATGCTCCCAGGGGAACGTCCTGTTTGCTTTAAAATAAAAAAATTCTCCGGATCAGCAGCCAGTCTGCTCTCGTAAGAACATCCCATGTGCTTGAGATAGAAAGACTGCAAGGCAGGATGTCAATAAGATAGCACATCAACAAAGCAGGTTAACTGCAAAACAGGATATCTATAAAGATAGGAACAGGATGACTATTGCCAAATATCCATGCTGAGAGAGGAAATCATTCATGCCCCCGCCTCATTCCCATCGACCGATAACCATGCTTTTGTTTTGCTTCTGTAAACTTGCTGTTTGCTTTTCCCTATAAAAAGGCTGCCCTCCAGTTAGCAGGTGAGCAAAGTCCTCTGAAAGACTTTGCTGCCCACAGGTACCTGTGTTTACTCAATAAACCTCTTGCTAATTGCATCCTGTGGTCTGGACTCTGAGTGTCCTGGTTCTGGGGGCTTCATTGGAGGAAAAGGTCCTCTCTGAGGGTCTTTCAGAACAAAGGGAAATTTGGTTAAAATAATATAAAGGCCTTGTCTTCTCACAGTTGTAGTTATATTGCTGAAGTATATTGATTATTAAAAAGTATTTATTCTATTCAAAACTTTCCCATTAAGCTGATAAAATCAGGTCTCACATTTTACAGAAGCTCTTTGCTCCAGACTAAAAGTTGTCCATATATAATGGCATTGGGATAAAGGGTCTTTGGAAGGTCACTAGATCCAAATGGGATCCTGGGAGCAGGATTCTCCTGTAGTAGTAAGGTTTGTGCTCTCATAATCAGAGGATCCAGAGAACTGTTTTTTTTTTTTTCTCCTCCATGGGAATGTAGCCCTGTGTAACCCAGGAAGTGGGTCCTAGAACTCAAAACAGTTGAAGTGATTTTGGGTTCACAGCATACAAATCCATAAAAATGCACATGTATATTGTTGTGTCATTATACTGTTTTATGGAGGACCAAGGTACAATTTAGTAATTTCTTAGTTTTCCTAATTTGGGATCTTTTGCTCTGGTACTCTCTTATAAATCCTTATTTGAGATTATGGGATAGTATAAGATAAATGAAGCAGAATTTTATTCTTGGTATAGCTTGACTAGAAACGTAGTAGAACAAAGTCAAAGAGAAGAAAAAGAAGAAAAAAATGAAGCCAAATTGAGTTCATTGGTACAAAATTATAAATATATCATAAATTTTATGAAGTAAAATAAATTAAGAACAATTATCAATGGAAAATAATGATATCCCATCATGTTTAGATACTTCTCAAAACTTTGCCATTTATTCAGGTTAACCTTATTTAGAAAATAAATAATGACTACAACTCCCTTTTATAAATTAAAAATAAAAATCAATCAAATAGCAGAGGTAAAATAAAACTCATCCAATTTTACAATGGTCACTAACCAGAAAGCAAGCCCTGAGAGGGTGGGATCATCACACTATGGTGTTACTTTGCCTCTGGGGATTCATCTCAATGAAAGCATGCTTTTACCAATTTCCTTGTGTATGTTTAAAGCGGTATCTACATAATGTTTCATACTAGTACTCTTGCCTACTTCTCAGTCTCAAACAAGCTTTTCAGTTTCAGGAGGTCCCATTTATTGTTTCTTTCAGTGTCTGTGCTACTGGGGTAATACTTAGGAAGTGGTCTCCTGCGCCAATGTATTCAACTGTACTTCCCACTGTCTCTTCTGTGAGGCCAAGAACACAAGACAAAACAACAGCCTACAGAATGGCAAAATGGAAAAAGATCTCCACCAAGCCCACAGCATACAGAGGTCTGATCTCCAAAATACACAAAGAAGTCAAGAAATTGGTCATCAAAAGATCAAATAATCCAATAAAAAATGGAGAGCTAAACAGAGAACTCCCAACAGAGGAATCTAAAAATGGCTGAAAGACACTTAAGGAAATGCTCAACATCCTTTGCCATCAAAGAAATGCAAATCAAAGCAACTCTGAGATTCCATGTTACACATGTAAGAATGGCTAAGATCAAAAACACTGATGACAACTTATGCTGGAGAGGTTGTAGGGAAAAGGGAACCCTTCTGCATTGTTGGTAGGAGAGCAAACTGGTGCATCCCCTTTGGATGTCAGTGTGCAGATTTCTCAGAAAATTAGGAAACAATCTTCTTCAAGACCCAGTAATACCACTTTGAAGCATATTTCCAAAGGATGCTCAAACGTGCCACAAGGACATGTGCTCAACTATGTTCAAAGCAGTATTATTTGTAATAGCCAGAACCTGGAAACAACCTAAATGCCCCTCGACCAAAGAATGGATAAGGAAAATATGGTACATTTAGACAATGGAGTACTACACAGTAGAAGAAAATCGACATCTTGAAATTTGTAGGCAAATGGATGGTTCTAGAAAACATCATTTGAGTGAGGTAACCCAGACCGAGAAAGACAATTATCATATGTACTCATGCATAAGTGATTTTTAAACATAAAGTAAAGAAAACCAGCCTACAATTCAGAATCGTAGAGAACCTAGACAGCAATGAGGACCCTAAGAAATGCATACATGGATTAATCTACATGGGAAGTAGAAAAAGACAAGAGCTCCTGAGTAAATTGGGAGCATGGGGACCTTGGGAGAGGATTGAATGGGGGGAGAGAAGGAGGGGAGCAGAGAAAAATGTAGGGCTCAATAAAAATCAACATATATATGAAAAGGAAAGGCGAATGCAGAAATCTTCTAAGTGCATTGTAAGAGTTCAGGTTAGTTGTCACTAACACAGCAAGCAGCCATCTCCAGATGTAGCTGAATTTGGTGGTTTGCCCTTTGCTGGCTTCATTAATGAGGCCACATTCAGTCCCTTCAGCATCTTCAGGAAAGAAGTGACTGGATTTGGTGACCTTCCCTTGACTGTTAAACTCTGTGGCTTTGTTGACACATTTCCTTGGTAATCTTCATGGTGGAAGCAAGTAGAATCTTATTAGGTGGTCTTTGGGGGAAGTCAGTGGTTTTCTACTTTACAGAAGGTAAAAAGTGACAGGGACAATTTTGATGCTACTGGAAACATTGTTCAGTGGTCTGCCCCCAGGAGATTATGTTCAGGTAGAGTTGGCTAATTCTGCTCCAAGAAAGCCACATTCTTGAATTCCTTCAAGATATTCCTATGAATATTAAGGAGGAGGCAACATTTAACTTCTAAAACATCTACAGAATGAAAAAGAAATTGTACTTGGCATGCCAGAACCAGAGAAGTGTTCAACTGCCCAAAAAGGGTATGTAAAATAAAGTGCCTCCCCATCTCTACTCTTACCCTTGATTACGTTCCTTTAATTATTTTAATGTATCATAATTTAGGATGAATATATAGTGACAGAGAAATTCTGAATCTTCCTGTTTCGTAAAATGTGTAATCCAGTGTGCCTCAGATTTTCCTTTGGCATTTGGTATGATGATGCACGCAAAAGGAACAGGTTGGTGGCTTGAAGGGCTAAGAAAAAGAGGCAGGACAACTTCCAATTGCTTACACTTTACAGTTGGCCAAGGAGTAAACACAACTTCCAGACTTGCCAGGCTTCTCAAACTAGCCATTTTTATCTTTCTTCCACCACTAGCTGTTCAAAGTCATACCTAAAAGTACCTTGACACAAAACCACTGACGGGTGTGGTCACCACTTGGACTAGGCGAGGAACAGGGAGGCTATTTATTTCCAGGACATCTCTGTTCAGTGACTCATGTTTCGACTGGAAAATTGGCCACGGCTTTTTAGCAGTTCTTTCCTGCCAGCTCTCCTGGCATTCTACCGAGTACTTCCACTGCCCCTCCCCCTCTCCTTGCCCAGTGTGCTTTCATACTCCTAAAACCCTACTTAATAATAGTCATTGTTTCACGTTAACCTTGAGGATGCGGAAGGAGGGCAGTGAAGGGCGTAGCTGTGTGCTGTAATGAGCATTTGGCGCTAGAGCAGGTGGGGAAGGCTTTGGGGATCTGGGCAGATTAGGAGGAGAGGGGCTCTAGCAGATGTTGAAGAAGATGATGTATTGCTGCTCACTCTGGGATTCAGACAATACCAATGCTAAAACAGAAAGGGAGAAATTCATCTCTTCAGATATAACCTGGGTTAGAAACTGGACTACTTGAAAGTAAGCATTTAAGATGAAAAAATGTGTTTCCAGGCCTTGAATATCCTCCTGTCTTTTTTATCGGTTGAAAGTTCAATTGCCAGATTGGCATTTTAATTTTAATGTTAACTATATCCAGGGATTGACTTATTTCCATTAACTTAAGGTTCTTTGTTAATCTGACTTCTTTGTGTCTGGGGAACAGAAATGAAACAAAACCCAAGAATACCATTTTACCTGCTGTTAGAATCAAAAAGCCATATACATAAAGCAAGGTGAATACAGTTTAATTAATGATTGCTTTGGTTTTACCAACAGAAGAAATGCATATTTAAAGTTGTCCTTTAGCCTTGTGCTAGGGAATTAGTAAAATATTGTTATTATTAAATATACTGTTAAATTTGAAATGATGAATAAAAATGAAATTAAATTTTAATAAGTCACATTGAACCCCAGTGCTGAATCTTAATATTTATTCCAGTGTGTTTTATAAAGTTCTGAAATTTAGTGGAAGATAAATCCATTTTGACTGATGGGTTGCATAACTTGTGTATATTTGCATGTGCACACATATGAACACATGCATATTTGCATAAAACATGTTCTGAGTGTGGAAACAATTGTGGGTAGAATCCAAGGGTTAAACAAATATACAGAAAAAGTCGCAATACTAAGTATTGATTACAGTGATGGAGGGAATTATGGTCAAGGAATATTGTGCATGAACATTCCCTACACTCTACAAATTGTCAGCTCTTCTCTTTCTTTAGAAACAGCTAATGGACTAAAATCTTTGAGCTCCCAGAGTATATTTGACTCCTTAAAATTCAATAGTAGCTAGATATAGTGGTGCATCCTACCACTCTGTAAGCAGAGGCAGATTCATTAGGAGTTCAAATAAGTCTCTTTTCTTTTTGCTTTTACTCCCAGTAAACAGTGATTAACGCTAAGATCCGTTGTTGAATGAGTAGGACACTGGTATCACCTCCTCCAAGGCTCAGACTAGAACACAGAGGCAGGGTGGGAAGAATGCAAGAACTGGTAGATGGAGAGGAAGACTGTGTAGCACTGCCTTCTGGACACGACAGAGAAGTTGCAATTGTGAACTGTTAGTGGCTAACACTACTTGTTTAAGACTGGGCCAGTCAACATTCAGTCCTAGATGGAGCAGGAATCCACAGGCCCTGTCATGTGTTGGACAACTACTGTCTGTTAATGGTTTCTGGGGGAAGAGTGTCATCAGCAATATATCTCCTGTTGAGTCCCCAGTGCTCCAGTGGTTAATTTCACTTTTACACACCCATGCCTGTATGGGTGACCCTGTAAACTCAGTGAGTTACAAAACAAAAGCACATAGATTTGGATGGGGGGGGGTGTGAAGGAGCGTGAGACCAGAACGCATTATATACATGTATGAAACTGTCAAGCAATGAATTTAATTTTAAAGCATTGAAAAACATTTAAGTAAATTTAAAGAATAACAATGAAGTCAAGTTTACTTTATCATAAATATTGTTTGAATCAATTAAATGGAGTATATGACTGAGTTGCCATATGTATTTTGATGGGTAATTTGATGGTCCAACAATTGTGTTTAAAAATAAAAAGGAAATAAAGCATACCCTTGGTTATATCTAGGATGGTATATCTAAAACACTTAGAATATTAGAACATTGACAGCAGATTAATCCTTTGATAGAGTCATTGCATGAGCACATTAGCTCTTGGCACTGTAACACAGACCCTCCCCTGTGTTCCTCTGCCTGCCTTCTGCCTACAAGGAAAGGAAGAATAATCTCTACCATTTCTGATATCATGGTGCTCAATGTGGAACAAAGGGACTATAGGCTGAACCTCCTGAAATTATGAGCCCAAAACCATCTTTTCTTCCCCAAAGTGTTTCCAACTGGCATTTAGCAACAGAAATGAGAAAACAGTAAACCAATAAAAGAAAACAAAAGTTTGTGTCTGGACAAGGAGTTATCAAGAAAAATAATGATTTTATCCTAAAGTAGTCAAATCTCTCTTTTAGAAGAATTAGAGAAAAAAAAAAACAACAGGAATCAATCTTTAAAGTAACTTGATTTTGTTTTCCTTTCTTTTTTTCTTTTTCTTTTTTTTTTTAAAGACACATAGCTTTTTAATAGCAGCAAGTTGGGCACATTTATTCCTAGTGGCCTTGGGGTCATTGATACCTGTGTAGTTGGGGGTACATGAAGATGGCACAAAGCACCAATGTGAGGGCATTTTGTGTCCAGAGATGAGCATAAGGCAGGAATGGGAAGCCATCCACTACAGGTGCTGGATGTGAGACCTCCCAGCACGGCAAACATGAAAACATGAGAGGTGTACCCCTTGGTACCACAATCAGAGGAGAGAGAGGCAAGATTGATGGTGGGACCGCAGGGAAATTTGACCACTCACTTGTCCTATTTTCATATTTCTTAGTTATTCTAGGCAAAAGAATAGGTGACATGCTTGATATCTCATTCAAGGCTAGGCTCACAATCAACTGTCATTTTTGGTGAAGTAAAGAAAGAGTGGCTTCTTAGATGAGGGCAGGCAGCCACACTTATCTGTGGTATAAGGATGTTTTAGAACACTAGTCTAGCAACATGACCATGTTAGAGTCTTTTCTATGGTTTGTTTCATAACCTCAGAAGCCCTGGGTATCTGGCTAGGGTTCTGGTATCAGGCAAGACTTCCCTCCTTCTGAGTGGGCCTTAAATCCAATTAGACAGCTATTGATTATCACAGACATATTAGTGACATAGGTGTGAAAAAATTTTATTGTATCCAACCACTAAACCCCAAAACTTCAGGCAGGTAATGACTGCTGGGAGAATGAGAGTTACCCTCTCCCAGGGATGACATTGCTTATTCATTATACAATACAGAATGCTCAACTCTAAAAGCATATAAAACAAACAACAAAAATGGACTCAGCCCATTGTGTGTGTACATACATATATGCATGTAACAATAATAATGAAATAAGAATATTTCATCAACTTTGGAGTGGGGTTTGTGGGGTGGGTTCAACAGAAAGTAGCCAGGAGAGACTGAACTGAGGAAAAGAAAGAAGGAAGGGGAGGAAACTGATATAATTTTACTTCAATTAAAATATATTGAAAATAAATAAATATATATAATTACGTTGCTATTAAAATGAAGATCCTGTGGAAGATACTAAAGATACAAAGATGATTAAGACTGTCCTTTTTAAGGAGATTCTCATGTGAAAGAAGCTGACAGCATTAAAGAGAGAAAGAAAGAGAACATTATTTGAAAGTAGAAATAAGTACAGGTCTGTCTAGAAACTAAAAGTTCCCTGAAGAAGGTTGCATAGGTTTGATCTCAGAGACTATCACAATGTCATGTAGGAGAGATGCAGAAAGAATAATGTGCAAAGAACTTTCCTAACAACTTTGCTCTGAAATTTCACTACTTGTTAACATGAACTTTAGAGAGAATACAGAGGCATCTGGGCCAGATCAAGTAGCTTTGCCCAGTTCTACCCTCAAAGAAGAACTTAGCAGCTCTTGGCTCCCTCAGAAACTGCCTCAGTTAGACAGAGCCAACTCTTCCAAGACCACACCCATGAGTAATGGGGCTGTGAATATAAAGACATGGCTATTTTGGGTTACAGCACTGAGGAACACAAAAGGTCTATTTTAGATCCAGGACTCCCTTTGAGTTCAGCCAAGGTTGACATTGAACCTAAGAAGGACTTCAGACTTTTTCTTTGCTTCTTTTATTTCCGAAGAGTCCAGCTCAATAAATATCCTTCACCTCTATCTTTGAGTTTACTTCCTGGGAAACTAAATTTGAGCTAGCATATTAAATTGAAGAAATTTTGGAAAATTAACTTATCCATTGGCTCTACAAAATACGAACATTTTCTTCATTTTTTGATGTTTCTCCAAATTGCTTGGATATGACTTACATCAGTCACTATTGTAAAAATAATTACTCAAATTTGGTTGAAAAAAGTACTTAGAAAGCACAGCAGAAAGCTGGGCTTTAGTCATGAATTTCTCATCTATTTATCACTTGATCATATTTTTGGATAACTGCTTGCCAAAGCTAAAAATTTTAATCAGAGTCCCTTTTTGACTAGAAAAAGCAGAAAAGATGACTTTGAAAGCAATAATTACTCTTTTGTTCCATTTACTCTTATATGATTTAAAATTAGTCAATCAGATTTTTAAATTTTAAATTGATAATAAAATTGCATCTGATCCCTGCCAAGTTGAGTCATATATTTTATGGATGAAATTAGATTAATTAAGATACTACAAATTCCATGAAATTATTTATTTTTAATCTTTAGCTAAACAGTAAATATTAGCTTTGGTTAAACAAGGAGCATGAGAAATAATAATCATTAGAAACAGTTTTATAATATTTATTATGTTAATTTGTTATTTTGCATTTACATAATATTTTAAAATATCATGTAGTCTTAGAGCCATCTTTCCATGCCTCTTCACAGTTAAGGCTTGCTTCTTTGTGCCTGTATGAAATATATTCTCCTTTTCTACATAACAATACAAAGAAAATACAGTCCTTGTTGTGGTTGATATTGTCAACTTTGCAGGATCTAGCACTACCTAAAAGAATAGCTTCTGGATGTATCTGTAAGGAAGTGACTAGATTAATTTCTTGTTCTGGCATACTTGTGCGGGATTATCGACATTTGGTTAATTGGGATGAGAAAACCAATCTTAACTGTTATTTTACTAATCCATGTCCTGGACTACCTGAAAAAATAAAGAGGAGCTATGATGTGAGCAGCAGCCTTCGTCATTCTTGTTTCTGATTGCAGGTGAAATGGGACACGCTGCCCCAAAGCCCTGCCAACCAGGACTTTCCTGCTCTGATGGACTGCAATCCTGAATTGTGAGCGTAAACCAAGTCTTCCTTCCTTAACATGTTCTCATCTGGTAGTTTGTAGCACCAATAAGTTAAATAGCTACAGCAGTACCATTACTTTGCTGTGTTCTATATGCCCGATACCTTGATTTTTTTTTTTAAAGAAAAGAAACACAAGTAAAAGGAAGCCTTTCAAAGATGAAAATAATGATAATAATCAAAGCAGCCAGTATTGTACTTATGCTATAATCTCAGCATTGTTCTAGTCTTTTAAAATATATTTATATGTTTAATTATTCTCTTTAAAATTTCAGGTGGTAATAATATTTTTCCTATTTTGATGATAGTCAATGTCCCTTAAACGGAATGGTGGTAGAATTACTGCAAAATTCATTCATTGTGATCACTTTCATTTTGTGAGTCAAATATCAGTTCATGTTGGGAATGGAATAAGATGTTAAATGTGTGGGTATATTAAAAGCATTGAAAGCAAAATTAAATGCAGAGGGTTAGTCATGTGTTTCAAAGTTTTCAGAAGATGAGACGAATAATTCACAAATGTTCCCATCCTCACCATCCCTCCAGTTCATCCATGAAAATCGATTCTGTTTCCCCTTCTCAGGGAGATCCATGCATCCCCACTTAGCCTTCCTGTTACTTAGCCTCCCAGGGTCTGTGAATTGTAGTATGATTATTCTTTACTTTAGGCTTGATAGTCTAGAGACCTAAGATAGAACCAAAAATATCTTGAAAAAAAAAATGTCGATAAAAGAATCGCTAATGATATTCTGCTGTGTAACAAGACCCTAGCATAATCGTCATCAGAGAGGTCTCATGCAGCAACTGATGGGAACAGATGATGCAGAGAACCACAAACAAATATTAGGAGGACTTGGGGAAGCCTGCAGAAGAGTGGAGGGAAAGGAAGAGGGGCCAAGGACACCACAAGAACACAACTAACTGACTGGAATCAACTGATCAGTGTTCATAGGAACTCACAGAGACTGAAGCAACAATCAGGGAGCCTCTCTGGGTCTGACCTACGTCCTCTGCATGTGTTCTGATTGTGCAGCTGATAACATGAGAATCCTGGCAGTGGGAGTGGATCTGTCTCTGACTCTCTTGTCTGCTTTTGGGGCTCTTTTCCTCTCACTGGGTTTCTAGTCCAGTCTTAATTGAGGGGATATGCTTAGTCTTACTGTGATTTGTTATACCATGTTTGGTTGATACCCCTGGGAGGCCTGCCTTTATCTGAAGGTAAATAGAACAGTGGATCCCGGGTGTGGTGGAGACACTGCCAGGAGAGGAAGAAGGGAAAACTACCTGTGGTAAAAAAAAAGAATTCAAAAATAAAGAAACTGAATCACAGGAAGAAGATATTGTATTTACATCTCCGTAATTCATATAAAGGCACAGTTGCATGCATATGGGGGAGGGAATTGCCTCTGGTGAGGTGCATGTGGTAAGGATCCTTTTCTTTAATTTCCATATTTCCATTTTCATAACAAACATGCATGAGTTATGTATTTGATGTACTGAATTTGAAAAAAGCATAAATGGTAAAACCTTAAACTCATAAATATTTATTCTCTAGTGGTGTGACAAACAACTACGTCCTAATTCTGGTCTTTCTCAGATAGGCTAGCAGAATGCTGCATGTCCAAACTCTGCATATGGGGAGGAGACCCAGTTAAGTGAAATCTCCTATCTTTTTTGTTTTTCTTTTTTTTAAATCAGGTCCTGATTGTGACGGGGATGCTCTATCACATACGTTTCCACATACTTTCATGGTCATTCCTATTTTAGTTAGCAAGTTCATGCTACGAGAGTTTCAGCAGTGTGTGAGTCCAATTCACAAACCTACCTCCAAAAGTTTAGGTCAGAGGCCACAGCCTAGCAAAGGGAATTTAAAAAATTTCTTATCTGTGGGTACAGAATGAACTCACACACATGCTGCTCAAGTCATGTTCTTTATTCTTTGCCTCTGTAATTCTCTTGTCCTAATTGTCTATAATTTCTTTGCTTCAATTCTTTAGTTCCAATTCTATAGTTTTGAAATTTTAGTTTCAATTCTCTCTTTTAATTCTTTATTTCAATTCTTCCTGTTTCTCTGTTCACCTATCTTAAATTCATTTTTTTAAACAGGAGGCTTGAAGGAATAATAATAACTTACAAGAGTCACATTTCAATAGTCAGAAGCACATGCTTTGGTTGAGCTCTAGGGACAGAGAGCCCTTTACCATGCAATACAAAATTTCAAGGATTCTGGAGTAAGGCTGTGACCAGAGAGTGGGGCACAGTGCCCAGAGAGATAAGCTAAAAGACATAGTTGCTTTATCAGCTAGACTTGGCAAACAAAGAATTGGCACAGTTTTTAAGGCTGTTTTGTCAATAACCTTGGTTAAACACCTGTGACTCTGACTTTGTGCATAGCTGTAAAGTTTTTAACCTACGATCAAAAACTGTTAGTCTATTTTGAACTTGCTCTGAGGCAAAAAAAAAAAATGAGTTAATTGTGTGCGCAGTTTTCCTTAGACTGATGAGAAATTGTTGTTTTCTCGTGTTAACCTGAGTAAAAGAACAAAGCCAGCTTTAAGTATCTTACAGCCTTATGGAACAAAAGATCTAGTTAAAATGCATGTCTGAGTATATTTTATATATATCAAAATCATAAAGCTTAATGAGAAGTCATATTCCTGACCATCCACACATACATGTGTGCTCAATAGATGAAAATTTTTCACAAGATAAACACACAAGCAGTGGGAAAACACCCAAAGCTATTCTTAGGGAAGCAATGAAATGACTCATAAGAGAAATTACATACCAACAAATAGTTATATGCAGCCACTGAGCCCATGACCTTGCCAAGAGGGGCTCCCCATTAAAGAATCACTCATCTATCATGTCGGCCTGTTGAAGACTATTGTCACCTGCTGTATACTTCCATGGCCTCCAACACTAGAGCAACTCTTAGCTCCTGGTTATCTATTATCTATAAATGGTTTATTTCAGGACTTTTGAAGTTCAGTGCGTTATGCGACACACACAGAACATAGAACACAGAATACTGTCAATCTTCCACTTTTCTCAAGACTGTTAGATGTTGTAGAACTTTTAATTGCAGAATATTATTCAGATCTTTCACATTGCTTGGCATTTTCATTTTTATCTTTTAGGGCAGTAAACTTTTGTGCTATATTATTTGCCATGCTATAATTTATTTTCTAGCACAATTTGAGCAATAGCTAGTAAAACTTATGCGACCAACTGATTGCAGTCTTACTGTTTATAGTCCCCACTATCTTCACAATGAAAGCTGGGGTTTAGAGTAGGGTGTAAAATAACACAGGTAGTCATCAACCACTAAACATCAGCTGAACAAGTACAACAATAGACCTGGTAAAGGGACAGAGGAAAATCATGTGGTCTCAACTTTCCACAAAGAGCTATAAAGCAACTAAGAAATGCTGAGAACTGGAGAAACAGTCTTCCTTGGGGATGAGCACAATTGGTTATGCAATACCAACTGGCCAACCCTGAAAACATACATGCAAGTAACATTATATGAGTTGAGCAGGTTATATTTATGTATTTAGTGTGTGTGTATATGTATTTATGATGCATATATGTATATATCTTATATATACATACACATGCATGTAATGGCTAATTATAGTGGAATAGATACAGAGCATTTTGGCCTGAAAAGAGGCTGAATAAATAGCTATTTTACTTAAAAAATATGTAACAGCAATTAATGCAAAAAGAGACTATGAGTTTGAAAGAGCAAGGGGGTAAATATCAGAGAGTTGGCAAGTAAGAAAGAAAAGGGGGATTGATGTAATTAATTGATGTAATTACAATCTGAAAAAGTAAAAGTAAGAAAACAGAAACAGCGCGTGAAGAAATGGAGAGTCTACTCATTCCTTAGAAATACTAATTTTGTATTGTGTTCATGCCGAGAACAATCAGTGCTCTTGCTTTACCCAGTATGTGCACTTCCAAATCTCAGAACAAAACTTTAGCTTAATTACAACATTTGGCTTTTTTATTTGTTTTTATTTTAATTTTCTTTTGGTTTTGCTTTTATTTTTTTTTTAAGAAAATTTTAGTTTCTATTTAGCTACCATTTTTAAACAGAATCCATTTATGGAGACTGGTGGGTATAACCATTTTCTCTGTAAAATTGAAGGTCATTTTGAATTTATTCATGGGTCACTGTACACATGTGTATATTTCTTATGCTTTAGAAATGCTAATAGTGAAAAGATCCCTTGTGTGTCAAACACCTAAAGGGTACGAACTGATTCAAGCTCGCCTCTAGCAACTGCTAAGTTCCTGGGAACCAGTGATAAATATTTGATGATGGGAAGATTTTAGACTAAGAGAAGAAAATTCTTGCCCAAATAAATTATGTTCTTGTTATATTCCTATGCATATATCATTTGACCTCTATAGAAATAATTTGCTTGTAGGCTCACAGATTTTCTTTTTTTTTTTTTTTTTTGGTTTTTCGAGACAGGGTTTCACATCTGTAGCTCTGGAGCCTGTCCTGGAACTCCCTTGGTAGACCAGGCTGGCCTCGAACTCACAGAGATCCGCCTGCCTCTGCCTCCCGAGTGCTGGGATTACAGGAGTGCGCCACCACCGCCCGGCTTCACAGATTTTCTTAATACAAGTACTTGTATCTGTAAATATATCACACAGGTAATATATCAAGCTTAGAAATTTTAGAATAGATCTTGAAATGGGACTCACTGGTAGAGAATTGGCCTAATATGTACTGGTGTAGGAGTTCCTTCTGTTTATGTATGGCTTTCATTGAATAATCAATAAAAAACTGCTTGGTCTGATAGGGCAGAACTTAGGTAGTCAGAGAAGACAGAACTGACTGCTGGGGAAGAAGGGTAGAGTGGCAGACGCCATGAATCTCCTGCCTGAAATGGACACTGGTGAGAAACTTGCCGGTAAGCCACTGTCACGTGGTGGTACACAGATTAATAGAAATGGGTTAAATTAAGATGTAAGAATTAGCTAATACGAAACTAGAGATAATGCGGTAAGCAGTAATTTAATGAGTACAGTTTCTTTGTGGTTATTTCAGGTGTAAGCTAGCTTGGCGGCTGGGACAAACAAAGGGCTACCCTTTTCTGTAACAATGTACAAGGCCTTGTGCCTGAGCCCTAAAATTACAAGGAAACAGTCTTTAAATGAGCAGATAAGTAAGGTTTCTCCTGTAAAAGGCAAAATGTAGCTCAAGGTCATGAGCTGTCACACCAGCTGTCTTCCCACACTTGATTGTGGTACTTATAGTCATCGGTATGTTCTTCACCTCCTGGTTCTTTATTTACAAGGTCACTTCCTGCAATTACACACATTATATTTACAAGGAACACTTCATCTCCTTTGTGGCCTCAATCTTTGTGGCCTTTGAACTCTTCTTCCTCCTGCTCTGGGGTGGCATCTGCATATGAGTCCCTATGGGAACCCACCAGACAGCTTCACCAAGTCCCTGGTATTGTTAATTAATTTTTTTTACCATTGCTACAAGTGTCCCACCTGCTGTTTACAATAAAGGCAGATGTGTGCCAAAAAAGGCAAGAAAGTAAAATAGAATAATATAACAAATCATAGAAATATCCATTTACAGATAGAATAAATGATAAAAGCTTGGTGGATAACACATAACTACATTTGATGTTATTTGCCTTCTAGATGTATATGTTTCATTAAAGTTATTCAGTAGATGTTTATTCAAAATTCAATTTGCCTGATGTTAGAGATATAGGATATGCCTAGCATGTGCAAAACACTGGGCTTAAATCCCAGCACCAAAAGCCAGTCACTTTAATTAAGTAGCATATGTATTAGAATGAACATGACAGTCTTTGTATATACCTTTAACTATTTGATATAACATATATATATTAATTTACAACTATAATATTATTTAAAATATGTAATTTGGTCTATTTTTTAATTGAGTGATTTAAATTATTACCTGAGAGTATGTTCTATATAAAATTTGTGTAACCTAGCTAATAAATCTATATAAAACATTGTGTAACATTAGATATTAGCTTTGATTTTAGTCAAAAGACTTGACTTGATAGAAGCCAAAACTGTGTCTCAGACTTTCCACACATTTTAGATTGTTTCTTGTGGTTTATTCACAGATATAGAAATATATTCAAAGGGTAATTCTTTTTTATGGTTCACAATATGTGTGCCCAAATTGTTTTTCAAATGAGCCAATCAAATGCTAGCCCGCCTGAGGGAATTGTAGTGTTGGTTTGTAATATTTATTATATAAATCAAAATTTATTTAATGAACTTACTTTCATATTTAAAAAAGAAATACACATATTCAATAGTTTTGTTTTGTTCTTTTTTTTTTTTGGATTTCTAGACAGGGTTTCTCAATAGCTTTTGGTTCCTGTCCTAGAACTAGCTCTTGTAGACCAGGCTGGCCTTGAACTCACAGAGATCCACCTGCCTCTGCCTCCCGATTGCTGGGATTAAAGGCCTGTGCCACCACCGCCTGGCTTCTTCAATAGTTTTTAAATTTGTTTGTTATGTATTTTTATTTTTTATTGTGTAAATTTTATGTTACAATGTTTAATTTATTTACTGGTTAAATATTGATTTTTATTGATATCTATACTCTTAACATAATAGGAAGTTACTTTTTCTTGATATATTTACTGACAAATTATATATGTGTTTCTAGGTATCTGACATAGTTCGTGGTACTTTTGCTTTTTTCCAATAACTACTCTCATATATTTACAGGTACAGTCACATTTAGAAAGGAGAAAATTGAAACACAGAGAGTGTCTTGTTGCTTTTCTATTGCTATAATAAAAGCCATGCCTAAAGCCATTTATTTATTTATTTATTCATTTGTTTGTTTATTTGTTTCTGAGAGAGGGTTTCTCTGTATAACAGTTCTGATTGTTTAAAGCCTTCTCTGTTGATTAGGTTGGCCTTGACCTCTACATCAAGAATGTCAGAATTAAAGGAGTATGCCACCACTCTGGCCTCTACGGCAATTTAAAACATAAAACATTAATTTGGTTTAGGGTTTCATAGGGGAAGAATTCATGATGGTGGAATGAACAAATGCCTGAGAATTTACA
>NC_022021.1:16615355-16616463 GCF_000317375.1 Microtus ochrogaster
TTGTGTTTTCTTTAAATTTGTTGACTGTGAATGAGCTAAGCACAGAGAGACATTTCACTGTATGGTCTGCTAAGCTAAACCAACAGATATTTTAAAGGTATCTTGACTTCAAATTTTGGGCATAAGGATATGTTACTTTGAAAAAGAGGTCCTGCTTTTGTTTCTAACCTCAGAGGATAGAAAGCTGTGAATTCCTTACTGACAAATATGGTTTGATCAATAAAGACTCCCTGAAGCAATGGCCCAGATGGTCCAATATCCATGACAGCTTTAGGACTGCTGGCTAAGATGGACCTACCACAAAGGATACCCATGAAAAATCTGATTAACAGCACCCCCAAATAGCAGGAAGTAATCTAGAGAACAACACCCAAATTACCAAAATGATTGTTTGTGCTTGTTTGCATTTAAATGGGGATATGTTATAGAGATGAATACTTTGCATTTGTATGGATCTTGGTTTATTGACACAAATTTAAGGTTGATTTTGTTATTGTTGCTTACTCCTAGCCTGCCAAGCACTTGGACTTCAACTCCAAGTCTCAAGCACTGACCCCTCCCACAGGGTATTTAGGGTCATGCTGGAACAAGGAGCACATGGTTTTGGGTTTGCATATGCATTTCCTGTGCCTTCCCCCTCCCATCTCCTGACCACCCAGGATTGTGCCATCTATTAAATACTGGCATTTGATTAGGCTTAATCTGATTTGATTGTTGTTCTTTGCGTCATGGAGAGGTTTTTTTTAACAGATGGAGGTCCCACTGAAAAGAGTCTGTTATTCTTCACAAGCGTGCGGCACAGGGCTGCCTGCTGAAAAATGCCCTTCCTGTGTGCCACCTCCACCAGGCAAGATCAGCTTCACTTGTTGAGTACCCCTTTTAAACTGCATGTGAGTAGAGTTTTGGAATAACCCATTCACTTTTCAGGCTTTTGTTGAAGTCTCAGTCTTGCCAAAAGCCTGATCCATGTGGTAGAAGCCAAGCCTTTCACTGATGGGTCTTGGGTATAAGGAGATGTCCCTTACCCATTTCTCATGCATCACTGTTTTCGTTTGTTTGTTTGTTTGTTTTTGTTTGTTTTGTTTTTTGACTCAAGGGCTCTGCTTGG
>NC_022021.1:16616594-16625403 GCF_000317375.1 Microtus ochrogaster
CCAACTTCCATTTTCTATGCAGCCACTCTGCTTCCTCCATCCTTGCCACTTGCCACTTCCCTGCCAGGCCTAGCTACACTGGGATTATCCATCAACGGTGTCCCTGGCCTCTTCTGCCTACACCAGGACTGCTCTGGCCTCACTCTGCTTCCCCCTCTTCCTTGAAGCTTGCCACTTCCCTGCCAGGCTTACCTGTGCCACGATTTCTAAGTTGGTCAGCTGACACAGGTTTCCAAAAATTTCCTGTTTGTCTGTCTCTTAGAATGATGTGGCCACAATATCTTTATGTAACCTGTTTCTGTGATGTGCTTAATTTCAGTTTCTGTATGCTTGTGTGCTTTTGTTAAAATCAGTAAAAGTTATATCTCCAGATTACAACAGATCTGGAAAAATACAAATGCATGGGTAGCTGCCATTTTAATCTCACCACCATCTTTGTTAAGGCTACTCACATGTCCAAGTCTGCCATCTTTGGTAAAGACAATCACATGTGCTAGCTTGCCATCTTTAGTAAAGGTAACCATATGTGCTAGTATTCTACTAGCATTGGTAAACTGCATCTAAATAGATAAAATACACATTTAAATTTAGCTTGTATGCCCAGTTTAGAACAACAAGTAATGGTACCTGGTCTTAAGTGTCTTTACAGATATGAGGGCATGACATTTTAACAAGAGCTTCTAACACAGACAGGCAGCTTCCGCAGCATCCTTTAGCTCCTCCAAGAAGACAAAAGACCTTCTGCCTCCATGCCTTGTCTCTGGGTTTGGCAAAGCAACCAACAAAACAAAAAGCAGCTTTTCACCTCTTCAGCTTCCTGGATGCACTCTGGGAAATCAATCATCTCATTCTGAGAAGACATGTAGACTAACATCTTCCCCCACAGGAAAAAAAATCTTTGGGTCTCTTGTATTCAACAGCTAATGACAAGCATTGCTTCTAAGACTGGTGTGCTCCAAGGGCAAGGAGAGTATATGGGATTGCCTGTGTAGCTAAAAAGCTATCTCATTTTTGTTCATTTATCCCTCCCAGATCTGTCATAGGGCATTCGAAAACTTAAGGTACTGTTCTTTAACAGGTTTCATAGTCCAGGATTAACAGGTTTCAGGTATATCTTCAGAGGTTCAGAGTTCCCAGTTTACTTTAATTGTATTCTAAAATGTCCATATATTTTAACCTAAAGCAATGGCCTTTTGCTATGATGTAAATCTGTTCCAGTTCTCTTACAGGTTCCTGGAAAAGTTTTACTGCTGTATCAAAATCAGGTCTGGAAAAAACTAACAATCTCCAGAGCTTTTTGCTAATCCCAGACAGTTTCAAACATATTTTACAGGTCACTTCTGCTTCTTGGACCAAGACCAACTCACAAAGTGCTCTCCAGATAATGCCAAGCACCTGCACCAGCTCCTGGGACTTCATCATTGGTAGCAACTTTCATAGATGAAGGCAACCTACAGACTAAAATCTGGTTGTGTCTGATACACCCAATCATTACATAACCAGCCAGGGCACCTTTCCTGTTCCATTCTTTCTGGCAGTTAATGCATAGGATCAGTAGTAACAATATTTTTTCCTAGCACTGCCTTCTCTTCTCCCTCAGAAAGCAGCTACATAAGGACTTCAAGATGACAGCAAACTGGATGCCATCCAAGACACTCCTTTTGCTGAGCATGAGGGTGCCAACTTTCAGCTCTCCCCTCGCCCACTTCGCCCATGCCCATAGAAAGTAGTCAGACTTGAGCCAATGCCCATTTATCCAAAGAGAGTTTAAAATGTTGGTTATAAATATCACCTCAGCTCCTTGTCACACGCCTTTATCCAAAGAGTCTGGAACGTTGGTCCAGACTCCAACTCCCAGCCTTGGACTTGGACTCCAACTGTCATCCAGTCAGCACTGACCCCTCCCACAGGGTATGTAGGTTTGTGCTGGAACAATGAACACATGGTTTTGGGTTCCCATGTGTGCTCCCTCTGTCTTCCCCCTGCCATGCTCCCTGCTACTCAGGAGTTTGCCATCTACTAAACACAGGCATTTCATTTGGCTTAATCTGGTTTGATTAGAGATCTTTGTGCGGGTGGACAGGTTTTTCTTAACAGTTATATTTATATTTCTGCTTTTAATTAAGGTATTGTGTTTGTGAAGTTCATTTAAAAATGTAATGTATGATTGAGAAATACAGGTTAATAGATATATATTATAGTCAGCTAAAATAGTCAAGCTTGTAGTCATGTTAGTTAGATTTTCTGGATGTGTAGAGATATATATCAGATGGATAGGTGTTCTTCAAGCCTTTCAAAGATTAACAGAATATAGCATTTTAAATGTTTTAAGAACTTAGAACTTTTCATGACAATGAGACACATCTCCTCCTGGGAGCACCAATCTACTTTAAGAGGATGACATGCATCCAAGAGGCTCTTTATGGAGTTTGTTAGCCATCTGGATAAGAAACTGCTCTTGCCTGGACTGCTTGATGTTATGCTGTATGAACTGAATGTGCAAGGCCCACAGAAAAGTAACTGCTGAACTTTCCTAAAGGTGAGGTGGTCCTTCAGGGTTACTTCTTCATTAAATAGTCTGCCATATATTCTGAAGGATATGGAAGAAAGTTACTGACAAACTGTCAATAAAGGCAAAACAGTCTTTCAAATATCCTGCTTCATGGAAAAGTGTGTCAGATAATTGGGGCCTGCAGGCTGAAGATGAATGACCCAATATTACAGAAGAACTTTGAGTGACTGTCCAGGCAGTGGGATGGCTCTGTCAATTCTAGAAATTTGGAAGTTGCTTACAATGCACTTCCTATTAGCATTGGTAATATTATATCCTTCTGGGGTCTTTGAAGAGCTTAAGCCAGAGAGTTATACTTTCTGAAAGTTAATTATGATACAGGATAAATTAGATATAAAACTTTAGAATAACAAAGATAGGATAGCTGACTAAATATTGTAACTATAATTCTTTCTTAATAACTATTTTGCATATGCAATTTTACTGTTAAAGTTAAAATTTTCCTTTTTATTTAGACACAATAGGGGAGATGATGTGGGATTCCCATCTGTATGCTGTGAATATGCTTTATTAATATTGGTTAATACAAAAGCTGTTTCAGCCAATGGCTTAGCAGAGTAAAACCAGAGATAGAGACAGAGTAGGTAGAGTAAAGGACATACCATGTAGCTGCTAAAGGAGAAGCCACCAGCTGCTAGCTAGAAACATACAGGTAGGCCATAGCCTCATGGAGATTTACAGAGTAATAGAAATGGGTTAATTTAAGATGTAAGAATAAGCTAGAAATATGTACAAGTTGGCCAAACAGTGTTGTAATTAATATAGTTTCTGTGTGATTATTTGTGTCTGAGCTGCTGGGAAATGAATGAGTAGTCACTGCTTACAGAATCTTAAGACTGTTGCCAGTGACAAACTTTCTCCAACAGCACTTCTTCTAAAAAGTCCACACCTCCAAATATTCCCCAAACAGTTCTATAAACAGAGGATAAAGTAGTCAAATACATGATCCTATTGTGATCATTCTCACTCAAATTAGCACATTGCATTCCCTAATTCTATAGCCTTGTGTCAATATTATAATGTAAATTTCATTTAGTCTAATTTCAGAAGTCCTCATAGCTTTTCAATTTCAATACCGTTTCTAGGTCCAAAACCTCTTCTGAAACTCATGGCTATCCCCAAACTGCAATTTATTTGTAAAATAATGAGCATAGTTACAAACATACAATTTAAAATGTACAATACCACAAAATACACATTACCATTCCAATAAGGAGTAATGGGAGTATAGCATGGAAATACTGGACCAAAATGAGACTAAAAACTCCCAGGAGGGCAAACTCCAAGTTCTACATGTTTACGTCTGTGATCCGAGAGCTTATATCACTCTACCCTTAATGCTTTGCTTCCTGTCCCATACTTCTCTCTCCAGGACTGGTTTTCCTCCCTGTATGCAGCTCTTCTTGGTAGCTATCCCAAGACTCTGGCACCTGTAACATCTTGGGATTGTTAATGCCATCAAGACTTCACTTCTACAGCTTCAAACAACAGCGTCTCAGGGTCTCCATGCAGATATTCTTTTGCCATACACCTGGCTTCAGTAACTGTTAAGCATGCTTTTACTCATGTATCCTTCAGGAATAAAGCCATAATCATATGGATGGCATGGCAAGTGGGACTACTAACCCTGGAATCCTTGAGTTGCTTTCATAGCAGTTTGATTTGTTGTTGATTTGTAGGAGCAGAAAATTCTTTAGGACTTTTCTTTTTACCTATTGAAAGCAGAGCTTGGTAGTGTCTTGCCTAGAAGGAATCACTTTCTTTTATTCTTTTTGGGATCAGGTCATGATATAATCAGTTCACCTATTTTAGCACAACTATTGGATCTGACACTAAATTTTTGAGGGCTCCTTTATTCTATAAACTATTTGGTTTGTATTTCTTTGGGCCTCAGATCTAAATGTAAATGCTACTTTACATTTAGATCTCCATAAAAGTAATTACATGACAGACTCAGCATTTGGCTGGTGGAAATTTCCATCACCAAGGAGATTAACCTATTATATTTTTAATTTAGTCTCAAGCAAATTCTTACGACAAGAGCAGAAAGCAGCAACATTTTTGGCCAAAATATCACAAGAATAATCTCTGTTCTCATTTCTAATATGGTTTCCATCTGAAACCTCTTGAGTTGGGCTTAGTATTCACACGCTCTCAGAACTTTCTTGCTCTAATATTCACCACTGAGCCCCATTTAAAATATTCAACCACTTTCCTATCCCAATGTTGTCCATCTTTGTCTAAGATGTCTAAGGCATGACCAGGCCTTTCATAGCAATGGTCCACATTCTGGTATCAACTTCTGTCTCTTCAATTGCTGTGATAAAACACCATAAAGAAGGTAACTTATAAAAGAGAGCATTTAATTTGGCTTAAGGTTTCAGAGGAGAGCTGAATGGTGGAGCTGAGAACCCACATCTCAATCCTCAATTGTGTGTCAAATAAATATAAGCTATTCTTTTGAAATATGAAATAAATTATTATGAAATATATTCATTTGTATAGAATACGTGTATGTGAATGCACATTTATTTCAATTATTCATACATAACTTTATTTGTGTTTGTGTACGTATTATTTTATTAAAAAACTCTTCATGTAATATATTCTGAACACTGTTTTTAATCTCCTATTCTCTCATATCCTCCGTATATCCCTATAGATCCAACTTAATGCCCTTTATTTTTCTCTCTTAAGAAAAAGAAACAGGCAAACAAACCAAAACCAACCAAACAAGAATTAGAAATAAAAAATAAAACACAAGAAACGCACATTCAAACTATTAAAGTACAAAATTGGAAAACATAATGCAGTATAAAAAAACCAATAAGATGGAAAATGTTTAAACAAATTATATGAGAGAAAAATATTATCATGTTCATTTTTGCTGGTCATCTATTTTTGAGCATGGGACTTACCCTTATATATGGTTATTAGACCCAGTGAGACTATTGGAGAAATTTGTTTTCTATTTTTCTGTGCCCTTGTCCCTAATCCCTGAGGAGGAACTTGGTGAAAGCATTCTATCTAGGACTGAATGTTCCAGGTACATCATCTGATGAATAAAGTCAGTTTGTGTTTCTGTGTTAGTTCTTATGTACTGTATTATGAAAGCTCGGCTGATGATAGCAGAATGAGACACTGATCAATGGTATTAGAGAATTTCATTAGGAGTTATCACTATGCTTCTTTAGCAGAAAAGTTGTATTTGTTTTGTCCCCTAAATTTATGGCCTATCCTGTCTCAGGTTCTTTTACCACCTGTAGAGTGTCAAACATAGATTTGATTTCATAGAATGTACCTTAAAACTAATCAGAGAGTTGCTGGTTTCTTCCATATCTTTGTGCCATTGTTGAACTATATGTTATGTGGGCAGGTTACTGTTATAGGTCATAGGGTTTGTAGCTAGGTTGCTTTTGTCTTCTGGTATTGTACAGAATTCCTTCTAATAATGTGAACACCAGTCAGTAGGGTGAAGGCTCTAGGTGTGAACTGGACTTCTCCAAATTTAATGAGCTCGTGTTTTCTTCATTGATATACCCTTACCATCAGTTGTAGAGAGGAATCATTAACGTTGGTATAAGCTTGAAATGTTGGGGGTTCTCATGGGGCCACTTTGACTAATAACTATATATAATCTATTCTGCTACTGGAGGTTTCACTTTGGGATAAGGTGAGAATCATCTAATTGGGTCATTGTCTTCCATATCATTCCATGACTCCATTGAGATTTAGTTCATATATGTATATATTAAAAACTCATCTGTAGTAGTAGATTTCAATGTGATGCCTCAAATAACAGTGCTATTTGTCACTTCCTGTATTTCTCCCTTTCCTCATCTCCCCATCTATTTGATTTTCCTGCTCCAGTTTACCTTCTGCATCTCCATAACTATATATTCTATTTCCCCTTCCTAGGGAGAGCCTTTCCTTTCCTCCAATTCATTACTTGATACCTATGCTTTGTGGCTATACTGATTGTGCCATGCCTATAAACCGTTTCAGAGTAACACCCACATTTAAGATAAAAGGTGCAATATATGCTGTTTTGGGGTATGGGTTAGTTACTTCACTTATGATCATCCTTTCCTGGATCCATCCATTTATCTAAGGATTTTATAATTTTGTTTTTAACAACTGAATAATATTACATTTTCTTGAACTAGTCATTAGTTGATGAACATCTATGCTGAAGAAACTGAAAGATTTTTATATGGTAAAGACATCATTGGTCAGAAAATGTGACAGGCTAGAGAATGAGAAAAAAAATTACCAATTACACAGTCAGTATAGGAGTATTGTTTAAGATAGATAAGCAACTTTAAAAAGTGAACAACAAGAAATCAAACTATCTAATTAAAATGGAGTACATAACTAAGCAAGAAGGTCAAAAATTTTAAAAAAACGTCTAAGAAACAGATAAATGTTCCCTTAGTTATCAGGACACTACAAATCAAAGCTACTTTGATATTTCATCTTACATCAGTCAGAATGATCAAGATAAATAAAACAAATGACAGCACATATTGGTTATGATGTGGGGAATGGGGAATACTTATTACAGCTGGTGGGAGTACAAACTAGTATAGCCACTATATAAATCAGTGGGGGTCTCCTCAGGAAGATGGGGATTGTTCTACCTCAAGATTTAGCCATACCACTCTTGTACATTATTCAAAGAACACTACAGCTTAATACAAAACACTTGTAAATCCATGTTTATCACTGTTCTATTAATAATAGCCAGAAATTATATTTTTAAACATGTTAATAGGCTGGGAAGTAGTTCCTGGGTAGAGTTCTTCTTTTGTATGAGAACTGCCCCATCCTATCCCAAACAATATAGCAGGAAAGCAACAATTTTTAAATAAGAACAGCATAGTAGTAAAGAGTTTTCTCTTTCGAGAGTGGTGAGGTCCTCATTCTAACCCCAACTTCATGAATGTGCATAGTTTACCACTTGGAATTGATAAATACTCTTTATTTCTAGATAATATTTTTCTTCTTCACTGAGGGAAAAATGTTTATTTTTAAAATGGTTTGCATCCTAAATCCTACCTCTAGTGGAAGTTTCCTACCCCACCAGAACAGACCCCCAACCCATGGTAAGTTTGTCCCCACACGCTGCCTACAATTATCCAAATATCCCCAACTGCCCCCCCTCCTCATCACAATATTCTGGCCCATACCTCTGGTTGAAGACACCTATTCCACCTAAGACCAGGCCAGCTCCCCGAAAATCAGACAAACAATCCTCCCAAACTTGTTTGTACCTGCCCAGCATAACTCAGATTGCCTGCCTCTCCTCATCACTATATCTCAAACTACACTTTTGGTGGAAGCCTTCTAAGCCACCAGAGGCCAGACCAGGAGCCTAAACCCAGAGACCAGGTCAGCTCCTTAAAAATCAGGCAGAAGCCTCTTACCAAATCAGAAACCAGGTCAATATCCTGAACTTTAGAGGATCACTGGAAGATCAGGGTCATCCACATAGCCAGAACTTTAGGGCAGCAACCCATTGCTGGACTAGAGGTCATACAGGCCATCAGAAGTTTAATTCCCAAATTGGGCAGTGAACCTCTACGAAGCACAGGCCACCAATTAAAAGATCAGAGAGAAAACAGAAACCAAGAAAGAAAACACCTATCCAACAAAGACAAACCCAGAAATTGGCAACTGGACCTATAGTCTCTCTAATCCAGATGCCTAAATGTAGGCATAAGAACACAAGCAACAACAATGATGGCAATATGTCCCCACCAGAGCCTACCCAACCCACTACAGCAAGCCTTGAAAATGACAACACAGCTGAAGCACAAGAAAAAAATATTAAAACCAACCCTGTGAAGATGATAGAGGCCCTAAAGAGGAAATGAATAAATCCCTTAAAGAATGTCAAAAAAGCCAAGAAAAACACAAATAGTTAAAGGAAATGAGTAGAAGTGTCCAAGACCAGAAAAGGCAAATAAGAGCAACAGGGGAAACACAACCTAAGGAAATTCTGGAAATGGAAGATCAAGGTAACTACAGATGAAAGACTCATCAATAAAATATAAGAGATGGAAGAGAAAAATCTCAGACATTGAAAACACAATAGAAGAAAGAGATACATTGGTCTAAGAAAATGTTAAATATAAAAAAAAAATATGTTAAATATAAAAAAAAAATTTGTTTACTGATTGACTTCCTGAATTACACATGATCAATATTAAGTAAATAATTTTATATCTCTTATTT
>NC_022021.1:16625770-16663297 GCF_000317375.1 Microtus ochrogaster
AAAAAAACAAAAAAAAACCCCATTGCCATTGTTCTTGAGTTCTCAGTAGTCCTCATTGTCTGCTATGTTCAGCGAGTCCAGTTTTATCCCAGGCTTTTTAAGATCCAGGCCAGCTGGCCTTGGTGAGTTCCCGATAGAACATCCCCATTGTCTCAGTATGTGGGTGCACCCCTTTCGGTCCTGAGTTCCTTGCTTGTGCTCTCTCTCCTTCTGCTCCTGCTTAAGAGTATTCCTGGCTTGATCTTATATCCTAAAGTAACTCATCTCCATTAATCTGTATATTGCCACATGGCTATGGCTTACTGGCAAGGTTCCAGCATGTCTGTCTCTGGGTGCCTATATGATATCTCACTGACTCTACCTTCTTTCTCCCAGCATTCAATTTATTTTTCCATGTCCAGCTCTATTCTACTAAGCCACTAGAAAAAACAGCTTCATTCATTATCCAATAAAAGCAAAACATAGACTGAAGGACTTCCCACAACAAGAGACTTACATTGATTGGTCACTACTATGTCCTTATTATCTATATTAACATTTGGTTCATACTAGATGACGAATCAGGATTACTAAAGAATAATATTTCATGATATATAAAAAGTCTTTTATCCCAAAATACTTTCCCCCATTTCTGGAAATTAAAAAGTTTTATTATAAACAACTTACACATCACAAATTTAACATAAAGAATTAAGGCAGAGGATTTTTCTCTTGAGTTTCTGTCTTCTTCAATTTGCAAGAGAAAAATCCTCTGCCTTCAAAAGAAACCGTTGAACAGGAGAAGCAAGCTGGCGAATCGTAGTAAGATGAGCGCCCCCAATATGCACTGTACATTCCACAAGCATTGCCTTCTTATTTTACTTCTTTTAGCTGTTTAACTTTGTAAGATGCAAAGAGGTTGGATCAAGTTTAAATGACTGTGCTGCCTCTTTCACATCAGATTCAGAACTACTGAGCAGGAAGGCCTCCCCTGCCTCTCCCACCCATCTGGCTGGCTGGCTGGCAGGGAGGGAAAAGACCTTGCATGTTGGCGAAGGAAAAAGTTGGGTGGGAGGCGGTGAAATATAGAGTAAAATTCAAGATGGTCCAAGGTGTCCTACAGGATGTAAAATGCAGTTTAATCAGAGTGCCATTGTTTTTGTTCAAATGATTTTAATTATTGGAATGCACAATTTTTTTAATATGCAAATAAAAAGTTTTAAAATCTGAAAAAAAAAAAGAATTAAAACAGCCCACATTTCCAGAGCTTGGTAAAGTTAGGTCTCAGATTTAAAACCTCAGTCAGGGTTACAATTCTTATAGGCAAAGTATATCCCCATCATGCCATTCCAAGGGCTCTTTGAGGAAGAAGAGGAAGCATTTTACATTGCTGTAATGATATCAAATGTATATTTGTATTTTCAACAAAGTTTTATTGCATGATTAAAAGGTGCACATTTCAGGTGAAAAGTTTCAGATCACAGTGTTGAAAAGGGTCAGACAAAGTCCCCACCACCTGCCACATTCTCAGGAGGAAAGAGAAAGACAATAATCAGCAGGGAGACCAGAGTGGCCAGGATACCTGGGACACAAGAAAACAACAAGAAAGTGGATGATAAAGAAAGTTTATCAGTTATCCTTTCTTCTTTTGAATTCATAAAGCTTCCAGAGAACCGATGTTTTATTTAGACATTTTAACCTGAATAACCAATGCGCCATTATATTAGTTAATAATTAAAATTATTGAAGCTTGTAAAGCACACTTATATTGTTTCAATATTAAACAAAACTTTAAAAAATGAAGAGGTTAAACAAACAAGCAAACAGACAGACACACAGACTGTATAAACTGCTATTACAAATCCTGTAGAAGATGAATTTAAACCAAATCACTCGGGATGTTAGTGACTGCGGCTTAACATTGTCATTGGCTTTCATGTGAAATCATGGAGGCTCCCTTTCTAGAGCCTGTTTCAAACAGAATTAGACATATTCCCTCAGCGTAGCCTTGCTGAATGCTACACTGACCTCCCAAGGTCTTGACAGTCCTGTGATTCTGTGATAAAATTAGACTCTTTCATTGGGTAAAAACAACCCAGGGTTCACCATGCCAGCTGCAACCTGGAATAATTGGAAGGGACTGATTTTGAAGTAGTATGCCTCCTACAGCTGAGACAAGAAGCAATTAACAGATCTCCAAGCCTCTCTTATTTCATGCTGTACTGAGTACTCTGTTGGTTCTCAGCAAATAATGGTTTGTATCAGTGATACAAGCAAAGTCAAGTGGTCTGCTCCGTGATTAAACAGAAGATGCCTTTATTAGCTGTTGACCTTGCTTTGAACAGCATGGCTTCAAGAATTGTGTACTTATTAGTTGTTTCTTTGATCCTTGAAGATACAAAGCAGATGAATCAAAGCACATTTTTACTGGGTCTCCTTTCTACTATTCTGAAGATGAAATAATATGAGCTTCTATGCCATGAGCCTTAACCTTATTAAGCATCTCAGTTCAACAGTTCAGATAATCACCAGCCTTTACCAGTTGAATTTTTCCATTTTACTATTCCATCTTTAAAGAAAAATTCTAGCACTTATATAATGATATTTTAGTTAGAGGTCGTTGGTTGTAGGAGAAAAGGGGCCACTTGTTCGTCCTGACTGCCTGACTAGCTTAGTCCCGAAATAACCACACAGAAACTGTATTAATTAAATCACTGCTTGGCCCATTACATCTTAATTATTGGCTAACTCTTACATCTTAATTTAACCCATCTCCAATAATCTGTGCATCACCATGAGGTTGTGGCCTACCAGCAAAGTTTCAACACGTCTATCCCTGGCAGAGGTAGCTCCATGGCGTCTCCTGACTTCGTCCTTCTTCCTCCCAGCATTCAGCTCTGTCTTCCCCACCTACCTAAGTTATGCCATATCAACAGGCCAATGCAGTTTCCTTATTTATTAATGTTAATCACAACACACAGCCTCACATCAACTGGTCATGAGAATATATAACAGCAAAAGAGTAAAGCAGGAAAGGTCTTAGTATCCACTCTTTCTCAATCAAGTTTCATAAACTCGAGGAAGTGACTGATGATTAACTTATCAGAACTTTGATTTTATTATCTGTGGCCTAAGGGTAACAAGTCTTGTTTTTTAGGATTAACTATCAAAACGAAAGTTGTTCTTTTCTCTCATTTCACATTCTTTGTTATCTCCTCTTTGACACTGATTTGATGTATAATGCTATCAAATGCAGTTATATGGCTGGCAAGTGTGCAGCTATGCATGTGAGGTAGTGTTCAAGTATATTGCCTTCTTTCAGTCCTTACCTTTGCTCTTTGCAAACACACATGTGGGTGTACATTAGAATATGGGCTCTCTTTGATTTACACTCAAGCGAGACATGAATGTCTCTCGTTGTATGTTTGTAGAGTAAATGAAAATAATACACGAAGTGGTATCTGGTGTGCTATCAACCTTTCATGAAAAGTGAATGGAGCCAGGCCTGGAGGCACAAGCTTTTAATCCTACCTATTTGGGAAGCTGAGACAGAAGGACCAAAAGCTCAAGGCCAGCATGGACCATGGAGTATGTTCAATAAAAATCTAGCTGATTCAGTGAGAACATGTGTCAAAGTAAAACAATACACAAGAAGGCTGGATATATATTGTTGTGTTTGCCTGGTATAAAACAGAAGTTACAAACAGTGTAGTTTTCAAAGACTTCAAAAAACACAATAGTTTTCTTTTTCTTTGTAAAAAGTCTATTACCTACAGCCATGATTTCATCATCTAAAGCAGAATGTGTCCAAGACACACCAGAATATGGTAGGAGGGGATGGCAGAGCTGACCACACCACACAAAGAAACAGAAAGTATTGAAAGAACTCCTACCCCCAAAGGGCCGGAGGCTTTTTTCAGGCACCAATCTGAGTACTGTGATTAAACCTCATCTTGCTCTTTTAAGATGGGAGTAAGTTCCATCATATCCACACATATACAATATCTATCTTTTCTGTTTCTTGGTAGCTGTGCTACCTGATTGGTTGTGATGAAACATGGTCTATAAGCTCTGATAACACATATTCTAGTTGTCATTGGCTATGAAGTACAAGCTTTGCTGCTGGCAATTCATACCTGCCAAAGATGCTGTAAATAAAGGATAAAATAAAAGGTTGCATCTTAGTAAAAAAAGGAAAAATATATACAGTGAGTTTAATTCCGGTGACTGATTCCTCCAGGATGATGGGCTCCTGTGAGGCAGATGATGAAGAACACATTTTCTGTAAGTTTAAATGTGTGTGTGTGTGTGTGTGTGTGTGTGTTTAGTTTAATTCACATTAATCTCTTTTAATTTATAAACCATTTATAATGCTTAATTTATAAATCAAATGATCATGATAACATGCATTTAGCTCAATATTGTTCTTGTATTCAGACACCCACTGGGCTTTCAGACAGGATCCCAGTGAATAAGATCTGCAGATCTTAAGAAAGGAGAATGGAAAATTGGGGAGGGCAGGGAATCTGGACTGCTCTTCAGACTCAAGAGGGAGAGGGAATAGAGTCCGGAGAGGGGGAAAGGAGTGGGGGGAGGGGGAGAGGAGTGGAGGGAGGGGGAGGGAAATGGGAGGCAGGGAGGAGGCGGAAATTTTTTCAACAAAAAATAAATAAATAAAATAAAATTGGGGAAGAAGTAGAAAAAAAGAGGACAGAAAAATACACAAAACTCAGAAATAACAAGAATAGTTCTCAAATTCAGGATGCTCAAAAAAGTTACTAACATGTCATAACTCAAGAGAAAGAGGAGGTTAAAGGCAAAGTTTTTAATAAATTTGTAAATTTTTTTTTCCAGAATTTAGAAATTAGAGAGTGTTTTGATTGGGGAGACATTTTGAAAGGAGAAAAAATGAATAGTATAAAATATCTAAAGTGCTGATTAAGAGAAACAACAAAGCCAGATGGCATAAATGGCATCTTCAGGGATTTTGTGGTGTAAGGAACTATGCTGAGAAGTGCTTGCTCTGCCCCGCACAGTGCAGCCTCAGACTGAGCGTGCTCTGTGTCCTTAGCTAGCTCATGAACCCACTTAAGGTGCTCAAACTCCCCGAACTCTGCATTTCACATTACCAAGTAGAAGCTCCTATTTCCTCACAGTTCCCGGTCCTTCATACACACGCTTTTGTTGCTTTGTCATCATTCTATTCCATGCGAACTGTCTTCTTTGTGGATGTCATGATACATCTATACTCTATGATTTCAAATAGCTATTAAAAAGCCTGAGATGATGTAAACGTATTGAATTTGAAGTAGATTAACAAATAAAGCACTGGAACATCTTTTGTGGCACAATTCATTTTGACTACTGACAAAGATCTATTTGTATAGTACTAGAGAAAGGTATTAAAATATGCCTTAACAAATAGCTT
Organism: Microtus ochrogaster; assembly: GCF_000317375.1. Lineage (NCBI taxonomy): Eukaryota > Metazoa > Chordata > Mammalia > Rodentia > Cricetidae > Microtus > Microtus ochrogaster. The sequence goes on from NC_022021.1 coordinate 16,631,178, forward strand.
TAGTTTTCAGAAGACTGCAAGTGAGCAGAATAACAAAGAGGAATCCTTAAACAGGCTCTGTATATTTCCATATAATTTATTTCTTGTAGCAATAGTGCATACTTTGGTCTTGAATAACAATGCATGAAAGTATGTCTGTTTTATGTGTATTGTGTATGTTTATACATTTAGGGTGACAAATAATTTTTAAAAGATCATTCATAGACAGTCCCTAAGTAATTCCAGTTTTTGGTACTTAATGCATGTTTGATGTTCATTTGTGTAGTTGAGACAGGATCTGGCTATCCAGGATGGTCAAGTATAAAACTCTCAATTCCCCTGCCTCTTAAGTGTTCGAATGACATGTATGTATCCTGCTCCACACATGATTTATTATTAAGCATCTATAAACTCCCACCCAAAGGAGACAAGTATGTGTCCTACTCCTCACATGATTTATTATTAAGCATCTATAAACTCCCCACCCAAAGGACATTCTCTTTTCTTTCTTACTGTATAAAAACATTTTGATAATTGCAGAGATTAAATGGCCAAATGAAAAGTAAAAATGAGCAGAACAGAATGCAAATTTAAAAAAAAATCAAACAAACCACATGCTGCAACCTCCAAATAACTAAGTAGAAAAGCAGAAACGGCAATGAAATTGAGTGCAAATGAACAAGAATTGGCCTGGGCCTGGTAGGTTGACTCTGTCAAATGACCATTGGCATTGTGCATACCCTCCGGCCTTTCCAACATAGATTTCTCTGCCTATCAGAATGACATGAGAACAGTTACTCACGCAGTAGTAGAGTATTAAGGTGACAATGAGGATCAGAGTTGAGCATCAAGGATGACAGATCATAAAAAGCAGAAGTAAAGCTTTGTTGACTTGGTGGTATCAGTTAACACACACAAGGCCTATATCTGACTTTCCTTTTAATGAATGAGTTTCATTTCATGTTTAATCACTTCTCTTTTCTTTCTTTTTTTCTTTCTTCCTTCCTTTCTTTCTTTCTTTTTTACTTTTTACAATAGATATCTAAATTTAGTACTAATTTATATAAGTAAACAGGATGCATATAAAGAATAAAAGTTCACCTAAGAGAATACAGAATTACAGAATCAGGCCTTAGTACACCAGTTAGCTGTGCAGGGACGGTCTTGCCATGCTCGGGCCCCGAGTGGCATACCTATTTAAATCATGACTGTTCAAGCATGTCTACCTGGATTTTGTAAAAGACTTCCACTTCCAATGAAGGAGTCTTTGGAACAGTCATGAGAGTCCTTTGCTTCTGCCTTTGCGTCTGACAATAGAAGGTCCTGATGAATTGACAGAACCAACATCCAAGGGCACTGAGGCAAGAGTCCACAATCACTTAACCCTGCTCGTAGAGGCCAGAGTGCTAATCTGTGAAATTGTAGACAGCAAATATCAACCGTAAATACGGAATGCGAGATAAAATGGAGCACACTCCTTGCTCAATGACATGAGAACAGACCTGGAAGTAAAGCCACCTAATGGGTTTTAATTCCAGCCCTGCCATCTAATTGTCATTTGTGCCTGAGTGACATCACTTTTATCCATGCTTCATTAGTGAAATGGGATAACTGACCCATAGGGAGAGGAAATATTTGATGGTAGAGTGAAGCGTGGTTGAGGGAATTTTATGGAGCTCTCCTTCTATTATTTTTCAAGTGTATTTCTCAGTAGAGGTAACCAGCCACCCAAATACTGTGTTTACATTGAAGCGTGACTTGATTCCTGGCAAGAAATAAGATTGTTTTGACCAAATGATGATTGGCAAAGAATAGAGATGATAGCAGTTCTTTTGTAGTGTATAAATGTTTGTAAACACCATTCCTTCGTTGACTTACAGTTGCTAATGTCCATGATAATGAGATCCAATTAGAGTACTAGCTCCTTTAATAAATACAAAGTCCCAGTTATGTGTAACTAAAATAGTTATCACAGAGCTCAATTTTCTTTAAAATTTTTTTAGCATGATATAGAAACTATTGTTCTTTTCTACTAATACAGTTATTCATGTTCAGAACCATGAAGTGTACCAGGCAAGGTTAGATATCGAATTTGAAAGCTGAACTTCCAGCTCAGGCTTTCTAAAGTAAATGTTACTGTTATGAACACATCTTTGAAAAAGATGTTGGGGGCTAACTTGGCAGAGCACATTTAAATATATGGAGTTTTTTTCTCATCCTATGTCCTGCACTCCTGACCAACTAAGTTGTCTCATGTAAACACACGCACACACATACACACACATACACACAATCACATATAAATGCATATTTAAACATAGGCACACACATACACAATCACATATAAATGCATATTTAAACATAGGCACACACATACACACAGATACACATATCACACACAGCACACACATACACACAAATGCATATACACACATGCATATACACACAGATAAACATACCACATGCACACAAATACACACATTCCCTGCTTATAACCCAGAAGAAAAGTGATCACCATGTCTTGCACTTCCTTGGAAGAAGATTTTTATGAACATGAACATTTTTATGAATATCCAAATGATTACCAATAACTTCCTGGTCACCCAGGTCTTAAGCTATTGAGCATAGAATTGCCTGGACAGAGACTGAGGTAGCAGTGAGTTAGACATTCTACTCTTTTTCTTGTTTGCTTGTTTTCTAAAGAAGGAAAAAAAAAGAAAGAAAAGGCTTGGAGTTTGCTGAATGGGGAGATGGGGAAGACCCTGAAAGAGTTGGGGAGGGGAAGCCATAATCTGAATTTATTGTATGAATAAAGTTTTTATCAATAATAATAAAGGAAAAGAATTATTACTGAGCAGCAGACACATCTATCTGTTTATTTCTGCCCATTCCATTTGTAGTAAATGAAACAAAAATTCATGAAAAAAGAGAGGGAAGCATGCCAGCAAGTCTTTTCCCTTTCATTCAAGCATATTTGAAATCTGTGAATTTTTCGTTAGGCTTCCTAGTTCAGATCCCTATCTGTTTCATACCTGATAATTGCACCCAGTTCTACACTCACAATGACACAGAAAGATGAATTTTATTTGTTTTTACTCTTGTGTTATTTGTGTCTGACCTAGATGTTAGTGTCTGCTAAATTCATGAATCAATGGTACCATGATGAATAAATTTTAAGAAGATAAAAGCTTTAATGTACAATTAATCCTGTTCATATTAGCATGGAGGCTATTTAGTGCACATTACGGTTACTTCTTGAGAAATAAGATTCAATTACTTGCAAAGTAACCCCAAAATTTAACATTGGAAATTAAAAGCTTCTTAAATTATAGTTTCCCCCAAAACCTGATTGAGACGCTAATCAGACTATACACTGAGCAAAATCAAAAAGTCCAGTCTTTCTGTGAATCCAGCCACCTGAACATACCTCCTCTACAATACATTGAAGGGATGCTTCATTGTAAATCATAGCAGTTTCAATATACTAACTAGAGCTTTATTGGTGTAGATTTTTGCAACAGTCTAATTTTATACTTGGTAGCAATTTGGGAACTAAGAATTGCAATCTGCAATGGAATTGTTTGTGCTTGTAGAAGTGAAAGCATCTTAACACAAAAAGGTATGACTTAGGCCTTCATTCACAATCATTTTGGTTTGGAGAAACCAAACAAAAGTATGGAAACTTTTGTAATTCTCATTTTAAAAAAGGGCAAGACCGAAGACCCTAACATTACTTTGAACACACTGCTACATAGCTTTGAACTGTACTAGTTACATATATCAAGAAAGTATTTTTCTTCCAGTAAGTACACTATGTGTGCCAATACTCAAGGGCTCCAGGGTTTCCCTGAAGCCATTCATGTTGGTGAGGGCTTCCTCCTTTGAGACTTAGATCTGACAGGAGGGCTGTGTCAGCACAGAGAGAAAGCTGGTAGCCCCGGAGAAAAGTCCCTATGCTAAGAACACGGAGTGATGTTGTGGAATCTCGGAGGAAAATATCATACAAAAATACGAGTAATTCAGAATATTAGACCTTCTACATTCTTCCAAAGAAAAGGATTAAAAATTGAAATGAATGCAAACAAATTAAAAATCTGAATAAAACCTGATTCAGAATGAAAGCAAATTTTATTTTGTTCACATGTGGACACAGAAATAGATGTCTTCCCTCACCAGAAATTAGTTTTTCCTAGGTACTAGAACCTATTCAAGCATACGCCTTAGAAATAGAGACACCACTGGGACACAGTAGAACTGTTCATTTGCAAACAAGGAAATCAAGGGTCAGAAAGAATGCTGACTTGTCACCATTTTGCTTTCAGGTGGAGCTTGAAATGGAAAGGTTTTTTTTTCCCCTCCCAACAGTAAGATCTGTGGACTTAAAATGATGGTTTCTTTGTAGATAATTGAATTTCATTTCTCATAAAGTCACATAAATGAACACTAAATGTACATAGAAATATAAGCCACTATATACCATCTTGAAGGGCAAGATAAATAGGGTAAATAGATTTGAAGAGGATTTGAAAATATTGGAGAATGTCTATATTAATGATGATATAATTTACAAAACTATTTGCCAATATCTATTAAAGCAAAATATGCAATTATGTAGCATCTAGTAATTCATAATTCAATTCAGAGGTGTAGGTTTAAGAGCAATGAAAACTTATCTCGATATGCAAATTTCAAAATGAATCATACCAGGTTAAACATTTATAGCCCATTGGATCAATATATTGTACTCTATTCAATCAACAAACTTAGACAGGCATGAAAAGGATGGTTTGCTGATGAATGCATCAATTTAGATGATTCGCAGATACGATGATGGAGGTGTGTTCTATCTCCAGTGTGTGGCATGTGCTTGTTTTATACTCAGGTCATTAATGGCACTGTGGCTCTCAGATGAACACCTTGTCTGTTCCTAGCTGTGTACGTTATCCATGAATCAAAAGTAAAGGTATAAAGAAAAGAATAGGGCTCAAGTCAATTAAAGTCTTGCAACTCCAATAGAAACAAAACTGCTAGGAATATAAGCTCCTGTTTGGCTTTCCAGAGCTGGGGAGGAAGATAAATGGAATCCCTGGAGGCTCACTGGTGAGCCAGGCTAGTTTATTTGGTAGGTTCCAGAGCATTAACCAAATCTTTCTTCCAAAAAAAAAAAAAATGGACAGCAAAAATGCCTTAAATGAGTTGTTAAGAAAAACATTCAAAGACTATAAAAGACATTCCTTAAAATATCTCAAATTCCTTCTGTTCAGAAAGTACAAATTTAAATTATAATATTTGAGATTATAGCAGATTAACAGATTAAAGGAAGGATTACATGAGTAACAGCTGGATTGAGAAATCTAGGTAGGTGATGAATTCATGGTCAATATTGTTTTGTTGTTAGTCACAGTGTAAGCTTGTGCAGGGGAGACTGTTGAGGATCAAAGAGAAAAAGGGCAACACTTCAGGGAAAAGAGCAGCATTGGGGACTTTAGGGTGTGGGGCTGACAGAACTGACACTGTGAGCCCATACAGTCATGTCCTTTTTCCATTATCCCCTAAGTGTATAAAAGTATGAAGACATGTCCACAGAGGTCCGCAGACCTTTAAAAGGATTTATTTATTTATTTATTTATTTTTGGTTTTTCGAGACAGGGTTTCTCTGTGGTTTTGGAGCCTGTCCTGGAACTAGCTCTTGTAGACCAGGCTGGTCTCGAACTCACAGAGATCCGCCTGCCTCTGCCTCCCGAGTGCTGGGATTAAAGGCGTGCGCCACCACCGCCCGGCTACAAGGATTTATTTTAATTATAAGAACCAGATTGTGTGTGTGTGTGTGTGTGTGTGCATCTGTGCATCTGTGTTTGTGTGTTGGTAGGTACAAACGAGTACAAGCGTCCTTGGGGACTAAAAGTGTTGAAACACCCTGCACACCTGCAGGTGGTCATAAGCCACTTGGTATGGGTGCCAGGAACTGAAATCGAAGGCTCTGGAAGAGTAGCAAGTGCTTTTGGCCAATGAGCCATCTCTCAAGGCCTTAAATATTTTTCTTTACGTCAAATTGATGAATTTGGTTTTGTTCTGTAGTACATAGGGAGCCCTTGCATAAGTAATCTCAGGAAAACACAATGACAAACTAACAAAATTTTTACTCAGTTAAAAAATAATTCTGGCATCCACAGCTTGTAAATGCATTGACTGGTATCACTGAGCATCTTTTCCTGTGAAGAGAATTATGTGGATAATAATACTGTCTTCCTGGGTCTGACAGAGGTTAAGTCAGAAACTTGTTCCACAAGTGGGCAATGATTGCCAGTGATTCTTGCATTTAGCCACCAGACTTCTTATCTTTGACTGTGTCCAGTAAGTCACACAACAGCTTTCCAACAAGGGGACTGCACAACTCAGTCATAATCCCATTGCATTTTTCACAACAGTTCTGCTTCCTTAATACAAAGAGTGTTGAGTTAATCTGTGTTTTGGGAAAACATTGCTATGGAATTTTTTTTCAAGCCAGCAGTCACATGTTCAAGAAACTTAAAAATTCAGAAGGGTTAGAAATCATCTAATCTTTGTCTCGCCTTTGGGAGATGTGGCATTTAAGATTCATGTAAGTCAGGAGGAGCATCATTCCTTAGAAATAGTGACAAGGATACATGTAGTGAAAACTGTGCAAAAGTCAATGACCTCTGGCTGCTTTCTGGTTCTCTGTAAATGCTGTAGGTGAATTGTCTCATTTAAATCCTCGAATAAAATATCTGGAGCCTGACTCTGAAGTTGAATTTACCTTCTAACAATGTATTGAACCTCTTGTGAAAGGTGAGAAATGGTGGTATTATTAGAACTAATGCTAATTTTTTTCCCACAGAAATGAAACGATGGAATACTACAAATAATACTGTTTTTTTTTTTTTTAGGATTTTAAATGTCAGTTAAGTGGCAACATACTATTTTTTTGGACACACTTTAACACTGCCTTGATGACATTTGATACTATCTTCTGATCATTGTAATTTGCTTTTATATTTTATTCATAACTCTATAAGCCAAGCTTAAGAATAAATGATACATAGTTTCATTAATCAAATTTTTGTTGTGGTTTTTGTTCTGGGGTGGATGCTAGGACTTGTGGATGCCAGGTAAGTATTCCTCCACCATTGAGCTACATTCCTAGCCTTCACGAAATTCTGAGGTCATCCTTGGCTGCATTTTTATCTTCTGAAATCTAGCTGGTATATGTTAATCTTGGGATGTTTGTATAATAATCAAAATGGCCAGTTTCATGAGCCTGTTGTATAAATGAGGTCATTTCTTATTAGCATTAAAATTAATCTCTAGAGACCTTATAAGCTTATTAGCAAGAACTCAAGTTCTCTCTTGGGATTCTTGCAACACTTTGAATATTCCAAGAACTTTAGGACTTTTTCATTGTAAGGGACAAGTTTTGTATCATACTTTGGGGAAAGAAAATCTGATAATGTAATAAAGGGAGGCTCTCAGTGTCTGTCTGCTTCACCCACCATTGTCAGGAGCATTTACTTTAAAAAACAAACACATGGAACCATACAATGGCAGGCTAACCTCATCTGCTGTTGTGATGATGCTTCGGTTGTCCTTCTGTTCTTAAGGCATAAAGACTACTTTATACCTCTGTAATCTGTTTCTCAAGTTGCACATCACTACACTGGGAGTAAGAAACTACGGTGATTATGCATATTGACAGGGTGCTCATTGACGAAACCACCAATATGCAGTGTAAATGTAGATAGGTACCAAAGTAAACTGTCATAGCCCATTTAATGTCTGTTACTTACTACCATTGTGACCTGGATCAACTCATTTACTTCTTTTGAGTTTTTCCATGTCTAAGTTAGTATCATAAAATATTTTCCTAATAGTTGCTCTAAGATGAGCTATGAAAAACACACAAGCAGGTGGTATTTTTTCTTTATTACTGGGAACGGCTGTTAATATGAAACAAACTCCTCAGTTCATTTGTCCACCAGTCCAGGTGAATAATATCTCTATCTGCCGGTGTGTCTGTATGTGTGTATGTGTTTGTGTGTGTGTGTCTATCTGCCTGTCTACCTACCTACCTACATACCTACCTATCTATCACCATCATCTATCTAGTTATTTATCTGTGCAGTGAAATCAGGCAAAATACCAGATTTTAGGTATGCTAAATCTTTCCTAACTGTGGCTCTCGACTGTGTAATCATTTCAATCTTTTAATGGCAATATTCCAACAAGAAACATGGTGACATTCCCAGAAGCTCCTTGAATCTTCTTCCCACCTGGTAACTGGGAGTTTGGAGAGACATTTTTACTTTACAAAGATATTTTGCTATCTTATTTTCCTACAGTAGTTCACATACACACACACACACACACACACACAAACACACACATACATTATAATATATATAATATATATATTCATATATATAATATGAAGGTTAAAATTCAGAAGGCATTATAATTAAAAATGGAAGACCACCAAGGCCATTTTCTTAATATATTGTGACAAAAACATGGCCAATGAGTTGAATAAAATAACTTGATTTTTTATCTTAAAATGAAAGTTCTCTAAAATATAAGCTTTGTCCTTTCCTATCACATGTCTAAATGCATAGATTTGATTTCAGATGTGATAGTTTATGGGTACGACTAAAGAAATCATACAGAGGGCCCAGGGTACATTAATAACAACAGGAGTCAAACGTAACAATATAACAAGACTAGCAAACTGTTTGAAATGTATGGGTTCCATAAGCCTGTCTGTAAAGTTACATTATTGCTAACATAGCCATGCCCCAAGCAATACAAAACTCCCTGAATATCCCACCTTCCATTCTGTCTGCATTTCCTGACTATACACCTAATCCTGAGTCTGCATCGGTAAGGAATATTCAATCTATTCTATCACATGTTCTTAATCCATTTTTTATAATATTTTCATGAATTCTCAGTTAGTCCTTTGCCTGCCTCTTTTAATAAAAAGCATTGATGTGAAAAACTCAGTTTAAAATATCATGAGCTTTGGTAGGGTACTTTTAAGGGTTCATTGTCCTGATTTTTATTATGCATTAATTTTATTAAATATTATAAACACATAGTGTAAAAGATATATTGTAAAAACAACAATGCTACTTTTCTTGGAAAGATAAAGAAATCTTTTTCACACTTTTTAAAGAGGAAAAATATTCAAACTAATAAAAGCAGTAGAATGTATAAAAAGATATATGAAATGAGATCCTCTGCCCCCAGAATGAAAGGTTCTCTCTTCCTGCTCTTTAAGCACTGATTGCTGTTGGTTTATAAAGTATGCTGCGGTCAGGATGATACTTTTAAAGGAAATACCACATGATACTTAAGTGTGAAAAGTAGGTGTACATTACTTACAGTCTTTGCTTATAACACACCAGAGCATCAACATTTCTTTAACTGTCTCTGTAACAGTGGTGTTCTGATGCCGTCAAGAGAACCAAACTTTGGTAGCCCAAGTTCATGGATACCCTATTATAATGCCATTATGGTAGGAAAATGATTTTAATGCAAGCTAATGGAAACCACATTACACTGGTAAGTGATTTTATTGTAAGTCTATGAAGACCACAATAGAATGGTCAAACAATTTCCCTGTAAGTCTATGGAGGCTGCATTAATAATTCCATTATGAGAGCAAAACAATTTCAAATAAACTCTATGGGGACTCATTTCGCTGTCATGATGGTGGCAAAATGATTTTAGTATATGTTTATAGAGAACCCCTTACAGTGCCATTATTACAGCACTACAATAGTAAAAAGAAATGATGGGAAGCCCATTAGAATACCATTATAATTCCATTACATTGGTTAAAAGATCTAAGTTTCATCTTATACCAACACCATTGCAATGGTAACAATTAGATAATAGAAAATGTCAAGAAGATAATACTCAATAAGGAAAAAAGAACGGGTCTATATTTGGGCCAGCCAGCTAATATCCAGTACAGAATGCTATCTAAAAGGGAAGTCTGGCTTCACTGAGACAGCACAGTCCCATGGAAACCTCTTGCCTTCAGATTATTCACTTCTCTATCAGGGCTAAAAGTACTTAATTTAAACCAAACAATCAATCTCTCCAATCAAAGGTAAGATATTTTCATTTTTTTCTAATATGTCCACACTTAGACTATGTCATTCTAAAGAATGTATCCTACCCATGGATGGCTGTCATCTCATGTGACCACATCAGTAAAAGTAACTACTTACATTCAATAGGGGATTACCAGAGAACTTTATGCTTGTGTTCCTGAAATGCTTCTTCTAAACAAATTGGTGGACTACTCTCAAGTGAACAATGTTAGTTATATCTTTACATACAGCTGACAACTGTCTCTTCATATACCTTATGGTTCAGATTGGCATTAATAAAAATATAACATATGTAAGACAAATGATGCACGGTGAGTCATAAGAGGGAATTTTTGTCCTGGACCATCCAGAAAAGATCAGCATTGCTAACATTTTGTATTTAACTTTATATGATGCACTTCAAAATCTTACCTCTGCTACTGTTAAAGTACTTACCTATTCTACTTACAGACAATAATTTTGGCAATATTTTCAGAGCATAAATAGGATAATAATACATTCAGGAAAAAAGATTCTAATATATTATGCAATAAATAAATTTATCAGTCATTTTACTGGTGACAAGAATTGAATTATTTTGAAATCTTATCACAAAAAAATTTAGACAACACATGTATTTGCACACATCTAGATGCCAACACGCTTTAAGAATTTGCCATGTCCATTACACCATTATTGCACTGTTTCATTGGTATCAATTATGTAATTTTTCAAATAAAAAAATTGGAAGGAGAAATATCCCAAACTTTGAAAGCAAATGGAATTATAGTAACATCATAAAAGTTAATTGAATACTTTATATCACATTCTCACTGCAAAAGTTTATGATTTCATTGTTGGAGAGGGAAAAGATTTCAGCAGAGACAAACCAGAAGGGTCAGTCTCCCTACACTGGGATGAGGAGACAGAAAGTGAAAAGGCAAGCACATACCATGTCCACCCCCTTCTTCTGCTCATTGGCATTTGTTACCTCTATTTAGGTAGGTGGGAACTGGAAGTGGCATCCAAAATATAAGAATGTGAATGAAAACTAAATATCCCTAGGTGTTTTAGAAGCTGAAATTCTACTATTTTTTCTACTATCAGCAATTTGAATATGTGAGCTGAAAAGGGGTCCCTGGGAAATGAGAGAAGATGGAATTCCTTGAGCTGCTAGGTAAAGAAAAGGTTTTTTTTCTGGTTTGCTGAATAACTTTTACTGTTCTAATCTACTGGGGATTTATTTGTTGTGGCAGCTAGTACTGGTTTGTGGATAATACATGGGGAAGGGGGGGCAATTCTTATACAAAATTCCTATGTTGAGTTAAATGTACTTTTCCTAAATTTATAACATTACTTCTACTCTCATGCTCCATCCCTATTTTATTTGTCTCTTAATTTTCAGGATAACAAAGAAGAAAAAGTAAATGAAGACATGATATACAGAGATGGCTCCTCAAAAAACTGATAAAATTTGGTGTAACAATTATGAAATCTCAGGAGAGCATCATTTTAGAGGGGTGTGACAAAGAAATATATTTTGTAGCTGTCATTTATTTCATTTTCTTAACAAAGACTTGGAGATACTTTTGAGAGATAAAAGAACATCTCCGATAAAGATAATTTAAAATGCTTAACATCAAAATCATTTTCCCAGATTAGGGACCTGAATCTAGTTTAATGCACCTTTTTGAATTGAATGAACTCAAGGCAACAGGTACTGCAAAAAGATTCATCTTGTTACACTTAAGCAGAACTTATGCCACAATTCTAACACTATTTTTTTTTGCCACTATTCATGGAGATGCTGGAATGAGAGTATGTCATCAAGTGTTTCTTCCTTCAAAACCTGTTATGGCATTGGCTATCCAACAATTTATAGCTGTAGATAAACTGTGCTGCACCTACCCAGTGCCTGAGAATGATGCTGGCTCCCAAATTAGGTCATCTCTGCCAGGACGACTCTCCACTGAACAGCCTTTGCTCCAAAATCCTCATAGCTGACCAAAACCTCAGAACTGCAATTAGTGTCATTTCCCCTTTTGTTTCAACATCCTTTTATAATTATCAGGCTTGTATTTTGTCAGAAAAGTCCTGTCTGTTACAAATATTTTTGCACATACCCCTCCCTTTCTCCCTCCCTCCTTCACATTCCTCCCTCCTTCTCTTGCATGCACACAGACACACACACACACACACACACACACACACACACACACACATTTACCCATATTTCATAAAAAGCTGAAATGACATATAAGTGATACCTAAGAGATTTCTCCATACCTTTTGGAGCACATGGAGGACACCTGTCCTGAGTGAACGTGGAGTGTGACAAGCCTCTTGGATAAGGTGTTGTCAAATTCTGACTGCTGCAACAGTGTTTAATTGAAAAATATATTACCAACATTAGCTCTATTTCCTAGTAGAATTCTTCATGAAATGCTTGGAGAAAGAACTCAGGGGAGAAGAAATGGACTTCTATAGCTAATTCACTGCATAGAAATAGTGGTCAGGTATTTTAATTGTGAAACTCAAAGGTACTTGTTACTTTGGCATGATGATGAATCCCTGTAATCTCACAATTCAGGCGGCTGGCGGAGAGAATAACCATAAGTTATCATCAGGCCATCCTGAGATACATAGTGATTTCCAGACCAGTAGGAATCTATCCTTGACAAACATAAACAAAACCCCAAACAAACCGCAGATGTCCTTTTTCGCATTTTAATAGAATTCCAGAGCTCCATATAAACGGGTATATAAACACACACGAAAGGCAGTGAGGCAAACTCTGCTGAACTGAGGACATTTATTAGGACGACTTAAATTATAGTTTTGGAACTTCTATACAGACATTCTGTAGTTCTACCCCTCCCTACTTCAATCTGAACTATTTCCCATCAGGGAACACATTTGAAAGCTTTTTCCTTATAGAAGTAACACCCATCTATCATTAGCACCATGGTGATGAACTAACAAGCTGCAGAGGCTGAGGAGCTAGCTCAGTTGGTTAAATGCTTTTGTTGTAAGCACAAGAACCTGATTTTGATACCTAGAAGCCACAGAAAAAGTTTGGCATAGTGGCATACAACAATAACATCAGTACCAGGAAGAAAAAAGAGGATAAGCCCTGGGCTTTGTTGAAAAACTGGTCTTGCCTAATTGATAAAATCGAGGAGATAAATGAGAAACTGTATCTTAAAGGAGATAGATGACTTTCTTGAGGATGAAATCTGAGGTTGTCCTCTGGCCTCCGTGTGCACACCCCACACGTGGACACCCCACATACACGTAAGTGTACAAACAGTGCAAATGCATGCATTGCGACAAAGCATATATATGTATATATATATATATATAACATCATATTAAATATGCAGATTTAAGTCAGTATACAAAATAATCTAAGATATTTTATACATACACGATTGTATTTAGCTTATATTCAATGTTCCATTACCCTCATTTATCTACCTTCTCCCTTCTGTTTGCTCGCCTTCCTCTTCCTAATTAGCTCTTCTGCTTTCCTGTCATCTAGATTCCTAAACAGAAGTGAGACATGAGATATTAGCTGCTTCTCTCTCTCTCTCTCTCTCTCTCTCTCTCTCTCTCTCTCTCTCTTTCTTTCCATCTCCACCTCACCCTTCCTCCTAGACACTGATTGAAGGTATTTTTTGCTAAATTAATCAGGATTCATTTAAAATGAAACAGATGAGAATATTTTACAAGGAGAACACTGTAATAGTATATGTGTGTTCGAAAATTGTTGCATGCATATTAGCACTGGCCACTGCTGTGCTCCATCAGAGAATATAATTTCAACAACTAGGAAACAAAATGAAGCAGCCAGTCGAAGTAACAAGTATTACTGGTTATATTGCCAAAAAGGTTAAATGAATTAAATAGATATTAAAGAAAAAAGCAAAGAACACATGAGCCCTGAAATGTGAAATTTTATTTGTTAAAGCGGATCTAGCTACTGTTGCTCATGAAGTACAGCCCATTGGGAACAGAGTACAATGTTGATTCCCTAATACAGCATCAATGCATTCAGTAACAGAGAAGGTGCCTACACAAACATTGTTGCTTAGGGTTTCAGTGAATTTCAACTTGGGAACATTTGTTATAGACAATGAAAATTGAAAATGCATAGAAGTACAGTGAGAGTTAGGCAAAGATGCCTCTATAGTTAACCTGCTTATTTATTACATTACAGCCCAAGGGATCAGGCTTCTTCACACCCCGTTACAGAGGTCACCTATCAAATCACCATATGTTAAAATGGGCACACACAGATATTTGTAGACTTTTCCTTATTGAACTTTTGTGTATTTCAGATGTTGGTCTTGGGAGACATTTAGAAGTTTTTTCTCACAGTTCTCTCATGCACACAGGGGAGAAGAACAGACTGGTGTATGGAACAGAAAAACGCCCAAGTGTCTCTAAAAGCTCTGTACTTTCAAGCAATTGAACCATGTCTCCTGGAAAGGGGCAGCATCACCAAGGGAGTCATGTCTTCCTGGCCTGCCATATCATCGCAGAGCTCCATAAGTCATTAATAAAAGACTCAGGGAATTTTGTGGAAGATGTTAGGCAGTGAGCTAGGAGGTGAAGAGACAGAAAAAGCATTGGAAGCTGCAGAACATTTGCTTTTGGATCTAATTTAAATTCTGTATGGAAAATCTTAGGATGCAACTGTGTAACAGAAGTTAAGTGTTTGCATATTCAGTAACTGTTATTATTGACAGAAGTAATAAAGCAGAGTACAGATATAAGAGTTCACTAAAGCTGTTCCTTTGGAAATAACTCATAAAAGAACCCCCAGGAGAAAAAGAAATGCCAAAATAAATGCATTTAAAAGAAATTTGAATCTTACTAAAATACCTGATTAAACTGTTAATTAGCAGGCCTCAAACTCAAAACGTAAATAGGTTCAATATCACAAATATTGTACTATTAAAAGTGTGCGTGATAATTCCAAATATCTCAGACTTTTTAATAAATCCTACTCTAGAATTTTTCAGAATCTATACTCTCCATGCATGCAAAAAAAATTCCATCTCCAGAAGCTTTGAGATAAGTCAGCTGTAAAGATTCAGCTTTTGATCACAGTGCCAACACAGAGGCTCATAGTTGTTTGAAACTCCAGTTTCACGGGATTAAATTCTTCTTCTGGCCTCCAGGGGCAAGGGGCATCAGGCATGTTCATGGTGCAGGCAAAAGATTCATATTTAGAAAATGCAAACTACGAATATTTTAAAAATTAAAATTATCTCCAACATCTTATATAAAACCAAGTCTATGTTTCCTATCATTATTTAACAGTTCTATTAGTAATACATCTGTTAAAAAGAATAAAAATATGTTAGTATTAATCAGAACTGAAAAAAATCCCTCCAGAAATTGAATAAATCAGATTTAAGATTGTCACAATGTTCAAGACAAATATTCATGATATTTTTCTTTTCAATTATTTTCATACATAAAAAGACTCCCTACCCTTGAATTTTCCAAAAGCATAATTTGGACATATATGGTTTGATGAAGTCTAGAATAGTTTTAATCTTTGTCCTTTTAGTATTAGTAACTATGTACAATTTCAGAGATATTTCATTCATCTGTTTCTAATCCATTTGCAATTAAAATGATTCTATAAAGTAACTTTTGATTCTTTTAGAATTTTCCCCGTGAAGAAAAGAGGTCATGCTTTGCCAGGAAGGTATGAACTTCAATGTTCAAACATTTAAGTTTAAAATTACAACCAGAAAACTATTTCCTGGCCTTTCAACTCCAAAGATTATGTTTTCTGATTTTCTTGTTTTACCTCCATCTTTCGCTTGTGATGGAAAAGGTTGCAGCCAATAAACTTAAAGCTCTTTAAAGACAACAAGGGATTGGAGCACCAGAAATGAAGACCCGTGCTTCAAAGAACAAAGCTGTGCGCAATCACGAAGCCCCTGGGAAGCCATTGGCCTTTCTCCGTTTCCTTCTGAGCTCCGACTGGTGGCATGCACGATGTGCTTGCATCTACACACACTGTCTCACCCACCAGGGCAACTGAGATATCAGCCTTCCTTAGACAGTCCCACCTACAGAAAGGTATTAGGAGCCAAGTTCATGTACTTTCACACAATATCTGTGCCTGATTCGATCGAAGCCAGCATGTAATTCATGTAGACTATTTGAATAAAAGAAGGCCAAGTTCATTTCTAGGGACTTTTCTGGCTCTTTCATGGAAAAAGCTATTAACTCATTCTGCAGGAAATGGTCCAATGGACTTCTGGCTTGCAAATGCACGGAGGTTCAGAACTGACAGAAGTAAGGAGTCTTCAGATCCAGCTATACCTGTCTGTTTTACATGGCATTTCTTTTCCTGTCTTGTTCAGGGCAGCAGAAGGTACAGTCATGGACTGTTGCCCTGGAAACTCTGCAAGTGGCCTGACACAGGACGCTTTGGCTGTGCTTGGGAGGGGAATAAATCCTGCTTGACTGCTGTCATTATAAAATGTAGGAGGAGAAAATAGTAACCATTAAGTGCTTCACAAAATGCCCTACTGTTTATAGCTGCTTCTGTCCTGCTAGTCGCCTTTAAATCAGCCTAGGATTGGGACAAAGTCTGTCTTTATTTCATAAGTGGCAACGAGAGTTACTGACAGTAAAGTGAGGGCAAGGAGTGTGGTGGGAAAGACACTGAATTCAAAGCCCTAAGATGTGATTATTTCCCCCAGAAATGGTTGTATAACTTAAGGCATGTTATATGCACTGAGTTCACAATGCTCTCATTTGAAGAACAGCAACAGGTAAGGTCAGATAGGCCTCTGATTTCCTTATGTCTCTATTAAAATCCATTTCTGTGCTTCTAAGTGATACAGCAAAAGGGACAGTGGAGTTACAGCATATTCCCAGAACACAAGGATTCGACTTTGATTGTGGTACGCTGAGGTTTATATTTTTTCAAATTTCTGGGTGTTTTAATTTCATGAAGGATGAACTTCATACCTCCTTACAAAGATAGATGAGCTGTCTTAGGGCAGCCTGGAGAAGAATTCGCATTGCATTTGACTGTGGCCATGAATAGTGGGGAAACTGTCCACTTGGTTCATTTCATGTCATCCTTGGAAGACCGTTGGTTGCGGCATTTGTACTTAAAAGGGCTGGCTCAGGAATGCTGCGACAGCCTTTAGCTCAGAATTCTCTTATTTTTCTGGGTTTCTGTCTCCATCTTAATGGTACTTTAATGCAGTTTTTGTGTTCAATTATAATAGTGTTGCTAAATACAGTAGGTCTGATTCCACAGAAGAAGAATAGTTTTTTCAAAATCAGCATTTTCCTGCTGATTTGCCAGCTGCTTCAATAAATACTCATCTTCCAACTTCAAATGAGTACACTGCAGTCTTACTAAATATAAATGCGATCTGCAGCTACTGTATTCTGGCATCTGAGTTTGCTTTAGAACCAAACATAAAGTGTGCATTACGTGAAACTCCTCTCTCTGCTCTGCAGGTGACATGGCTGAATCAGGTGTCCTCAAGCCGCTCTACCCCGTGCGAATGCCTAGGAATGAGTCAGGGAAGAACCTTGTCCTATGATTTGGGCATATCATTTTTATTTCTAAACTGAAGAGTTCGGTCAATGAGAACATCTTAAATTCATGACAATGATACCATACTTTCTTCATATCTTCTTATTTTTTAACCTATTCGGTGGAGAAGTAGCAAATATGCAGTTAAAATCAAGCATAAAATTGACTTTCAGAACATAGCACAATAAGACAGTTGGATTCAGTGTAAAGAACAGAAAAACAGTTGCAATGGTAAAGTGGAATATTCTTGATATGAAATTTATACTATTATATGTCAATAGTATAATAACCTTGGCTATGGACCAGAGGGAATAGAAGAGTATAGTTCTCAGCTGTAGCTTGTTTTTTATCATGGAACTCACTGAATCGCATGGGTGCATTTTATTTCATTTTTAATCATCTTTAGAAGAAATACAAGTAACCGAGTCTTTCAATATGTTGTAACAATAGTGAAAGGGCAGCTATACAATTCCAGTGAGCTTATTTGTTAGAGTTTGTATTTAGAAAACTACTGGCTATTTTTTTTTCATGGATGGAAACTAAAGCTGAGGTATTTTTACAAAATCAAAGTTGCTTCACTTCATTTTTTCCTTTTTGTGAGTGTGTAGTCTGCACTTTTGAATAAACACTTCTATTTAATTAGTCTGTTATGTCAAATAGAGGCAAGTATGAATTTCTGGATGCATATGTAACAATCTCCACTGTTTGCTCTTTGAATTGATAAAGACCTTCGTGGTAACTATGTCTCCATAGCCACCAGCTTGATTACTTTCCCATCCAACTGTTTTCTCCCGAGAAAATGAGAGAAATGTGAGTCCAGCAGATACTCAGGCATGAACTGCACTCTCAGACACATGGGTGGCCAATAGTGACTGGCCAGACACACTCTGTCCACATAGAATGCTGTTTTCACAAAATGATATTGGTGGCCCACCCTGAATTCTGGGTACACAGACTATCTACTCATAAGAACCTATCTGGGTGGGGGACAAGTAAGCTGAGTGTGGACAACCAGGTATTGACTGTATTTGGCCACTTTGGGTTGTTGGTTTTGTCAGAATAACTGGGCATTTAAGTGAATTCAATCATTTCTAAAATCAGTTTGTGGACTTAGAAAGAGCCACCGTCTAGCATAGTTGGCATTCTTCTCCTTGCAGCTGGAATTAGAAATTAGACACTTTTAGACTCTCATCCATTCATAGCCCGTTTTTCTTTGCATACTTTATGGTTTCAGATTTCTAAAATCTTATATGCAAAGTTTGATTTAAAATGTTTTAAGTGGAATGTAATTGGGATTGTTTACAGAATTTTCTGTGGCTTTTATCAGATGATCATACTTAACTTTAAATCATACACATTTGGAGACATTCTGGGGTTTAACATGAGGTTTATAGAAAAAAATCTAGTTTAGTACATTTTTTATACTTTATGTATAAACTTTGGTACTACAAATGAAATCTGCAATTTGAAGAAGAAATTTTTTTCTGATTGTTAATAACTACCTTACTGGATTTTTCAAATGACTTACCACTTTAGCTGCCTAGGATGAAAGTGTATTTATTTTTTTTCATAATAGAATGAAAGCTTTTTGATGATGTTGGGACTTCATCTAACATTTTTAGTGTATTCGTATTATCTAGAGAATAGGTTTATGTGCAGCACACCCTCAGAAAAATGTATTTTAAAATTTCTTATGTAATACTACATTTCTATTACCATAGCAAATTCTATCAAGGAAAATGTAGTTTTTCTGTAATAAAGGAATATCAACTCAGTGAAAAGAGATACCTAAAATATTTTATGCAATAATTTGTTAACTGCTATTAGTTTTTAAATACAAACATGAAGAGTTTTACACAAAAACATCAAAATGAAACAAAGAAGGGATTTCAAACATTAAAAATATGTAAATCAGGGAAGAGTCACAAAAGAAATGATAACATCACTAAGGTACCACCAACAAACAGGGATCAGATGAGGAACAGAAAACTGTGAGGTCACTCAGATCTTGTTGATGGTGCATTGGATTTTAAAATGATAAAGCTTCACAAGGCTGTGAAGTGGAGCATGCATCAAGAGTCAAGCATGGGCTAACGATTAATGAAAGCCGAGGCCATGGCTTTGAGAGCAGAACGGAGCAGGACAAGGTATGCGGGAGAGTTCAGAGAGAGGAAATGAAAACGAGAAATGTAATTGTTACATTCTTAAAGTACGTCTTTAAAAGGGTGTTTAATACATTATTGGTTGTTACATGATGAATATATTGAAATGTAACTAAAGTAACCCACTTGGTACTAATACGGATTTCAAACAAGACACTTACTGTAGAGCTGGAGATATATAAATGGGATTGAGATATATTTAAGTGAGAAGGAAGATACTGAAAGTTATGGAGTTAAGGGATGGAGATAAAAATGGGTAGAGATAAACATAATTTCTTAGAACATTTCTTAATAATTCAGTCAGGTAATTTTACTACAGAACACAGAGTAGCAGACATCCAGAATGTTGTAGATAGGTGAATGGTTGGGGAAAATGTAAAGCTACCTCTTGGAGTGCAAGAGTGTTACTTAAGAAGCCAGTGTTATATGGAAATAATGCCATCATGGTACTAAGACTATGTTAGATGAGAAAGGAACTATGCGAGTGATCAAAGGTAAATGAGAGGGGTCTATTGAAGAGGATAAGAGCATCAGAAAGTAGTTGACAGCTGGTCCAGAAGAGCATCAAGGAGTAAAATACTACACTGAAAGAAAAGCTTGTCATGTAACAAGATCAAAAATATGAACAATTAGATTAGCAGTGAAAGGGATGCTTTAATGGGACTGTAGACACTCTCATAAGTGTGGAAAGAGGAATTTTGGAAATAAGAAAAGCTTTGTGATTATTCATTGACCACACAGAATTAGAATTGATAGTCTGCTACCTGAAAAACAAGAGGGCAACATGGGCTGTCAGGCTTCTTTCCAAAACAGATGCAGCAAAAGGATGAAAGATATTCTAAAGTGGGAAAGATGTAAGCACTTGACTAAGCATCATTTGACTTTTATCCATGATTATTCATTTAGTCATCAATTTACTACAGTAATGAATACATTTATAAGCATATATGGAAAAAAGTATGTTCCCTGAGTAACGTGAAGTTGATGGAATTCAGGAAACAAAGTATGCTGTTAACAGTGGCAGGAGACATTTTTCTAGCAGATGTTGCTGAAAAAGAAAGTGTTTGCAAGTGAAGAGAAGGACTGTGCCTTCCACTTTGTGTTTAAAGTTGAGGTACTGAGATGAAGACTTCAGTAATGTAGTAACTTTGTGAAATGTGTCTTGTGGAGAGCATGGAAAGATATTCTGATGTATTCAACAATGTAGTAGCATAAACTTAATCCTATGTAACTTCAAAGATATTACATGTTAAATGCAGAGTGATCAATTGTTAATATCTGCAATATGTTCAGTTTTGTTCACATATATTATCTCCATTTCGTTTCTTCATTACTGAATACTTACGAATAATACTGAGAGGAGAGATAATTGGTTGGTGTACAGGGAACTCTACTGGTCAACTGCCAATGGCTTTGTAGTTTCTGTTGTGTTTTTGTTGTTTGTTGGCTGAATCTGTTCCTCTCTAAGCCAAAATAGTTTGTTTATAGTTTGGAGATAGACCTTAACTTTATAACTGCATGGATTTGTTAGAGGACTCAAAGAGATTGGGAATTTTAAAGCTCTGCACAAACATAATATTTTTTTATCATGTGGAATGAGTGTGACTCAACTGTGCCTCATGGCATTGATCTTTGAGAGTCTAACAGTTCCAAGGCAATAATACTCAGTCTGGTTAGATAAACCTATGGGAAATATTAATTAAGGCTTATCTTTATTATAATGAATTTTGACAAAGCTGCCTAAAATTGTAAATAGTTATAAATATCTAAACTTTACATCAGAACCAATTCAGAATTACAGACAATTATCTCACAACTTTCAATCTTATCACCTTTAGTTGGTATGGTACTAAAGGTGAGGCAGTCTCTGTGTTTAGCATTGTAAAGATAAACTTATGTTCAGGGATACCCAACTCATCAGTCAGTTCTGTCCGAATTCTGCATTTAACACAGTGATCCTTTTAACTACCTGTGAGACTAGGCAGTTACATTTTATAGATGAGAAGCTACTTCTTACAAAGAGGGATTAACTTATTCCAATTCTGAATTTATTCTTTTAGTTATGGTGTTATTTCCTAAAGTCAAACTCCTAATCCTCTCTCTCTCTCTCTCTCTCTCTCTCTCTCTCTCTCTCTCTCTCTCTCTCTCTCCTCTCTGACTCTGTGTGTTTGTGTCTGTCTGTCTGTCCGTATGTGGCTAGAACATGTTAGAAGAAAGAGAGAAGAAATGGGATAAAATACACATTACAGAAGATACAGTATTTATTACTCTCCCCTTAGAAATGCTGAAAATACAGTCAGGCATTTAAATACTCAAAAATGTTTCCATAACTGTAATAAGCAGAAAAGAGTGTTACGTATTACATATTGTTACAACTATTACTATGACTTTATGACCACATTTTTTATTTTGGGGAGTTCATATTCCTGGCCATATCTATCTCCCCTACATGTCTATGACCTTAAAAAACAATATTTCAAAATTCCAATTCCTTACACCTTTCCAAATTTCCTCTGTCACTTTTCAGCACATTATATATTATTTAACTTAAGCCTGAGTACTTGCTGAAAGTCTCTGTTTTGTTTATCATATATTCAGTCATCTATGATTTTCAGCTCTGATATATCATTTTTAATAAGACTTTCACTTATATTCTTTTCAGATTTGCTTCTCACTTTCATTTTGAATTTCCTTATTTTTCTTTTTTTAAAAGAATTTGAGCATTCATGCATGAGGACACTGTGTTTGTACCAATTTTATCTCCCCTTTTTTTTCTCCAACTTCTTCCATGTCACTTCAAACACCGCCTCTTGAGCTTATGACCTCTTTTTATATACTGTACTACTGAGTCTAATTAGTGCCTTTATGTGCTTCTGTTCATGATTAGCCAAACGTGATTGGAATACCATATTTGAAACTAAAACTGATTCCTTTTCCTTTAACAGCGACTAACTGCCTGTCCCATGTAACCCAGGAGTGTGTCGTTGTGAAACTTTTTTCCATCTACTTTGGTATGTCCACTGCTGTGCTCATGTTAGTTAACAGGTCCTTGTCCTCCCCAGGGATACAATTACAGAGCAACCATCCCAGGCCTGTAGCTCTTACAGCGTTTCTGCCATTCTTTCTTTCACAGTGTTGCCTGGATGGAAAGTGTAGGGTTTATGTTATAGATGTCCCATTTCGTGGTGGCATCCCAATGTCACTTAGTCTCTGCATTTTAACCAGTCTCCATCTTAACCCATGTGTTCTGGACTCAGCAGGTTGTATTATATGTATGTATGTATGTATGTATGTATGTATGTATGTATGTATGTATATCCACCCCTTCCTCCCCCCTTTGTGTGTATGTATAAAATAATTTTAAAAAAGAGGTCATGAATTTGAGAGAATTGAGGATGGTAGTTAATGAGAAGGGATGATAGAGAAAAGGAAGGGAGAAAATGCATTTACACTTTAATTGAAATTAAAATAATAGAATTGAGTTAACAGAGATGGGTCAGTCAATCACTTGGCCAGGAGAACCTTCCATTTTCAGAAAAGCTGAATCACATGGTAAAACTATTGGTTCTCTGTATATAATAACACAATCTTTTTTGAATGTGGTGTTTTCAATGTAGCCACATATGGAGTCTCCACCAAAAAACCCCCCACGTTTTAATTTCCAGCTCAAAAAAGGCAAGGCGTGATTTTCAGGATGGTCTCCATTCTCTGCAGCTTCCTTCTGTCTTTGCCATGTAGCTCCTTGCTGTCCTAACTGTAAAACATCTTTTTTTTCTGTCTACTTCCTCATGGAAGTTGCCTAGATGTAGAGCTTCTCTGACTTTTCCTTTTTATAAGCTTTCTTTTTTTTTTTTTTTTTTTTTTTGGTTTTTCGAGACAGGGTTTCTCTGTGGATTTTGGGGCCTGTCCAGGAACTTGCTCTGTAGACCAGGCTAGTCTCGAACTCACAGAGATCTGCCTGCCTCTGCTCCCGAGTGCTGGAATTAAAGGCATGCGCCACCGTCACCCGGCTCCATAAGCTTTCTTGACATTTTGTTTATAGAGTCACTAATAAGAAGAAGTCTAAGTGCTCAACAGGAAAGCTAGCTTCATCATAGCTCAATTATCCATTGGATTTATTCATGGATGTTTCCTCAAATTTAGAGAAAATCAGATATAATTTTTAAAATAACCAATTCATTAAATTGATAGACAATATCATTTTAGTTGCTGATTATTCAAATTCTCATTGACACCTTGTAACTAATTTACTTGAAAGGTTAAAACTGCTTTTGATCATATTGACTTAAACTTTTATGTTTGTTTATATTTGTGTGTGATATGTCTATAGCTATTTTTAAATTATTGAAAGTATTTTGATATAGAATAATTTTATGTAATCCTATATTTTTAGTGTATTTTTCTACTGTACGGAGAACTCATTTTAACCACTTAAAATTGTCACTGAATAATGCTATATTCACATGCTTTACTAAGAAAGTATTTCATACATTAAGAAATTTCATTACTAAGAAAGTATATATACAATGAAATACTTTCTTAGTAATTCAATGAGTATATATATATATACTCATTGAAGATGCTGGAAAATTCCTATTATCCTTTTGAAAAATGAAAACAACATACTTAAAAAATTCAGCTTTAACTTCTATTATGCTTTGCATAAGCTTTAGTGGGGTATAATCCCAGATATAAGAAGAGTATAAGGTTTGCTTTGCATTCTATTTTTTCTTAGTCTTATATAAAGTACATAGACAAATTTCAAAACAAATCATAGAATAGTTTTTGTTATCATCCATTTTTTCAATCTATTCTAATCTTGAGAATAGAATGTTTTATGGATTGAAACTGAAATATTTTCTAAAAATTTAAATATTAAGAGCTTAGTTGCTTTCTTAAAAGATGATTGGTTCATAAAGGCACTGATGTCATAAAAGGAAATATCTACTAATAAACTAATGACTGAATAAACTATTAGGTGGTCTGGACTCATTGGAAGAAGGAGGTTATATAAAACAACACTTGAAATGTTAACTTGCTATTATTGCTACTACTATCACCAAGACTTTTATTTGTGTTTCTGCTTCCTGTCCTCCAGTTGCCATGCTTTTCTGTCACAGTGGGATACGCAAATCAAGATAATCTGCTTTAAAAGAAACATGGATGGATGAAAATGAGAATAGGAAACACACGGGACACTGATTAGAAACTGATGCCAAGAAGCAGAACATACTGTTTTTGTTCCAGAATATGGGTCCTATGTGAGTCCTAATTTCCCTGACATAAGTAAAATATAAATCTCTCTCTCTCTCTCTCTCTCTCTCTCTCTCTCTCTCTCTCTCTCTCTCTCTCTGCCTTTGGTATGTGTGTGTGTGCACATGTACACTTGGATGTCAGATATGAACTTAGGATTTCTTTCTTCAGGTTTCAGACACTAGTTTCCTGAACTGAAGAATCTTACTGGACTGGAATTTGCTGACTTGATGAGGTTGACTGGCCAGCAGGTACTGATTTAGGCGTGTGTCTCTGACCCTCCAGAGCTCAGATAACAAATATGTCCTGCCATGCCTGGCTTCCCTATAGAACGACAAACACTTTAATTGCCTGAGCCCTTACTTTACTCTGAGAACTTTAATCCATTGCTTAGTATCTTTAAATATCCTTAGTACTAAAAAGTTACTATAATTATTTTGGTACATACTTAGAACATCACATTTAAAGTTCCAAAGTTGCAACTTGCTAATATTTATGAACACATTTTCTAACATACTGTCAAAGTCATGATAATGAGTACATAAATTAATGAAAACAAACAAATGTGTGTTCATCAGTGAGGTCAGTGACTTTGCCATACTTAAGTCTGTAGAGTTTAGCAGTTGATAGCCTGACCATGGCAGTTTTTAATATAGACTCTAACCACATTGCCTGGTGTCCATACAAGCTTCCACATGACTTATCACTTACGTAAGGGTGGAGAGTTTTTCTCCATTGTTTAAGTCATAGCTCCTGAATTTGAAAACTGATCATAGAACATTGATGTGGATATAGATACTCACTTGATTTGAGTGATCCATTAAATCACTACTCCTAGACTTTTCTAGAAATCTTAAAGTCAAATGTCATTGGAGGAAATTGTCAATAAAACTATAAACCTAGATGGGGCACCCTTCAGAGTAACTTTCTTCTCCATTTAGCCATAGTACTCAGCTATTTTCTTTAATTTCAGAAGTTAATTTTCTGCTTGTCAGAGAAGTTTTGTCTTAACCAAGACAGGATGTTTTTGTGCCTCACAGATAGAAAGAATTGTGGCTGTTAAACACATGAATGGGGCATGGCTTACAACCCTTTTCCTCCTGTGTTCTCTGTAGGAAGCTGGCTGCTATGGCTTGTAGTCCCATTCTGCCTTTGCACAGAATTTCCATTTTCATCTTGGGTTTCATTTTGTAGCCAAATTTCTAGTTCATGAATGGCTCAGGTGTACGCTTTCTAAACATTCTAAAATATTAGCAAAGGCAGTAAGGTCAAAGATCTAAAAGAAATACAGACATTAGCATTCACTGAGTGAATTCCAGGAAGCCCACATTCTTGTATCTATGGTTGTTGCTTTCATATGAGATTTTTTCTGAGAAGAGTGAGAGAAAGAAGGAACGTTTCTTTTGCAAAAGAGCCTCCCACCCCCACCCTGGGAGAGCAATCTGTTCCCCTGAATTCCAATTGCTCTGTTCTTTACCCTTCACTTATAGTGCTCTTGAAGTCACTTTATTCTTACATAAAGCTGTATGTAAATGTAGGCAATATTGACATAGATCTCGAGTTTCAAATATTAGCACAAAAGTGGAATGCAAACATGTCAGTTGACAGTCTAAATTTTTCAGATATTACAATTAAATAAAGGATGATGACACATCTTAAAAAATGAAGTGGTCAGAAAGACAGCCGTGAGATCAATAACTATCAACATATACTATCAACAGAGCATTTATAAACTCATAAAAATTATAAACTACTTTTGCATTTTGTAATATAGTTGAATAATAATGTATCCAGAATCAAAAGACTAAATACATTCAATTATATGAAATAAAATTTAAATTTTCTGTGCATTACTCATTGAATTTTAACAGGGTGATGTCTTTTTAAAATGAGGGGAAATAACATTGAGAATTGGTATGTACTGGTAACACAACTAATTGCCTGCCACCCCACCACCACATTTTGTCATTCTGTTACCCTGAAATTACTACCAACCCAACTGACACCCACTTGCAAAAGAAAAATTAGTTCCTCCAGTAGAATCTCACTAGGTATATAAATCACACTTAAGGATAGATCTCATGGCCAGCAGTAAACGGTCAACACAAAAACTAACTTGATGGCATTGTTGTAGATATTTTTCCTTATATTGCTTTGTTTGGCTGGTTGTTTTTAACTGTCTTTTGCTTATATAGTAGGATTTCTTATTTTTGTGTTTATAGAGGTTGCATTGTGTTAGGATGTGTG
Source organism: Microtus ochrogaster (assembly GCF_000317375.1). Taxonomy (NCBI): domain Eukaryota; kingdom Metazoa; phylum Chordata; class Mammalia; order Rodentia; family Cricetidae; genus Microtus; species Microtus ochrogaster. The sequence continues at coordinate 16,658,516 of NC_022021.1, forward strand.
TGTGTGTTTATGTGCAAGTGTACACCTCTATGTGTACATATTTACTATGTTTTTTATTTTTAAAAAGTTATTCTGTTTTGTTTATTGTTGTTTTATTTGCCTGTTATTTTTTTCTACACATAAAGAAAGAAGGTGTGCAGTTGGTGGATGGGGTGGTAAGGAGAACCTGAGAGAAGATGTAGGAGGGAAACCATAATAAGAATACTTTGTATATGAAAATAAATAAATTTATTTCTAATAAAAAGGGAAATTTTCAGTAAAATATTACTATTAACTCTTAGGTATTAAAAAGAATAACAGGTAACTTATGCTTTTGAAATTAAAATCATATATTCTGGGCTATAATTAGTACAATAAAGTCTATACTGTATAATTCAAATGCTGAAGAGCTAAATAATGTCTTTTATAATTCAGAATACAAAAGATTGTAGCTAACTCTTTATGCTTGTTAAAATCAAGCATTGGCTTGAAAAATGCACTCATTTCCCTTTGAAATCCTGTATTTATTTTGCAATATTTGAAGCATATAAAATCAGGAGACTTCAATAATATGCATTAAGTAATTAATCAAAGCTATATATATACTTACATATTATAATAAAATAACCTTATACAAATGTGTTTAAGCAGTTAAAATATTAAAAACATACAGATTCTAAACCTTGTATCTGCTTCTGTACATCCTACATCTAATAATGTAGAGGATGCTTACCTATTTGGTATTAGCTGATAAACTCAAAATTAGTGCTGACTAGACAGGTAAATGTTTCCTGTATCCTGTATTCTTATTCTTAAAAAACTACAAAGAAGCAGGAAGTCATCTAAAGTATAACAAAGAGTCTGTGCACTCTGTTAAATAAAAGAGATGAGCAAACACTCTTGTGCTTTTCATAAGTTTATGTAGTATAATATTAGCTATAGGTTTGTTAGACAAAGCCTTCAAGTTGAGTTATGCCTTTTGCTTCTTAGTTAGGCTTAAATCATGAAGTATTTTTTAAGTCTCTCAGAAACTTTTCTTGCATTTATTGAGATGATTATGTGTTTTTTGTCCTTAAATCTACGTACATTAATTGATTCATATGTGTTGAACAAACCTTGCATCATTGAGATCAATTTAATCATGGTGCATGAATGTTTTAATGTGCTCTGGAATTCTATTTTGAAGAATCTTTACTTTTGTTTTTTAACTACAAATGTTTTACAGAATATACTTTCATCATAGTCTTTTGCCTCTCTCAATTTTCACAGATCCTCCCTACCTCTCATCCAATTCAACTTTATGTTCTCTGGTTCTCTCTGTCTCAAATGAAACAACAACAACAACAAAAAGAAAATCAAATCAAATCAAACAAAAACCAATCTGACCAAAAATTATCAAAACAGAATGCAAAGAACAAAGATCCTTAGAGTCACTTTTGTAATGGAATAACTACTTCTGGCCATGGGGCCTGCTTTGGAGTGTAGTTCATATGTCCAATAACACTGTATTAGAGAAAAGTGATTTTGAAGCAAGTATCAATTGGGTCTAGACCCCTACCTCCATGCTGAGACTTTTATGTTTCAAACTTGCACATGTTTTGAACATACTGTCACAGTCTTTGTGAGTTCATATGCATATGAACACTGGTGTGTTTGGAAGATGATTTCCTTGGAGTTACACACCCCCTCTGGCTCTTATGGTCTATCTGTCTCCTCTTCCATATAGACGAGTCCTATGGGGAGGTCTTTGTTTAAGATATTATCCCATTTATGGTTTGGTACTCCAAAATCTTTTACGTTTTATACATTGTCCATTTGTGGGTATGTGTTGATTACCATCTAATTTAAGAAGACGATTCTCTGATGAAAGTTGAATAAAGCACTGGTCTATATTTTCTTAGTTTTCATTAAGGGATTTATTCATTTTCTTTTTAAGAACCTTAGTCATCTTCATATAGTTGACTTTAAGGACTTTTTCTTTTTGTGCTTCAGCTATGTTGGACTATTTGGAGCCTGATATCATAGGATAGCTGGATTCTAGTGGAGACATATTGCCCTTGCTGTTATTGATTATGTTTTTATGCTGGAGCTAGGCATTTGTGTTTGGGTGATTATAAGTCTAGGTGCTGATTTCTTGATTTGCCTTTGTTGGATGGGTGTTTTGTTCTGTGGCTTCTGTTTCCTGTCTGGATTTTCAGATAATGTAATGACTGTGTGTTGTTTGTTTTCCTGGCCTGCTCACCTGGTGTTGGAGGCTGGGATAATGGGATGAGTTGGGAGAAGAAAAACTAGGAGAGAAGGTCCTTTTGATCTGTTGTTGGCAATGCGGTCAGAGAGAAAAAGGGGACCTCAGCGAGATTCTTGCTACAGAGCTGAGGGTGAGACTGGACAGATGTTTAGACTCCAGAAACAATAGGAGGGGTGTGAGTCCATCTTAAAACACTGATCTATGAGTAAAATAGTATGTCATTATGAGTCATTTTATTTCTTTGTTCCTTTATCAGATTAATAGTATTGTATTTTCCACTAGGGCCCATGACCTATCTAGCCTCAGGTACTTAGTCTCTTTAGCTATGTATATATGGCTCCATCTCATGGATTATGCTTTAAGACCAATCAAAAAGTGATTGCGTTCATCCATAAGTATTTAAAAAGACTTCTGTATTATTCCTAGTTATACATCATCTTAATTTAATCATTGTAGGTTATATGTATCTAAAAATTTGTCAATTTTTCTAACTTTTTAAAAACACATTTTTGAAGCATATCCTAATTATTTTCAGTATTTGATTGACATTTATTATAACATCACCCTATTATCGAAAATTTTATTAATTTGTGATTTTATTTTTGCTTACTTTGGTGAAAGGTTATTAATCTTGTTCATAGTTTCAAAGAATTGTTCATTTGTTTAAATGATTATATACGTTGTTCTTTTTGTCTTATTCATCTATACATTGTAAATTGATTCTCAATTTAATTACTTCTGTCTCTATCACTTCTTGTTGCTTACTAGTTGAGGGAGCGGAGGGCTGTGTACCGCCACCCGGCTATCTTATACCCCGAAATAACAACACACAAACTGTATTCATTTAAACACTGCCTGGCCCATTATATGTAGCCTCTTCTCATCTAACTCTCGCACCTGGACTAGCCCACTTCTAATAATGTATGTAGCACCGAGGTGCGCTTACCAGGAAGATTCTATCCTACGTTGATCGTAGGTTGGAGCTTTATCGTGTCTGCCTCAGAGAGCAGTGGCATGGGATCTGAGCTCACTTCCTCTTCCTCCCAGCATTCTGTTTTGTTTACTCCACCTACCTATGTTCTAACCTATGAGGGCAAGCAGTTTCTTTATTGATTAACCAATGACCTTCCCACATCACTTACTGCTTTTGAGTGTGACTTGTATTTATTTTTCCTGGGACACTGAGATGTAACATTTCATTGTTTATAGGTGTCCTACTTGACTTTTTGAAAAAACATGTTCAAACTGTTATTAGAACTATTTTGAGCCCCAAAAAAGCATCTGGTAATCTGTGCTTCCACTAAAGTTAGAGTAATCTGTTTCTTTATTTCTAATTTCTGCTATAAGCACTGCAGAGTTTAGTGTTCACTCTCCAAGTATTTGCTTAATTTCCAAGTATTTGTTTTCTGGTGTTTTTGACTTCCAGTTTTACTTCTGGCCACACAAATAGTCATAGAGGCCAGTTTAATAAACATAATGACCTAGGGATTAACCCATACAGAATGCAGGCTACTGTATTCACTCTTGTGGAACAATCCTTTAAAACATTATGCTTATGCATTACCCTCATTTGCTAATAAAAAGCTGATTGGCTGGTAGTTGGTCAGAAAGAGATTGAGCATGAGAGGAAGAGTAGGAGAATTCTAGGAAGAGGAAGGGCAGAGTCAGAGAGTCTCTGGCAAATGCAGAGATGCAAGTTAAGAATACCACACTGAGAAAAGGTACCAAGCCACAAGGCTAAATATGGGATAAAAATATGGGTTAATATTAAATGTAAGAGTTATCTAGTAACAAGCCTGAGATATTGGTTGAAAATTTAAAGTAATGTTAGGACTCTGAGTCAATTATTAGTGAATTAGGAGCCTGGTATTTGGGAACAGGATGGCAGGCAAGAAACGTCTGGTTATAAGACTCCTATTTTTTATTAGAAAAAATAGACTCATCTACAAATAGCATAAGAAAATCTGGATATTTATATATAGAAAATATTTTTTACCTATCTCACCACACAAAGCAAATCCAAAATAATTAATCAAAATTCTTAATATAAGACCTGAAATGTAAATGTATTTCAAGATATAGATATAAGTATAGACATTGATACTCTGAAAAAGGCCTCCAAAGTGCAGATAGCAACATTACCAAGTGGACTAAAAGGGGAGTGACTGGCTGAATTTAAGAACACTTCAAAAAACATCTACAATTATAAACTATGCTTCATCCCAGAGATGCAGCGTTGGTTCAACATATGAAAATCTGCCAATAAAATCCACCATATAAACAAACTAAAAAAAAATCACATAATTTTTTTACCACATCTTATTAGATGCAAAAAGACTTTGACAAAATCCAATACCCCTTCATGATAATGGACTTGGAGAGATCAAGGATACAAGGAATATATCTAAACATGAGAAAAGCAATTTACAGCAAGCTGACAGCCAACATCAAATTATTTTGAGAGAAACTCAAAACAATTCTTCTAAAATCAGCAACAAGACAATGTTGTATATATCCTCTCCATATGTATTCAATATAGTACTCGAAGTTCTAGC